>NC_045715.1:33443262-33749853 GCF_009834535.1 Camelus ferus | reverse complement strand
GAGAGGAATTAAATACAATAGAGATTAACAAGACCATAGAAAAAAATCAACCAAACCAAAAGCTGGTTTTTTGAAAAAGTAAATAAAATCGAAAAACCTCTGGCCAAACTCACAAAGAAGAAAAAAGAGAGAGCACAAATTAGCAAAATAAGAAAGGAAAATGGAGAAATTACAACAAACAAAATAGAAATACAGAATATCATACGAGAATATTATGAAAAACTATATGGAACCAAACTGGATAACCTAGAGGAGATGGACAAGTTTCTGGAAACATACTGTCCACCAAAACTGAATCAAGAAGATTCTGAACACTTGAACAATCCAATCACTAGAAAGGAAATAGAAATAGCAATTAAAAACCTCCCTACAAATAAAAGTCCAGGACCGGACGGCTTCACCGGGGAATTCTACCAAACATACAAAGAAGAACTCATACCAGTCCTTCTCAAACTCTTCCAGACGATTGAAAAGGAGGGAATACTCCCAAACTCATTCTATGAAGCCACCATCACCCTGATACCAAAACCAGGCAAAGACACTACAAAAAAAGAGAATTATAGGCCAATATCACTGATGAACATAGACGCCAAAATCCTCACCAAAATTTTAGCAAATAGAATCCAACAACACATAAAAAAGATTATACATCATGACCAAGTGGGGTTCATCCCAGGGACACAAGGCTGGTTCAACATACGCAAATCAATCAGTGTAATACATCACATCAACAAGAGAAAGGACAAAAACCACATGATCATCTCAATCAATGCAGAAAAAGCATTTGATAAAATTCAACACCCATTTATGATAAAAACTCTCGCCAAAGTGGGTATAGAGGGAACATATCTCAACATAATAAAAGCTATATATGACAAACCTACAGCCAGCATAGTACTCAACGGTGAAAAACTCAAAAGCTTCCCACTAAAATCTGGGACAAGACAAGGATGCCCACTATCACCACTCCTATTCAACATAGTCCTGGAAGTCCTAGCCACAGCAGTCAGGCAAGAGAAAGAAATAAAAGGGATCCAAATTGGAAAAGAAGAGGTAAAAGTGTCATTATATGCTGATGACATGTTACTATATATAGAAAACCCTAAAAGGTCCACACAAAAGCTACTAGAGCTGATTGAAGAATTCAGCAAGGTAGCAGGTTACAAAATTAACGTTCAAAAATCAGTTGCATTTCTTTACACTAACGATAAATCAACAGAAGAAGAAAGTAAAGAAACAATCCCCTTTAAAATAGCACCCAAAGTAATAAAATATCTGGGAATAAATCTAACCAAGGAGGTGAAAGAATTGTACACAGAAAACTATAAACCATTGATGAAGGAAATTAAAGAAGACTTTAAAAAATGGAAAGATATTCCATGCTCTTGGATTGGAAGAATCAATATTGTTAAAATGGTCACACTGCCCAAGGCAATCTACAGATTTAATGCAATCCCTATCCAATTACCCAGGACATATTTCACAGAACTAGAAAAAATCATAATAAAATTTATATGGAACCATCAAAGACCTAGAATTGCCAAAGCATTACTGAAGAGAAAGAAAGAGGCTGGAGGAATAACTCTCCCAGACTTCAGACAATACTATAGAGCTACAGTCATCAAGACAGCATGGTATTGGTACCAAAACAGACATATAGACCAATGGAACAGAATAGAGAGCCCAGAAATGAACCCACAAACTTTTGGTCAACTCATCTTTGACAAAGGAGGCAAGAATATACATTGGAATAAAGACAGTCTCTTCAGCAAATTGTGTTGGGAAAACTGGACAGCAGCATGTAAAACAATGAAGCTAGAACACTCCCTTACACCATATACAAAAATCAACTCAAAATGGATTAAAGACTTAAACATAAGACAAGATACAATAAACCTCCTAGAGGAAAACATAGGCAAAACATTATCTGACATACATTTAAAAATTTTTCTCCTAGAAGAAATAAAAGCAAGAATAAACAAATGGGACCTAATGAAACTTACAAGCTTCTGCACAGCAAAGGAAACCAGAAATAAAACAAGAAGAAAACCTACGGAATGGGAGAAAATTTTTGCAAGTGAAACCGACAAAGGCTTGATCTCCAGAATATATAAGCAGCTCATACGACTCAATAAGAAAAAAATAAACAACCCAATCCAAAAATGGGCAGAAGACCTAAACAGGCAATTCTCCAAGGAAGATATACAAATGATCAAAAAGCACATGAAAAAATGCTCAATATCACTAATTATCAGAGAAATGCAAATCAAAACTACAATGAGGTATCACCTCACACCAGTCAGAATGGCCGTCATTCAAAAATCCACAAATGGCAAATGCTGGAGAGGCTGTGGAGAAAGGGGAACCCTCCTACACTGCTGGTGGGAATGCAGTTTGGTGCAGCCACTGTGGAAAACAGTGTGGAGATTCCTCAAAAGACTAGGAATAGACTTACCATATGACCCAGGAATCCCACTCCTGGGCTTGTATCCAGAAGGAAGTCTACTTCAGGATGACACCTGCACCCCAATGTTCATAGCAGCACTATTTACAATAGCCAAAACATGGAAACAGCCTAAATGTCCATCAACAGGTGACTGGATAAAGAAGAGGTGGTATATTTATACAATGGAATACTACTCAGCCATAAAAACCGACAACATAATGCCATTTGCAGCAACATGGATGCTCCTGGAGAATGTCATTCTAAGTGAAGTAAGCCAGAAAGAGAAAGAAAAATACCATATGAGATCGCTCATATGTGGAATCTAAAAAACAAAAACAAAAACATAAACAAACAAACAAACAAAAACAAAGTGTAAATAAAGGACAGAAATAGACTCACAGATAGAGAATACAGACTTGTGGTTACCAGGGGTGTGGAGGGTGGGAAGGGATAGACATAAACAAAAAAAACAAAAAAAAAATACAACTCTTTGTAAAAATATAACCTTTTCAGTAGACCCCAAAACTTAGGTCTAAACATATAGCAAGTAGACAAATGAAAACTGAAATTTTAAATTTTAATTTAATTTTTTATTTTTTATTTTAATTACATTAAATTACATGTAATGACAAACTGGATGTCTTGGTGACTAATAAATGTTTTTCCGTGGCTGACAAATTAGTCTCATTTTCCTAATTTACGAAGTAGAAGTCACAGCAGCCACCTTGTGGGGTTTTTGTAATGATTATAGAGTTAATGAATTAAAGGCCTTGGTGTGAAGTGAATGAATAATTAACAAGTGGTAAATATTATTATTCATATTGTGCCAAACATCTCGTTTGAATTTGATTTGAGTAATTCTTTGGATCTGAAGCTTATAAATATCTCTTCCTATTGCACAGGGAAACAATGGATACCTCTTATCCTCTTAGATTGTTTTTGATATTATGTAATCACAGCTGATCATGACCAAAATTTAGGCAGGCTGAGATTATGTTGGGGCTGGGGTCAGGGGGTTGAGTAAAAAGCAGAACAAAAGAGAATATTAACGTGTAGACAGTCAACAGTCAACAGTCAACTGTCCCGTGACTTTTTAAGAGCAGGCTATTTAGACCAAAGCGTCTCATTTAATTAAATGAAAATTAAATCATTAAAGCTTCTCATTCAGTTAAAAGTCAGTTAACTAGGTTTATGTGTTGACTTGAAACAAAATATCTTTGCTTCTGAAATTTTAAGCAAAAATTATTGACCTTCTTTATTTTTATTTAGTAAATCCCACAAAAATACTAGGGGTTATAAAAGCAGTGTTAGCACATTGGTATCATTCCGATTCAACAAACTTTTCTCCATTCCACAGAATCTGAGTGACGTTTTGTTTTTTGCTTGACCCAGTTTAATATCAGAAAAATCAATACGAATCAGCATTGTCAGCAGGCATTTGCTTTACATTTTCACACTGAAACTATTTGAAAACTTTTTTTTTTTTTCAAAATAAATAGAGTGCCATGGAAGAGCAGACTCTCACTTTGGGGTCATAATTGCAAATATAATATTAGTTCCTCCATGGCGGAAAGATTAACTTTAAGTTTATAAACTGAGCTGGATCTAATAGACTTTCAGTTTGGAAAATATTATTTTCTTCAGAAATTTGAGAGACTTTTATCTTTTGATTTTTGCCTTTAATATGATCTCCTTGTGTAAATAAACCAATGGGATGTTTTTACTGGATCCAGCTGCTTCCAAATTCTCTGATACTTGTCTTTAGTCAATAGTACCCAACAAACCTCAGTCAGTTTGGAATGCCTTAGTGCATGCATGCCCTGAAAAAAACAAAGCAAAACAAAATAACTTGGAACTTTGTATAGAGCTGGAAAAAAAATCAGCAAGAATGTATTTACTGAGTACTGACGAGGGGACTCAGATAAAACTAAATATTTTCTAATTATAAATGCTTCAATGGCATCTTGAAGATACAGTGATCCAATAAAATTAAAAAAAAAAAGAAAACCAGCGTTCCTTTTGAGAAATTATTTTTAGTTGAGAAGATCCTGTGCTGATTCCAAATCTGTAACAAGTTTTCGATTTGAGATAATCCTGAAATCATTTATATTTCATAATTGGTTTAGGGACACTTAGTCCTTTAACAGCAGATACGCTTTCTGAATTGTTTGCCTAAGGCAAATGTTAAATTAATCTTCATTCCCTGACCATCAGCTAGCAGATCACAAGGAGAGTGAACTAGAAGAGAATGTGCCGCTAAAGGGTTGGTTACATAATCATCTGGAAGGTGGTTTGTCCACAAGTATGGATCTAATGAGTGGATCATTTAAGTGTTATCTGAGATCCCATAAAACTAGGATTCTTCTCCCAAAGAGTAATAAAGATTCACAGATAGAATTCGGTGTATGCTTATATGCCTGTTTTCCAATGAAGAACCCGAACTACGACACATCCTCTTTCTCACTAGTTGAGAATCTTCCTTTCTGCCTTAATTCAAGCCCCAAGTGCTGACACCACAACTTTGGTATCAAACTACCTTCCAGTTGTCTCACAAAACTTTCCATGGCCATCTTTAGTTGATAGGCACATTTTAAATGCCTATGTTCTAACAAATGCTGATGCCTGGATTTCACTCCAGCCCCCTCTTTGTTTTAAAAGTCTATCAGAAAAACGTTTAAATTTGATAGCTAGTTTTCAGAGAAAATATCATCTCCCACCTATGGACTCCATTTTAAGGATGATTCCATGAAGAGGGGAAAATGTCCTGAAGCCAAATGTAGTTTACTGTTTTACACTGCTGCTCATGTTGGGAGCACAGTTATTTAATTTTATCTAAGTTTCTGTCACGTTCCTTAAAAATTAATAAATTTGGTAGAAAACCAACATGATTTAGTTATACTCATTTCTAATTGAATTGTTGGATCCTTAACATGAACCTGTATTTTTCCCTTAATAAAAATCCTCCGAGGATTCACTCACCTTTCTCACATCTGTGTCCTAATGAGGGCAGTTCTCAGGAGAGTAATTATCAGTGGCTTGGCTGCCATTTACATATTTAGTCCACATCTTAATTTTTTCTAAGTCTAATTTGCATTTGGCTTTATTCATTTTACCCTTTAGAACTTCAGTTATGGTTCTCCATTTGAATAGCTATAAATAAGAACCTGGCAGGTAAACTTAAAACATCTTATGATTTATGTTATCACAACGTACAACGTACAAGGCTTTGCATGATCTGGTCCCTGCCTAATATTTCCCCATCTTTTTAAATTTTATTTTGTTGAAGTATAGTTAGTTTACAATGTTGTGTTAATTTCTGGTGTGCAGCATAGTGATTCATTTACATATTTTCATATATTCGTTTTCATTATAGGCCATTACAAAATGTAGTTCCCTGTGCTATACAGTAGGACCTTGTTGTTTATCTATTTTATATATAGTAGCTAGTATCTATAAACCCCGAACTCCCCGTTTACCCTTCCACACCTCCTTCCCCCTCGCTGGTAATCATAAGTTTGTTGTCTATGTCTGTGAGTCTGTTTCTGTTTTGTAAGTAAGTTCATTTTTGTCACTTTTTTTAGATTCCACTTATGAGTGATCTCATATGGTATTTTTCTTTCTCTTTCTGGCTGACTTCACTTAGTATGACATTCTCCAGGTCCATCCATGTTGCTGCAAATGGCATTGTTTTATCTTTTTTTATGATTGAGTAATATTCTATTGTATAAATATATCACAACTTCTTTATCCAGTCATCTGTCAGTGGGTATTTAGGTTGCTTCCATGTCTTGCCTATTGTAAATAGTGCTGCTATGAACATTGGGGTGCATGTGTCTTTTCAAATTAGAGTTCCCTCTAGATATATGCCCAGGAGTGGGACTGCTGGATCATATGGTAGCTGTGTTTTTAGTTTTTCAAGGAATCTCCATACTGCTTTCCATAATGGCTGTACCAATTTACATTCCCATTAACAGTGTAGGAGGGTTTTCTTTTCTCCACACCCTCTCCAGCATTTACTGTTTGTGAACGTTTTAATGATGGCCATTCTGACTGGTGTGAGGTGATACCTCATTGTTGTTTTGACTTGCATTTCTCTAATAACTAGCAATATTGAGCATTTTTTCATGTGCCTGTTGGCCCTTTGTATGTCTTCATTTGTATGTTTGTTTAGGTCTTCTGCCCGTATCTCATACCACCTTCTTTTAGTTCTCTGCTCCCTGCTACACTAGCCTACACCCTGTTGCAAGGACCAGTTAACCCTTCCCTGCTGTGGGTACTTTTCACCAGCTGTTTCCTCTAAATGGAATGATCTCACTAACTGCTCTCGTGTCTGGTTTGCTATCATCCTGGGTAGCTTCAGTGTCACCTTTTTCCGAGAGACCATTCTGTTTACCTAAACTAACTCCCTGCCTTTGCTGTCCCTGCTGTTAACCTATTTGTGTTCTTCTTTTAACGCTGTTCAGGGTCTGTGATTATCTTCCCACTGTATTTGTCTGCTTGTTCTCCAAATACCTAGAGTAGAAAACGTCGGCGTCCAAGCTTTCAGCATGAATGTGAACTCTGGAAGGGCGGCCTTAGCAACCCTGTGTGTTTAGGAGTCAAGGGTAGTGGATTCAATCTGACAATACAGAGCCAAGGATCAGACAGTCACGTGGGCGTGGCTGCTCGGTGTCCATTTTTCCCCTCCTGCCCCTGTGGGGTGAGTTTCACCAGGTCAGAGGAAGACTGTCTTTTTATTCTAGTCTTATCCTCTGACAGCCCTGGTGGCCTCAGCATCAAGAACGTAATCAAACACTTGCACTAACTCTCACGTCAGAGGGACCCAAAGGATGGGACTCCAAAGATTGAATGTCTATACACAGGACCTAAGATATTCTAACTTAAGGCTTATATAAAACACGATTTTTCAATGGCAGGCCTTCTACAAATATAAGATCCATTTGAATGAGAGCTTTGTCTCTCTTCACCACTTAATTGCCAAGATCACTGCATGCTTGAAGTTCAGTAGGTAGACAGTAAAATGAACTGCATGCATGTATAAATAATTAAATGGACAGAATCAATGGAAGTAACCATGTAGCATCCATCTTTGGGTGTCCTGTAGATAGAGAGTTTAACTTTTGGTATTCAAAAGCCTAAATTCTGTCTTTCAACATTGAATAATTCTTTATTTTCCCAAGCATGGAGCCTTTTTCGCCTCTTCTCACAGCCTCTCCAAGAATCAGGCATATGCTTAGGCAAGAAAAGAACACTTTGCCTCAGTGGGAGGGCTGTGGGCTTCCAAAGCTAAAACTGATGCTTTACAAGTATTGCTTAAAAAAAAAAAAAAAAAAAAGCAAATTATCAGGGTAACAGAAACAAACTCAAGCAATGCCTTCTGCCAGATTCTCTCCAGTTCTGGACCCCAGTAGGAGTATGTGCCTGGGGGTGGGGAAGTGGGGGTGTCGTGCATGCAGTGGCTGTGAAGCAGCCTTTCACACAAGCAGAGTGAGAAAAGGCATTTGTCTACTTCTGTTCCTTTTCCTAGTCTCCCTCACATAACCCCAAAGAGGACTACCCTCCGTGGGTTTAATTAAGTAGATACACTCTCTGACCTGTCAGTCAGGGCCTGAGTTCATCCTAGGGCACTGACCTCCTCTTCTGAAGTGTCCCAGGTGAAGCTGCCAGGTTTCACTCTGCTCTAATTAAAAGTTGTGAAAAGATTTTTCTTTTTGTTTATTGTTTTCCCCTTGAATAGACTTGTAATTTTATTTATTTAGGCAGATTCTTGAATTGCCTTTGGAAATACTATTTGTTTCTTGAGACAGTCGCTATTCATTCCGGGGATAAGCTTATTTCGTAGTATTAGAATCTTATTGTAGAAAATTTTTTTTCCACCAACAACTTAGAATTATAATTCCGTGTATTTTCTTTATCTTTTCCCAGCCCAATTAAGAAAATATCTCATCTTTACATTATTTGGGGAATAATTCTTTGCTTCAGCGTGTCTTCTGTTTAGGTCACTGTTATCACATTGGAGTCATCTCAGTGGGTGTCAAACTGAAGAGTCAGGAAGTGGTGACAGAGCAAGAAAAAGAATCCGAGTCAGGAAGAAGCAAAGATGGTAGAAGGAGCGTTCCCTGGAGAGAGGTCAGAAAATGTGAACCTAGCGTGAGGCTGTGGAAAGTTGGAGATCTGTTCTGTTCCACCTGTGAGCTATTGAAAGCCCTGCAGAAGCATCCTAGACCTTCATGGTTCAAACGAAAATTCTAGCCTACACACCTGCCTCTAATCCTTGTCCAAGAGACACACCTACACTGTCACCTTGAAGGCACTCACTGCCTCTTTCCCTCAACCTCTCTCCTCACACTCATACTGTTAAGGGCATCTCAGTGCTTCTTAAATATTAATCTTGCCTTTGTGCCTCTACTTTTGTTGCTCCCCAATGAATTTTAATTTATTTAGCATAGTGGGTTTGGGAATTTCTATTATAAAATAAGAGCCCCTCATTCCTCTAAACAGAACCATGGCTGTGTGTTTTGACATGATTCCAAGATTTTTTTTTTTTTCTAATTCGTTTCCTGTCTTTCCACATCCTGATTTCTGGAAACCTTTTGGGGAAAGAGTTTTTCCCAGACTGATGCTGTAGCTCTCAGTTGGGTTGGTCCCCAGTGGGGCATCTCCGTGGTGTCCACGGGAGAAGGTTGGATTGCTCTTCTCCATGCTGTTAGCGATCCCATTCTGACATGCGGGGCAAGCAATCCTAATCTGAGAAAATAATGCTAAATTATAAATGTGCTGCAGTTTAGTTCTCCCTAAAATAGTCCATGAGAGAGTATGTCAGCAAAACGTATCTATATTATCAGCAGTCTAACTGGCCTAGGTCGATTTAAGGTTATGACTTCTTGCTCCATAGTTCAGGTAGTACGGTGTGTATGTGTGTGTGTGTGTGTGTGTGTGTGTGTGTGTGTGTGTGTGGTGTGTTTTAAAGAGTTAAAGGAAGAAAAGTCACTTTTTAGGATTGCAGAAGAGCTCCTCATTCAGATTTAGAAAACACTGGTTGGTTTAAAAATTATGTAATAGTTTATAAAAGGAGGAGTTTCTAATTATACTGGCCTGATACACTTGGAATCCGTCACTAAAATAGGAAAGACCATAACAGATCCAAATATGTTTGGGGGAGGAACTCAAGTCTAATGGTGAAAATATGAAACCTCATTATAGGAAGCCTGAAATCAAATAAAAGTTAAAGTGCCAGAATGTAAAACCAACAGCCGGTCAATCACTATGCAATTCAAATTAGTATTTTCACAATTTTTTAAATGTCAGACTCCATATAAGGGATGATGTAAAAAAGGATAAGAGATGGATTCTGCTACCTACGAACTCCCCCATTCATTAATTCATTTTATTAATCATTCAGTCAAAATTGATTGAGTGCTTAATCTATGCAAAAAGAAGAAGGAAGTCTAATAACTCTAATTCATGACTGGTTATAATACCTTTTAAGACGTACATGGGGAAGGACAAGGGGAAGACTTGGAACGTCAGATCTGTCATGCCTGCCCAGAAAAAGTGGAATTTCTGCTCAGAGATGAAGCTGAGCTGAAATGAATCAAATAGAGCACAGTGTTTTAATATGCTTCTCAATTATTTTCCTTCATACATCAGATTTAGATATAAGAGACCAACATCAGTCATTTAAATACAGTGGAAGTTGCGTTGAAATGACCCCCAAATATTGTGGGCTTGTAGACTCTGGATAGTTTGGTATTTTATTATCACGACCTTAGGGGGGTCTCCACGTCTTCCTGATACAACACACACCGTGCTCTCTGGCCACTTCTACTGTGATTTTCCATACGTGTGTGTCCCCATACCGCACTGGCCCTATCTATCATTACGTATTTTCACAACCCGGGCGAGAGAAGAAAATGCTGGGGAGTGAAATCCATAGTTATACTTAGCTCTTGACCACGGGCTTTAGAAATAATTTATTTCTTTTCTCACTTTGTCACAATTGTCTGGAGGAAATAACAGCTCCTCTCTGATATTATTATTGTCAAATTAATAATAGTAACATCACCAGCTAATAATTTACTGCATATTTATGGATCCTAATCCCTGTGTTTTGCAAGTTACATACATTGTTTTACTTCTGCCTATGTAGGCAGTGAGGTAAGGTGGATTAGCATTGTTTTCCAGATAAAGAAACCTAGGATGCTGGGAGAAGTTAGGGCAATGTGCCATAAGTAGCGTGAGCAATAATTAGTGGAAATTGGAAGGAATATTCAGATCCACATTTTGTGCCTCCTGTGCCTGGAATTCACCTCTATTTCTGACACAGCCATCCTTAATTTTACTAATACAGCAGTTTTACTAGTCTAGTGCCAGCGCCAGAAGGAAGTGAGAGCTTCATACCAGAGTCTCTGTGAGTCCAGTTGAGGTCTGCCCGCTCCCTTCCCTTTGGGTCCCATCCCTTGTTCAGGTAACCCTTACTTCAGTCTCGTTTTGTAGCTCTTGTCCATCTTTCTGCCTTGTGGGTTGATGCTCTGGGTGGACTCTGCTTGGACGGATTATGGATCTCCTCAAGGCTCTTTATTTCGGGTGATGCTTGGCTCTACCCTGACTTCAGCCCAATGGCAGTCCTGACTCTATTCTTTTTTAAGATTTTTTTTTTAAATGGAGCTACTGGGGATTAAACCCAGGATCTCGTGCATGCTAAGCATACACTCTACCACTGAGCCATACCCTTCCCACCTGGACCTTTTAATTTCATCTCCTTTGTCTTGTTTCTCTCCAGTTGGTTTAAGGAGAAACTCGGTTTTATAAGGAATGCTTTTTAAGCAAAACTTCAAGTGGGAATGTTATCTGAATAAGGACCTAAAAAACAGACCAGGAGAAATACAGGATAATTCATATTCTCTGGTTTAAAATTGTTCCAATATTATGCATAAATTATGTAAGTATAAGTCAATAAATGAATGGACTTAGATTTAAGATTCCTAATATTTACCCACTCTTGGGGAAAATTGCTTCAATAGTCACATAGTCTTTCTTGGCTGGAAGTAGTGATGTCTGTATTAGGAGACATGTTCCCGGCACGGAGTCAGATTCAAGGTAGAGAATCACAAAATTTTTGCTTAATTAAAGGATGAATGAATTCACTGATGCTCCAGAACTCATTTGATGGACTTCCCTATCTCATAGATGGTGTAGTGTTGATTTGAGTATGAGAATTTAGAGAGATATCTTAACAGAAGTGGAAAAAATCAAGTAAATATGTCATTTCTTATCTCATAAACTCTTGTTTGTCATGAGCATTCTTCACTTCCCACTACTGAAATCAAAAGTTGTGCTATATCAAAGATTCCTTATATAACTTAGATATAGCCGGTATATTGTCTGTTTCTGTATATCCCCTTATTAATTGCAGTGTCCTCAGCTTGCCTCTTCAGAGTGAAAGCATAACAAGTCAGTGATTATATTTTATTTGTTCATTTATCCAACTCAGTGCTTTGTACATAGAAGAGTTTGGATGCATTAGTTTCCGTACTGGGGATTCCCCTTTGCAAAGAGCTCTTGATTCGGCCTGGGTGATGAACTTTTGAAAGTTGACTATGAAAAAATAACGGCAGGGTTTCTAGGTGGTACTGCTGTCCGCAGCCTCCTTAATTTACTTTGGTGACTTCCCGGTCTTTCCGCTGAGAACAGCGCCCCCTCTGTCAGCCTCCTGCTCCCTCATTACCGTTTATTACAATCTAGTAACTGCTGGGAAACGGCGTTCTCTAAAATGCCTTTCCCTGTGGCTTAAAGTAAAGATTTTTTTAAATAAATAAATACAGTTTATGTTGGGCATCTACCACTTGAAGGGCTAATGATTATCGACTAGCCTCCAGCAGGCATCAGGGAGTCTTGCCTCAGGCCCTTCCAGCTAGCCCCCAAACATGCCGAATGTTAACACATGTTCCTGGATTCTGGCTGGGATTGGACACAAACGAGGCAGTCAGAATGGACCATTTAGTGTACAAGTCAAGATGACAGATCTCTGCTTAATACAAGGAAGGGAAAAATTCGTATCTTATTGAAAACGGCAGAAGAGCCCCGGGTGCTTTCACTTTGTGATTCTGCAGCAAAAAAGTGGGTTGTGTCAATATAAGTCTATGTCACCAGCTCACAGCTGCCACACTGAATTGACCCTGTTCACGGCAGACATAAAGGCCTTCCATTTCCAAATTCTCTCTAATGCTCATCTGTGAATGGGAGCAGAATGTGGAAAAAAGCCAACAAGTCTTCTTAACTCTAGTGGAAGAGGAGAGACAGACTCTTAATGCAGCGCAGCAATCTGTGGTGTGATTTCCACCACCCCGCAGCCAAACCAAGAATATCCCATCATTCAGAGTCCTTGAAGGAGAAGGCTTTGACGATACCAGCTTATGCTTTGCAAATCATGAGCCAGAAATTCTTTGCACCCTTCCAGTTTCTTCTAAATGGCACAGGGCTGGCTTAAATAACTCAGCCATGTATTTCAGAAATGGGTGGTTAAGACAGCCTTTCTCGAACGAGGTGCTGCAGAATGTATGTGAAATGTGAATAGGCATTCTTGCAGAGGGTTTCCATGATCAAAATAATTTTTTTTGGAGAGGCTTGGGTAAAACAATTAAAGGGATTTTTTTTAAATTTTATGATACTTTTGTGATATTGGGCCCAAACTGTAAACAGCTAAGAGAGATACATAAATCCCATAGTTTATCTAAATGCAGAGTCTGTTTTTGAGGAAGGGGTCTAAGGTGTTCTGTGGACCCCTCTTTAGGCATGCTGGACTATAAGGAGAAGCAGCATTGAAACTCTGTCATCTATTACATTAGTGTTGCCAAATTGAGATATCACTCTCATTCCACTATTTTAATTTGATATGTTCTGCAAAGGTTAAATTAGATACCAACCACATCTAAGGAATTTTATCAAAAACTGTGGCATAGAATCAAAGAAAATAACTTGGTATGCATTCTGCTACATGGAGCTAATGATTTGATGATATCGTGAAACATGGAGTACTTTTGGAGTAAAACTAATATCCTCAGGGTTATATTTAGGTTTTTCCGCTTCTTGTTATTATTTTATAATAACATAACCAGAAAATAATTGAAAGGGAAAAATCTTACTCTTGTAAATTGGAGAGGACACTTACTCTGTCACCCTCCTTGCAGACAGGGTTGTCTATAAATCATCCTAGATATTTGTTCCTTCTAAAACTCAGTGGACTTGCTCTTTTTCCTAGGTAAGCTAGAATTCAACTTCTCTTACAGGTAGATCTCTAATAATTTGTCCAATATTTCGTTTGGTAAAGAGTAGGAAAGAAGGATATGTGCTCAAAATTGACTACGATGAACTATGTGAATGCTTCAGTTTGTCATAATGGGTTTCCTAATTGTACATAAAGTTCTATAAACAAAGGTGTTTAATCTCAATTTCAGTTGAATCATATACACACCGCTCCTAACTTGCAGACCTCATGCATTCACAGAGCCTGGTTAACCATGGTGTCTAGTCCCAACTTCATATGTACTGCGATTCAAATGTATTTGCCTTATAACTTAATTTCATTTCAGATACTGACAGATAACTTCAAACGGTAGACAAAGGAATAACTCTTTATACAGTGCTGTCAAATAGCAAATCAGCAAAATACAAGATAGGCAACAGGGAAAGACTATTTCTAAATATGTTGAATTAATTAGTTGAATTAATGCAAATCATGACTAAAGAAATCCTGTACCTGGCATGCCAGTTTAAAAAGATTTTAGATTTGGCATAAAAATCAATCTTTTTACTCTATTATTTCTTATCCTTATGGTCCAAAATTGCTTTAATCAGTTTGACTACTAATATTATGCACCAAAGTTGGCTCACAATTGTTGGCTATTTTCAAAAAAGGAAAAGCTGTCATCAAAAAATGAGCATTTGCCATTATTGAACATATTTGTTAGAGCCACAACTCAAGAAAGATAAGCCAAAAATGTTCCTTTGTTCACTTGATAATTTAAGTTATTGATGACCAATCTAATGCCAGGAACTGCATGATGTATCATAGATACCCATAGGAGTAAAAACAATTCTTGCCTTCAGATTATTCATAAATATTAGGTTAGTGGTAACATTGCTAGACTCAATGTAGATGTTTCCAACCTGACTAGTGTGAAGTGGTTAAAGTTCATCAGACTTACAAGTTTTCAGAAGTATCGTAATACCATCTCCACTATCTGACACCTTCTTGAATAAATTCATATATATGTAATACATGTTAAATGTACTTGGTTAGGCATTATGATTTTAATAAAATAGTCTCCACTTCCAGGAGCTAATAATTCTGAAGAACTGAAATGTGTACTAGCATCCTTATATAATACATCATTTTACCATGACGTGCAAATGATTCAAATAAGAGGGTTATGGAGGTTTAGAGAGAGAAATCAGTCCCAGTTAATAGAATGAGGACCAGCTCTACTATCAGTTTGAGAATGTTCTTGAACAGTGTAAACAGAGACATACAAGTGGAATGCATCATCTGATACGTGATGAATATTGATAGAGAAAAGGCTGTTCTGGACCAAAAGGTGAGGATAGATTGAAGTCTAGGGCTTGGGTTTTATCTCTTCCTCCTTCCCCCCACTATCTTTTAGGAGACAGCTCAGAATGTTATTTGCAGGTTTATGAGAAAATGATGAATTGTATATGACAGACACTGGAGAAGAGGACTCAAAGGGACATGTCAATTGATGGTCCTGAGGCTTAATGGAGGGCTAAGTCAAGGGTAACTGAGTCTTCAAGCCTGGAGCTTATGTTTGTAATCATCATGACATTCCTATAGTATTGTTTCTATACTTGGTACTCTTTCATAGAATTGTTCTTCAATAGTGAAAATATTGAAATAACTGAGCTTAGTTTCAGTTGGGTTTTCCAAGATGTGAATATTTTAACTGTCATATAACAACATTAAAACACTAATTTAGTGATGAGTTTGATGTCCTTTACTCAAGGGAAAACAATCCATGGGTTGGGGGAGTGCAGGGCTCACAGCAGTGGAACAGAGTTCCCGTGGGATCTGGGGTAAGAGCAAGTTTTACAGAGTTAAGAACAGGCAAGGAGAAAACAGGGCACGATTGGATAAGAGCTCCGGGATTTCCTTATGAGGCTGGTGGGTCCTATTTTGTAGAATAAGGGAAGCTGGTTAAAGCTGAAGGATTGTGATTGGTGTATGTTAGGGTTCCTTGACACTGAGATGTTTCCTGTAAGTGCAGGCTGACTTAGGGTTAGATTTGTAATGTGGGCTTGTGGGCTGGGCCACTGGGGTGGCCTCCGTTATGTGGGTCCCAATATCTGAATTAACTTTATCATAACTCAGCCTCAATCACCTTCCAGTTAAAAGGAAAAATTTTAAACTACATATATTAATACTGAAAGCACCATGTGCATTTTATACCTATACTGAAGTTTTACTAAAAATTTGTAATCACTTTCCTTTTCTCTAGAGATAGAAAAGTTTCCAAATATGCACATATGTTTTTACCTTAAAACAAACACATATTTCTAAATAATTATAATAACATGAAGAGTTAAAATGGTAGCGTAAGTACTTATTCCATTGATATATATCATGTTTAAAAGCTCCAGAGCAACTTACCATGAAATGTATGTAAAAAACAGGATTATATTTATTTTTCCAGTGTTGACCCTCTGAAGTCTCACACAGAGATGTTTCTTAGTAGAGCGTGGCAAATGTTTCTTTAAATGTGGATTTCAATGTAATAGCCTTCCACTCCAAGTTCAAGTGGGACAGAAGCTCTGCGTTCAGTGGGTGTGGACGAGTTGACAGATTTCTGTGACTCAAGCTCTAGATTAGGGTTATGGTTTCATGCTGGAATATTCAGTCCACTGGGATCTATCATCTCTCCTCTCCCAACTCCAGGTTTTAGACTCTTTGTTACAGACAGGTGCAGTCGAGAGGGCTGTGCCTCCTTTCCCCAACATAGCTCCCACTTGTAGGGCAGAGCTCTACCCCAAGCAGAAGAGGTAATGAATATTGGTCCCTGGCTGCCCTTGCCCAGGTAGTTCATAGGGCAGAGGTTCCATATTAGTAGGGACAGGCTGAGGAGACTGGGACCTACCATTCTCACCCAGAAGTCCATTAATGAAGCAGCAGTATCTTTCTAGATAAAGTGTCTTGCTCTCCTTTGCTCCAACTCTGGTGCAGTGGTGCAGAGATTCTGCCCAGGGGGAGAGGCAGGCAGTAAGAACACAGAGATCAGTAGCTCTCCCAATGGGGAATGATTTTAATTAGAATAGACGCTGGGGAATATTATTATAAAGGAGGCTGGTGGTTTCTTGACACTACTATGAGTAAGCAAAATGGTAGGCCAGTTAGAAGTGGAACAGAGAGACCCAGAGAAAGAGATAGGAAAAACGAGTTTTTGTTTGTTTGTTTGGTTTTGGTTTTTTTTCGGATCAGAGCAAACAAGCCCCTGAGGGAAAGGAGTATCCAAAGTTACTATAATATATTATCTAAAATGTCCAGTTTTCAACAAGAATACCAAAAAAATGAGATACACAAAGAAACAGGAAAGTGTGAACAATTCAGAGGGGGAAAAATCAGGCAATAGAAATTTGAGAAAACCAGATGTTGAATTTACCAGACAAAGACTTCAAAGCAGCTGCTATAAATATACTCAAATAACTAAAGGACACAATTTATGAAGAATTATAGGAGTGTCTGATGACTGTATTATCAAATAGGGAATATCAATAAAGAGGTTGAACTATTTTTTAAATGGATGTACTGGGGTTTGAACCAGGACTTACTGCATGCTAATAAGCATGCGCTCTACCACTGAGCTAGACCCACCTCCTGAGATAGAAATTTTTTAAACGTGTACATTCTGGAGTTGAAATGTCCAATAACTGAAATGAAAAATTCACCTCAGGGGTGCAAAAGTAGATCTGAGCACACAGAAGAAAAAATTAGTGAATTTGAATATAGGTCAATAGAATCATGCAGTGTGAAGAATATAGGGAAAGAAGGAATTAAGAAAATGTACAGGACTTCTGAGAAATGTGATACACCATAAACACACAACATGTGTGTAGTAAGAATACCAGAAGGGGAGAAGAAAGAAAGGAGTAGAAAAAATTTTTTAAAAATTATAGCTGAAGATTTCCCACATTAGATTAAAAAATTCATTAATATACATATCGAAAAACTCAGCCAACTCAAATCCAAATTGGATAAACACAGAGATCCACACAAAATATTGGAAGACAAAGATGACAAGAAAATCTTGAAAGTGAAAAGAGAAAAGTGACTCATCACATACATCAGGGAATCCCAATAATAGACAGCTGACTTTCCATCAAAAACAATGGCATCCAGAAGGGAGTGGTATGTCATATCTGAAATCATAGGTACAGGGAATGGGGAACTATCAACAATTTTTCCAAAATATGAGACATTCTTTTTTTTTTTTAACATTTTTTATTGAGTTATAATCATTTTACAATGTTGTATCAAATTCCAGTGTAGAGCACAATCTTTCAGTTATACATGAACATACATATATTCATTGTCACATTTTTTTCTCCATGAGCTACCATAAGATCTTGTATATATTTCCCTGTGCTATACAGTATAATCTTGTTTATCTATTCTACAATTTTGAAATCCCAGTCTATCCCTTCCCACCCTCCGCCCCTTTGGCAACCCCAAGTTTGTATTCTATGTCTATGAGTCTATTTCTGTTTTGTATTTATGCTTTGTTTGTGTTTTTTTTTAGATTTCACATATGAGCGATCTCATATGGTATTTTTCTTTCTCTTTCTGGCTTACTTCACTTAGAATGATATTCTCCAGGAGCATCCATGTTGCTGCAAATGGCATTATGTTGTCAGTTTTTATGGCTGAGTAGTATTCCATTGTATAAATATACCACCTCTTCTTTATCCAGTCATCTGTTGATGGACATTTACGCTGTTTCCATGTCTTGGCTATTGTAAATAGTGCTGCTATGAACATTGGGTTGCAGGTGTCATCCTGAAGTAGGATTCCTTCTGGATATATGCCCAGGAGTGGGATTCCTGGGTCATATGGTAAGTCTATTCCTAGTCTTTTGAGGAATCTCCATACTGTTTTCCACAGTGGCTGCACCAAACTGCATTCCCACCAGCAGTGTAGGAGGGTTCCCCTTTCTCCACAGCCTCTCCAGCACTTGTCATTTGTGGATTTTTGAATGACGGCCATTCTGACTGGTGTGAGGTGATACCTCATTGTAGTTTTGATTTGCATTTCTCTGATAATTAGGGATATTGAGCATTTTTTTTGTGCCTATTGATCATTTGTATATCTTCCTTGGAGAATTGCCTGTTTAGGTCTTCTGCCCATTTTTGGATTGGGTTGTTTGGTTGTTTCTTATTAAGTCGTGTGAACTGCTTATATATTCTGGAGATCAAGCCTTTGTCGGTTTCATTTGCAAAAATTTTCTCCCATTCCGTAGGTTTTCTTCTTGTTTTACTTACGGTTTTCTCTGCTGTGCAGAAGCTTGTAAGTTTCATTAGGTCCCATTTGTTTATTCTTGCTTTTATTTCTATTGCTTTAGTAGACTGTTCTAGGAGAACAGAGACATTCCTTATAAAACAAATCCATTCTCAAAAAAAAGTTTTTTTAGCGAGTTTGCTTATAGCCGACCTACATTACAATAAATGCTAAAGTTCTTCAGGTTTTAAACAAGCGACACAAATAGTTCTGCAATTCCACACACAAAAAAATGAGGAGCACTGGAAAAAATGATTATGTAGTAATTACATAAGACATTAATTTGATTGCTTCTTTCTTTTTTTTTTTCATTGATTTAAAAACAATTCCTTAAAAGAATAGAATGAAATATGGGACCTATAATATATAGAAATGTATCATATTTGAAAATGACACTACAGAGAAAGCATGTTGCAGCAAAGCTCTAAAGCTCTATTATGAAGAAATGATACTAAAATGTATCCACAAGAAGAAATGAACTAGAAAGGGTAAATAAGTAAATTAGTGAAATAAACTCTATAAAAGTTATTGCTCTGCTTTCTTCTTTCTGCTCTTAAAAACGATATACAGTTATCTAAAGTGAAAATAAAAGTTTATACTTTTGAGTTTTTAACAGATATAAACACAGTATGTATAACAATAATAGCATTAAAAAGGAAAGAGAAATTTTGCTGTATAGGAGTAAAATTTCTAAATCTCTCTGGAATTAAATTAGTATGAATATGAACTAGTCTGATAAGTAGATGACCATTTTAAGCCCTAGAACAACCACTAAGAAAATAACTCAGAAAATAAATATAGTTAAAAATTACTCAAGTAAATATAATTTCACATTAGCAAATATTCACATAGTGCAAAAGAAAGCCATAAAAGAGGAACAGAGGAACATTTTGATGTCTTTTTAGACATCTGATGTATAGGAATAAAAGCAAAATGGAAGTGGTAATTCCAACCATACAAATAATATTAACTGTAAATGGATTAAACCAATCTGATTAAAAGACGTTATAAGATTGATTTAAAAAATCAGGATCGAACTACAGGAGACACAGTTTAGATTCAAACCACCCAAATAGGTTGCAAATAAAAGGAAGGGAAAAGACAGCATCATGCCAGTAGCCATAACAGAGTTAGAGTGCTTATAATAGTATCAGACAAAATTAATTATAAAAAAAAAAGTTACAAGGAATAAAGAGAGATTTTTATAAGTGTAAAAGGATTGATTAATTTGGAAAACATTACATTTGTAAACATATATGCGCTTATCAACAGAACCCCAAAATAGTCTCTTTGAGCTGCTGTAACAAAATGCCATAGACTGGATGTCTTAGAAGCAACAGAAATTTATTCCTTGCAGTTCTAGAGCCGTGGAGGTCAAAGATAAAATTGCTGACAGATTCAGTGTCTACTGAGAGCCCACTTTTCTGGCTCAGAGATGGCTGATTCTCACTGTGTCTTCATACGTTCGAAGGAAAGAAATGAGAGCGCTTTCCTTAGCCTCTAATAAGGGCACTAATCCCATTCATGAGGGATCCTCCCTCATAACCTGATCATCTCCCAAAGGCCCCACTTGCAAATTGGGGGTTACATTGGAAATTACCTTTCAACATAGAAGAATTTGGGGGGGGGACACATTTAGTCTATAATGAACAGTATCAAATAAAATTGATTTTAAAACAAAAAAAGTTACTAGAGATAAAGAAGGATATTTTATAAGGATAAAAGGGTCAATGTATCTGGAAAACATTACAATTATAAAACATATATGCACCTATCATAGCAGAGTTATTTATAATATTTAAAAATTGGAAAGCACTTAAGTGTCATCAACTAATGAATGGATAAGGAACATGTGGACTATCTATACGATGAATTTTCTTTTTTTGACAATAGAAAGAAATGAAGTGCTGATACATATGAACCTTGAAAACATTATGTTAAGTAAAAGGAGCCAGACATGAAATACCACATATTTTATGTGGATACACTTATATGATTATATACATTTATATAGTAAGCAATTATACAGAGGCAAAAAGTAGATTGGTGGTTACCTAAAACTAGGGAAGTGGGGAAGAGAATGGGGAATTCTAATGAGTACAGTTTCCTTTAGGGGTGATGAAAATATTCCAAATTTAGATTGTGCTGGTGGTTGCTGTGAATAAATAAAAAGCATTGAATTGTAAACTTAAATGGGTGCATTATGTGGTGTCTGAATTACAACTTAAGTAAGACTTAATTTCAGAAAAACTGTGTAAACCACTAGCCTTCTCCTTTCCTGTACATATTCTTAAGTACTATCCAAGGGGCAACAGCTTCCCTGGTTTCCAGTTCACTCAAGACCCCTGACAAGTGTCTCACCTCATAATCTGCAAGAACAAGAAAAGCAATACCACACAGTGTGCATGGTACAATCACTTCACATACATTATCTAATTCAACGTTTAGTCTCTTGAAAGCCATATGAAGTACTTATTCTCATTTTACTCATAGTTTATTTTTACTATTTTATTATTCTCATTTACTCATAGTTTAACTCATATTTATTCATATATATATATATATATATATATATATCTCAAACTCAACTCAAATATGAATGCACCATGTTGTAGAGCTTCTCCAAATAGAATAGAAGTTGATATTTATTCACCCATCAAATCAACCTCCTTATGTTTTGTGACCATGTCTTCACCTGACTATGTGCCGGGCACTATTCTAAGCCACTCACACTTATTACCGTCTTAAGTGCTCCTAACACCCTTATGAGATGGGCATTGTCAGACTGTATTTTAGCAACAAGCACACTGAGTTTCAGAGAGTTTAACTAACTCACTTAATTGGTAAGTGATGTAATATATTTGAAATATTAGCACTGGTTTCCCTTTGACTGGATACTGAATCATCTTTCTATACATAACTCAACCTAATGGTTCTTGGAATAAACCGGAGGCAGCAGCGGAGAGGTGGCAAGAGTGAATCATGAAGACTCTTGTCTTATCTCTGCAACTAGTTATCATGGGCAGAGTGTCTCATCAGGGAATCTGGCCCCCCTCCCTTGTGCAGGTGTCAGGCCCAAATGAGCAAATTATATAAAATGGCTTTGAACATGATAAAGTGCCATAAAAATGTAAGGCATTATTAATATAAACTAGGTCAGAATCAGTAAATCCATAAAGTTTTATAACACTCTGCCTGCTCATTAAGGTAGCAGTCTGGTTTCAAATCAATAATTTACAGCCTGGTGAGGCGGCATGGGCTGGCGTGGGAGAACAGGATGTCAGGGTCTGAACGCTCAGGACTGTAAGTTGCTAACAGTGTGCAGTATCACCTCAGGCAGGTCCGTTGTCATCCACATTTGCAAAATTATGAACGTATCACTGACTTATTTTATAGAACTTTTATTAAGAGGCACTGATAAAAATGTGATTATAAAGCACCTTGCAAGTGGTATTGGTTGTAAAACTGTTCTAGCCTAGGTAATGAATTTTACTTGAGCATTCATTTCAATAGGCAGAATTCTTTAAATTCGCAAGTTTCAACTTAAAAAGTCTGAAAATTGATCATTGCAATTAAGAAGGGCTGTTGGCTGATTTTTTTAGACCTACATTTTCACCTTACAATTGTCTGTGTTGGTGGCTATAAAAGTAATTTCTGGAATAAAGATCTTACGATTATATATCCCATAGCCTAAATGTTCAGATATTTTATAGCATTTATAATAAAATAATGGAACCATCCTTCATGGTGACGCCTATCTACATAGTGGAGTAAAACAAATTGTTATTGCTGGTAGAAATAATTCTGGAAGGAAATGTACTTACTAATGAAACTTTTGGCGAGAGTGGTTAATAAGTAAATTTTACCATAAAATGTGGTTTTCTGCTGACTCCGTACAATTCAGATGATCTACCCTGTTAACTGTTTTGTATGAACAGTTATGATAGTAAGGTTAGCTGCATTTAGTGAGAAATCTGTGTATGCCAGGTACCAGGAACCTTACTTATAGTTGATCCTCAGAGCAAGCTTAAGAGGAAGATACCATTTTCTCCATTTTAATGATGAGATATACAGAGTATGTGGCATAACACTCAGGTGATGTATGAATATGAGTCTCCTATGCAAGAGTCTGGACTTCGGTTTCCAAGATAAGGCAGCGTTACTGTCCTTTGTCAATCTCTGTGTTTCATCTACTAACAGACCCTTCTGATAATAAGATGAATTCCATTTAATGCTGCAGTAATGGTTCTCAAAACATGGTCCCCGATCTACTGGACTTCATGTCTCTTAAAGGGAGGATCAACATTTGGGACTGAGACGCACGATTGTAAATTATGCATCAGTTACTACTTAGCTAGTGTTTCCTGATCTAACCCTAGTGAAGGAAAAACTAAAGTATTTCTTGAGAACCATCTATCAAATTACTAAGCAAGAAGTCATGCATAATAGTTTTTTCTGTACAACTTTTAACATTTCCACTGGAAATCTGATTAGTCTTTAGAATTTTTTTCTATCCTCTAAGGTCAGAGAAATAAAGCTGTGCCTGTGCCCTTTCAACGAAGTTCTTGCCCATGAGTAAAAAGTAGTTGGCTTCCGGCAAAGGGTAGATGTATGTATCCCTTTTGGAGTAAACATAGACCCTTTGGGAGCTTGTGAGAAGTGGCGTTGAGTGTGACAAACACTGTTGCAGTTGGCCACTCTGAGATGTCCTCGCAGAGCTGCAGCATCCTTGATTGTCACTTACGTGTCTAGACTTGCCATGCATGTAGCACTGATATGGTACATACTGAGGGTTGAACCAGACAGGGAGTTCAGCTACTCATTTTTTCTTTTTCCCCAATGTCCCTTAGGCACTATCCTGTGGAAATTGTTTCAGATGGGCTTAAATTTAATTGTTTGCTTCATATATGCTAACAATTTATGCAAAATAATACTTGCCTAAATATCTCAGGTGGATCATATGTTAGATGCCCAGAACTTACCAACAGGCGGTTTGGTCATAGATATTGGAAAGCTGAAGGATTTTAGTCACGAGGTAATATCTGTTTATCCCTCTGCACATACACAGAGCGAAATCATATTCATGATGTATGATGCAGAAAATAAAGACACAGACAATGGTCAGTTTTCAAATAGTTCTGGGTTTCATCAGTACATGAAGTAGAAGTGTTCTCATTTAGTTTTATGAAATTTATACTTATATTTTGAGTTAAGGGGTATCTTAGAAAGAACCCTTTTCAGTGGAGTAGAGGACTGAATTCCTAAATTACCTCTAACTTTTTGGGAATATTATTTAATATTTGAAGGTTAATTTCCTGAATTGTAATATATATGCATTTCTATGTATGTATCTATTTATCTGTGTATCTATCTAGATTAGGCAAAGTGATTCTTTACGTCTCTTGTATCTTATTTGTTCAAAAGTATTGCTGAGCACCTTCAAGAAGATCAGTGTGGTTTGTGGATAAAGCAACAAATGTGTCAAGGAGGCCACGGTCCCTGGACTCAGTGAATTTATCAAATAATACTGGCATAAATGTGTTGCATCAAGTGCAAGTTTCTACTACAAATGCTGTGTGAAGGAGGCTTCTGAAACAGAGTCCAGAGCCAGGAAAAAAAAAATTTGATAAATCAGCAAAAGCAGCCAAAAATGAACACAGAAATGGGAGTGGCAGCAGGCGTGACTTAAGGCTTTCCATCTAATCTCTAAGATTATGTGACCTCACTACACATTTCTACAGATTGGCCAACCAATTCTCTGTAATATTGGATGGAGAGAAATAGAACAAACAGGCTGGAAAAGCAAGACTTTGCTTCTTATAATAATAGCTAAGTATATCAGCTATTGATAAACATATGTTAGCATTTACCTATTCATTCTGTTGGAGAAAACGAGATAACTCTTAAGTCTTTTGCCCTCCAGGTTTACATTAAAAGTTAATTATCACCACGTGGGACAGGCCTCCTGGGGCCATGACAGCCTTGAACTAGTATCAGCAAAACGGGCATCTCACATTATCCCTGATCTGCTAACCTCTCACAATAGAACGCTTTCTCCCTGAGTGGATCCTTACGAGGTAAAAACCACACCACTTTCTGTCTGAGTATTAAGTTGAAGAAGGACATCTTTTACCTGAAGAAGAATAAAATTAAAGTCCTGGGTTCCGTAATTCAGGACAAGGGCACCATAAGAGAGATCTGGCATCAGATATAAATGTAGAGCTGCAATACGACTGATCATCCAGAGTTTCTCATGTGTGTGTATGGGTGTGTCTGTCTGTCTCTCCGTCTCTGCCTCTCTCTTGTAAATGCATTTCTTTATCTTGGCTCTTTGTGGAAGTTGCCGTGGACTGTTGGGAGTAATACGGTCTAACAGTAGGAACAAATGTAGTTTAAGGGGAGATGCAGTAAAAGTATGTTTTAACTCACCCTGGATCACTCTTGCCCCTAATCCCTCTTTGACTGGTTTGCCAAAAGACCTTTAATTTTTCCCATCAAATATTAATTTCTCGATCCATTAAATAGAAGTAGGCTGTGCATGGACCAATGGTGAGTATATTTCAAGACCAACCCTAGTCTGTGTTCTGTAGTCAAAAGTTAAATTACATTTAAAGCAGAAAAGGACAAAGTTTGGATTTCTTTGGAGAGCACCAACATCATCACAACCTTTCATGTGCTATTTATTGTTGTATTTAGAGGCTGGTCTCATTGATCCACCATTTATTTAGATTTCAGGTTATTTTTTCATGTGCTTAGGGTTCCCCCACCCCCAATTTGACTGTCAGTCCCCTGAGGGCAGGAACTTTTCCTGTACAGTCTATAGTAAAGTCCAGTGCAGTGCTTTATACTTGGAATACCACAGAGAATGAGTGGTTATCCCTGGAAACTCACCTGTTAGTCTGGAACTTTATGAACTGTGCAATTGCTCTTGTCAGAGTCTATGTTTTCCTACACTGCCTGCTGACTGATGTGTTTGGAGATAGATCGATCGATAGGTAGAGAGATGCCAGTGGTTATAATGACTTTAAAAAGATGACTACTGAAATGCATTTATAAAAGGTTAAGGTCTTTGTCTTTGAACTAAAAGAGATATCTACCTGGTTTGAAATTAGTAACAGTCTTCAGCTAGTGAGGAAAGTCTTCAGACTGAAGTTTAATACCAAGCAACCAGAATGTATATGCTCATGCACCAATGCTGCAGAATAAGATAGCATGTCCTAACCATTAAGGAGAATAGGATCTAATTACCATCACTTCTCCCTTATAAAAAACATGTAATTTCTATATCCCCATTTTCAGCTTTTTTGAATTTACTGCAACCCTTACTAGCATATAATAGTTAATGAATGCATTTGTTCAGTGGTAATTGTGAAGGTTGTACAAGCGTTCTATGAATGAATGGCTCAGCATTTTTTGGCTTAAATGTTATGTGAGTTGGGGATCAGGGACCATACCTGCTTAACTCATTAAGTTCATTATCAAGTGCGTGGCGAGCCTCGATATGTGCTTTTGATGAAAAAGAAGTTGCTACATCACCCAGAATAAGAGAAGAGGACTATTAAGGCATTTTAAAGGGAGACATTAAATAATTACGGTGGAGAAAGGAAGCAATGATGCTAGGTATATAGGGGGAAAAATGAGATATGAGGAGACAAAGAAGATAAGAAAGTAAGTCGCACAAGGAATTGAATTGGACCAGTAAAACATCTGAAAATCTACTACTTGCATCAGTGTCAAAAAATACGAAGTGAACAGGTGATCTGAGCATGCTACTGACATCCATCCTCACACCCTCTTGCTCTATAAAATACTTCTTTAGCTTCCTTGAACAAAGACGCCACAGTGGGCCCCACAAGGTGTAGCAAAGGAAAGGAAAGCTGTTCCATCTCCTCTGCATGCATTAGCCATTTTTCTCCCTCTAAGTCTGTATCTTAATTGCCTTGCCTGTCTTATTAGATTGAAAGCCCACTGGGTTGGGACCATCGCTACTAAGGTGTGTAGCACTGAGCTTGGCAGGTGATCAGCACTCAATAAATGTCTATGGCTACCCTAAACCAATGTATAAATTTCAGAAATAGGCATAATAATGGACCTGACAGATTAATGCCCAGGGCTATTTTTGTACAGCAGCATGGGCTAGCCAAATCAGAATCAGACATCTCAGATTCAATTCTTCTCAGTTTTGCATGTAATCTCAGCCTTTCACATTTTTGTCCTGTGACAGACAGGAAGAAGTGAATCAACTTTTCAACACAATTGAATTAAAAAGCATCTCTCCTCATCTTTTTTTTTTTTTTGTCTGCTTCTCAAATGCTATTGACCCATTATGTAGATGGCATTGCGCTTTTTTTTATTATTAATATGGTGGTTTCAAATGTGGCAGCAGGTGTTTTCAAATGTATTTACTCTCAACGCTTCAAGTCTTCTTGTGGGAGATTTTTCTCTAGGAGCAGGAAGTGATTTAAAGAAAGCATCTAATTCATACTTTAATGCTTCCTCTGAGGTAACTTAAGGAAGAGCTTTATCAGTTTTTCTCCTTGGATAACACATTAACCTGTGGAGAAACTGAGTGACTGAAGCAAGATCCCCCAAAGAAGCAGTGGTGAAGTCCTAAGTGGAATTTCCCCGAAATTAGAGTTCTTCCCAGAGACTGGGTTGTTTCCAGGGGGGTCACTGAAGTTTTTTGCAGCTATAATAAAACATAATGTTTCACACTCTATTTTCTTTCTTACATGAAATGTCATCTTTGTCTACCTGTGGGGTAAGATTTTTTCCCCATCTTTACAAAGCTCTAACGTAGCTACAATCTGCTGTTAGTTTCCCTTTTTTAGTTAGACATTTTAATATTTTTTTCTCTTGGTTCACATGTAAAAAGTCACCCAAATTAGATCACCCAAATACATAACACGACCATGAAATAATTTAAAAATTGCAATACGTTCTTTAATAACTCTATTTTTCCTGTGACAGGAAGATTATACATTAAAAAAATCCATTAAATAATTTGTTTTCAGTCTTTTCTATTATTTGTTATTTTGATATAGTTTCATACTGATTGGAATGTTGCAAGAATAGAATGAGGAACTTCCGCACACCCTGTACCCAGATTCATTCATTCTGCATTTTGTTCCATCATCACCACCATCACCATTTCTCTCTCTCCATCTCTCTCTTCCTCTGGGCGTTTTCCCAAGAACAGGGACATTCCTCTTACTTAACCAGAGTTCATATCAAAATTAGGAAATCTAACAAATTCCCAAAGTAGCTTTCAAATTCAAATTCCTGAAGTATTTCTTATTCAATTTGTTTAAACTAAAAACAAACTAAAAAAAAACAAGCAAAACAGTTCGCCCATTTCTGCTCCATTTTATATCCCAAATCTTTGGGAAAACTCTTCCTGTTTTTGTTCCTCTCCTTGAAACTACTCCAGTCAGACTTTGCTCCCCACCCTCGCCCTACCCCACTTACACCACTGAAAGGATTCTTGTCAAGGTCTTAAATGGCCCTTTCATTGCTAAATTCAGCCGTCAGTTCTCAGAACTCATCTCTTTTGAGCTATCAATAGCATTTGACAAAGTTGATTACTCCTTCCTTAAAAAACAACCTTCATTGGCTTCCAGAGCAGCAAAGATTCCTGTTTGTTGTTTTGTTTTGTTTTTTTCTTTTTGAATATGAGTCCAAGGACAAAGACAGAGCTGGCTCTGTGAACAACCAGGGTTAATGAGAGGTAACTGAATATTGAAAGTATAGACTGAATGCTGAATTTGATCCTGTGCCTACAACAAAAAGAAGAATCTAGGGTTCAAATTTACACTATATAAATCAAGAGGGATAAAAGAGGCAGTTGTTTATATAATTTAAGGACAAAAGTGCCTTTGTCTCTATCATTAAGATATTTCAGGTGGTGTTTCCAGAATATTGCCGGCAAATGTATGCATTCATACAGAACCATCCACTAGGCACTTGAAACTCTTGGGTGGAATGGCAAACGCAAGGAAAATATTTTCATGTAAATATGACTTTTCTAAATATACTTACTGGAAAGTAAATAAATAAAATTTTGAATAACCAATTAAGGTTTTCCAAAAACATTTTTGAGTACTTACAGTGTATCAGGCTCTTAACTACGCATTATGTATTTTTTTTCTTATTCCTTCTTGTCTTGCTTCCTCCAAAATAGATTTATGGATGCTTCATCTCTTTTGTTTGAAATAGAGACAAAGAGCAAATAAAGTCTACAGAAGAAATGTGACAGCTACACAGAGGGGGGGAAAAAACTTGTCCAAAAAGATTCTGAAGTTTATGAGCTAGGGTGACTGGGAAAATGGTGGTACCATTAACAGAAACCAAGTCCCAAGTCAGGAGAATAAATAACTTGTGAGGAGGCACATAATGACTTTAGTTTTGACCATGATGTGAATATGAAACCATCGAAGAACATTCAGACACAGGTCACCTGCCAGTTATTGTACAGAATAGAATCAGAATTGAAGCAGAAATTAATCCTGAATGGCCAAATTCAGTCATCATCTGCCACAAATATGCTAATTTAATTCAATATTTGTCTATTTTGTTTTGTCTATAAAACTAGCAGTAGTAGACAAAAAAAAATAGAAGTTAAAGCACTCAATACATTTCGAGGAAAGAAAGAGGACTTTTTCCTTCTAGAAGAAAAAATTGGAAGTGGTTCTCTACAATACATAGGATATTATCAATGTTATAACTAACCTCTGCCATGTAGGCAAAATACAAAGGCAGATTAGAAAACTGGTGTGAAGGAGGACAGGTGGCAAGAAGAAAAAGGATGAGAAATACGATATTCTCTTAGTAGGAAGCAGGAAGTCAGAGTTCCTGCACGAAGTTACTCCTCGGTTTCATCCCTCTTTTCTGCTTTGCTGATCAGGTCCCGGTTCTGTCCATAGCTGAAGTGCCTGCCCCTTTTTTTTTTTGCCCGTGACCTTCAATGCGTTACTTTAGGAACATTTTTAATTTTTGAAATTACGTACATTAATCCAATGTTGTTTCCAGCTCTGGAATTTGAATTGGTATATGTTGTTCTCTTTGTAATCTTTCCAAAATTCACTTTTGTGATTGCAGCTCCATTACCTGAGCAGACACTCTGTGGTCTACACTGCGTTTAAAAGATCTTCCAGCTTCTTTTGGGGGATTGGGGGGCGGGTAGGGAAGCCATCCTCTTCTCCCACTGCTCCCACATATTCTAGTCTGGGAATACCATTACACCATGATGTTTTTACCTTAGGTCTTTGTGTACGTTGCTTCTTGATCGATCTGGTTATTTCTTGGGTTTTTCAAAAATTCTACTTTTCTGCTAAAACCTTACCTAACCCAATAAAATGAAATAAATTGTTACTCCTCACTTCATATCTTCACTATGCCTTCTATAGAGCTCCATCATTGCATTAATCATTTCATATTATAATTATATGTGAACTTACTTATTAAGCTATGATCAGCTTGAAGGATCTTAGCTGCAGGGTCAAGAAGAGAAAAATGTTCAGTAAAAAATGTCCACAAATCAATTGATATCTGCTTGCCATTCACTGGTACTCAATAAATGTTTGAAGAATTTATTACATATCTTCAAATGCTTTCGAAAGCTCCTTTATATTGCTAATATCACAGATTCCCTAGTATAATCTGAGATTATTTGCATTAATAATCACTTGTTAAACGTTTAGAGTAACTTTTAAATTTTAAAAAGGATTTTCTATTTAAAAACTTTTTTTCGGAAGTATAGACCATTATTTGTGGAGCCAGTAGTGTCTAATGAGATGCCCTTTGGCCGTCCCTGTTATGACCAGATAACAACAGCTAACAGAGCTGAATGTTCATTATCTTCCAAGCATGTGGTCAAGGTTTGTGCCGTTTAATTCTCACAACAAACCTACAGTGTAGCTACCATCGGATGATAATGGTGGCACATAGAGTTTAATTTGCTCAAAGTCACACTCATGGTTAGCAGGTGGTGGAGCTAAGGTCTGAAGTTGGAAAATCAGTTGATGAAGACTATACTCTTAACCACTACGTAATGTTATTACTAAGGCAAACCAGACTGTGATAACCCAAATAAGGAGTGCTCTCAACAGCCTTGTAGCCAGTTACCATTAATGCCATGCTTTTTCCTCTCCTAACACAATCAAGAAACCCCTCCCTATATTTTATAGATTACATCTCCCACAGTTTTTTTTTTATTGATTTACAATGTTTTGTTAGTATCTGGTGTACAGCACAGTGATTCAGTTATACATACATATTTACATATATTCTTTTTCATAATCTCCTTCATTATATGTTATTACAAGATACGGACTGCAGTTCCCTGTGCTGTACAGTAGGGTCTTGTTGTTTATCTGTTGTATATACAGTAGTTTGTATCTGCTAATCATCTCCCACATTCTTAAATACATTTATCCTGGAAAGGAGACTCTCAGAATCTAAGCTGTATGTTTTGCATATGCAAATTGTCAAATATTCTATCCAGCATTCTTTAAATAATTTGCTTCAATGTTTGTTGCTGTCTTTAAAAATTAGCACAGAAATGATGATTATATTCATTGCCACCAGCTAAAAAGCCCTGGACCCCTACAGTGCAGCTTGAGGGGTTTTGTAGGTTTTCTTTTTTCTATTAATATTTAAGCTTAAGCTAAGGCAGACAAAACTGAATACATAACAAATAACCATCAAGGTTATTCTTTATGGGTCAAACATAATGAGTCTCAATTATTAAAATTCACTGCAACTGAAGGCAGTGATTTTTTACTCTGAATATTTTGCAGGTTCTTCCTCAAACTTGCTGGTTTTCCACTTTTAATAAACTAAAGTTGGGATAGTATCCAGCCATTGGATAGAATTGGATTTTAGCTTTTCTTTTTCTTAAAGGTCTCTAATCCCCTGTGTTAATGGCAAATAACCTCTAGGCCGATATATGCTCATTTGTGTGTCACAGTGAGTTAGAAGCAGCAAGTCCTGGGATTTAAGGAGTGTTGTCAGAGTCTCTGACCCTGACGGGGGAGACCAAGAACCCTTGGGAACACTTGAGCCTAATCTAGGTTGAACTAAAAATGATACATATTCCTAGGGTGTCCCAGATCCCCAGCATCCTCTGAGTACCCCAGAGTTGGTGTTCCTGGCTCTGAAATATGCCGGAATCCCCTAATATAAGACGGAGACCCTGCCTCCCTTTACAGCCTTCCTACCACCCTCACCCACTATCCTTTGTTACTTTTTTATTTTCACATCCTTGTCCTTTCTTGTTTCTAATTACTCCCACGGGCTCCCTGTCATCCTCTGACTCATCTGAGACAGACATGTCCTCTCCCCTGAAGGCAGAGGCAGGTTAACACTGTCTTGACGGGTCTGCTCTCCCACACAAGCCTGTCTGCCCTTAGCAATGAATTCTATTCCTGCTGACACCGTGGGTCTGGACTTGGAACACTGAGACTCTTTCTCAATCTCTGTCAACCTCGGAGCTTTTATTTCTTCACGTGGAACGTTATTCCCTGGTGCCCCACCCCACAGCCAGTCCCCTTGCAGATATCTCCATCCTGCCAAAATGACACATAGTAAGCATGGAAAGATTGACGTCTAGACCAATGGCTAGGATGCAGCATCACCTGAACATGGGCTAGTCCCCAAGGTCCAGCACAGGTTACTGAGCTGAGATTCCTGTGGGAACATTACAGAGAAGAAAAAGCTAGAACCCAGGACGGCTGGACTGGAAACTTGAAGCAGTCCTCTGATGAGCCAGCCCGTTCCATTCCCTGTACCTGGGTCAGAAATGCAGCAGACTTGGGGTGAATTACCTTATTTTTACTTAAGCTCACATTCAAATTCCAGAAATTACTTCATTATGTAAAGGGCTCATCCAGGAGAGGCAAAGGCAAGAACAGGAAAATCCATGCAAGGGAGCATGCCTCTTGTTGCCTGGGCTGGGATTTCCTGGCATTTCACGAGGAATTATATAGCATTTTTTTCTCAGGACAAGTATCCTGAGAGAGAGGATGAGAGGTGACATGTGCTCTCGGTCTGTTTGTCTGTCTGTTTCAAAGTTATGGCATTTAATTCTCACAATAAACCTGTACTATAGCTACCATTATCATCTCCATGGAAGAGCTGGGGTATATGGATTTTAACTTGTCTTACAATAAGAGAGGATGGAGAGAGATGGAGAGATGCTTCTCACACTGGGGCATGGAACCGGTAGCCAAGGAGACAGGAGACCCACCAAAGTCAGATTCCGGAACCTCACAAGCTTGTCTCAGGCGAGTGTGGCGGATGCACAGTATCCACCCTGTCTTTGGGTAACAGCGAGGGGCACAGGGGTGTTGTCAGAGTGCCAAGGAAAAGCTCTGGAAGGAGTTGCCCTAGCTCAAGCAGGTCACCCCTGGAGAACTAGGAAGGGGGAAGCAGAGCGGGCTTCCCACCCACTGCATTCAGGGATGTAGCAAAAACCATGCAGGAAGGACATATTCTTCAGATGTTCTAAAGGAGTGGCCCCCCACCCACTAATGGAACTTGATGGTTTCTTGGGCTTTTTATTTCCGTTTGAAATGGTTCCACCTGCGGCTGCGTAGTGTTTCAATTCACCGGCATTTCTCTCCATTTCTGGGTAGAATTTCTAGAAGCATGTCTGCTGGATAAAATTCATCTACTGTCAGAACATGAGACAGAGGAGAGATTAGATTCAAGGGGGAAAACACACACACACGCACGCACACGCACACATGCACAGACGCACACACACACCCAGATTGGCACGTCTCTGCAACATGCCTTTTGTTTGGTAAACTCTCTAAATGGTTAGGGAACTGTGACAGCTTTTGGATCTGTGTCAATCTTAAGAGCTTCCTGCTACCTAATCTTTTCAAACTCTGCTTTTCCCACACCTAAAAACAATATAAAATGATGATAATAAAGCTCTGTGTGTCTATCTATCTGTCTGTCTGCCTCCTTATTTACTTAGAAAAAACAAACGCTAAATAACCTCCTGTGTGCAGGGTATTCACTGCTTTAGGGCACAATCTGTTGCAGAACAGTTAAAACTGTTGCTAAGGCATCTATTGTCGTAATGAATGCCTCGACAGTCCCGTGTTCTGCCTTGCTCCACAGCTGTGAGGACAATGATTTATTGGTAACACTAATCTTCTTTGAAAGTCGAAGTGCTGCCAGTCAAACATGTTTGAAGAGAGGAAAAAGTTTCATTTTCTGCTGTTTGTTTCCATGGACTTTCCCACGACTGCTTGAGAAAACATTTTATTTGGGAAAAGACTACAGATTTATGCAGTTGAGTTAAAAAAAAATAAGGAGCTGCATCTTCTTTAGGATTCTGTTAGTCGTCTGGGATCTGCCCGGCTACTTTCGTCTTCTCGGGACACTTGTATCGTAAGGATTCGTCACTGTCACCATCATTGTCATCACCATCACCATCATTGTCGTCACCATCGTCCTCCGTTAGCCCTACTGAATTATGGGCAGAACATTTAATTAAAAAAAAAAAAAGGAGGAACATTTGAAAACAGATTCTAAATACAAACACAACCTGACTCTTCCCTTTAAGAGAGATGTTCCCAGAAGGAAGTTCTTACACAACTTCTACCTTCCTTTTCTGTCCCTCCAGAGTATCAGTAAAACTAGGGGAGCTTGACATTGATTGGACCGCAGTAACCAGTGGGCTGAACCGTTGCATTGAAACTCAGATACTGCAAGGGTCAGTTGAGAGGAAAGTGAGGGTCTTCCAGGCAGCTACCAGGCAAATGTGCATGGGGTTTGCCCACCCAACTGTCTTCCAGGATGAGGCCAAGGTGAAGACTGGGGCGTGGGCAAAGGTTAGTAGGAAACTTTACCCTTGTTTCAGGCCTATATCACATCCTCTATCCCAGGACACTAAAAAAAATTTCTTTTTCATTTTTCTCATTTTCTTTGTGCTGAACTTCTTCACTGTACTAAATGCTGCCTTCCCCTCCCCATGCAGACAAGGGCAGAAGTGAGTGAGAACAGCTCCGAGAGGTAATTGCTCGCAATCAGATACAAACTCTCTGTCAAATACTATATACTGTTGACTCTTGAACAATGAGGGGTTTGGGGGACTGAACCCTGAGCAGTGAAAAATTCAAGTGTAACTTACAGTCAGCCCTCCGTATCTTTGGTTTATTATCTGTGGATTCAACCAACCTAGATTGTACTGTAGTACGTATTTATTGTAAAGGTGGACCTGTGCAGTTCAAATCCATGTTGTTCAAGGGTCAGCTGTAACTCTAAATTGAGGACCTTAGTCATCCCATGGAAAAAGTCATCCCATCATCATGTAAAGAAAGTTGGCAAAGATAAGGTGGGGTTTTCCGATTTTGGTTGGAAAGGTTAGCATAATTACTAACATTGTGAATTCTGAAGACTGGTTGACCCGAATTTAAACTTAGCCTCATCACTAACCTGCTGTGTTAACACTGGGCACGTTTCTCAATCTTTCTGAGAGCCAATTTCCATTAAAGTAGAGAGATAAGTAGTTTAAACATTTTCGGGGCTGTACTGCAGATCAGATAGCATAAAGCATATGAAATGCTAACCACACTGCATGGCACACAGCTAGTACATGTGGTTATTCACATGAAATAGATGGCAGCCTGACTGTAAGGTAGTAATGAATGACTCCACTGACTGAATCTGCAGACCTCATTGATTTGTTTGAGTTTTCCCCACTAAGATAAAATATTTATTTCTTTTTCTTCTGGTTTAGTCTTGGATATTAGACAACAAACACCAAAGGAAACAGTAAATATAAATGTATACAGAGATTAATATGGGGGATCATCTACAAAGAAGCTAGTCGAATGTGCACTTAAAACAGCAATGATCACAAATGTGCAATCATATCATATATCAAACCTCATCAAGTCAAAATTCAAGAAACTAAAAAATAAAATTAAATTGCTGGGTTTTAATCATCTGATTTTTAAAAAATCCAAGACTACCTACCGTATGGTCATATATGAGCAATAGCTGTTTTGATTGAACTCTCATTCATACTTTTGCAAAATATTAAAGCCACAGAACAGCCTGCAAACTGTTCTTGGAAACATGATTTTACCAGTTTTCTAGCTGAGTGAACGTGCCTGATGGCTTAGAGCCTAAGTTTCCTCATCTACCACTTTCATAAGATTGATTTCAGAATTAACAAAAAAATATTCATAAGGGGCCGCGTACAGAGACTCACTGCACACCTGCTGGATGTGCTCACAACTCGTTATGTGGAAAGTGCAGGTTTTTCCAAGTTCCCATACCTGGCAACAATCTGCCTTCCGACGCTTCTCTCCTTTTTAAAGCTCCTTTTTAATTTTATGTTTCCTGTTAAGACAGACTAGAGTAAATAAAAGTTTGTGTTTCCACTTGCCCAGAAAACAGCCAACAAACCAAAGCAAGCCATAAGGGACAGCCTTTGCCTGACTTTTTTTTTTTTTTTCTGGTAACATTTGAAGGGCAAGGCATTAATTCTCTGCAACCTGTAAAATGCTTTGTTTGAGGGCTTTGCACCTCTGGATGAATAATGAATGTTAAATTAACAATGGCAATGACCATAGCGTTCCGTGTTTTTACCTTATTGCTCTTTATCGGTCTCCAAGCCTTTTTTCCTCCTCAAGTGGGTTCCTTATTATTTCATCCATTATTTTATTCCTGGAAACTTGTGCTTTGTTAAAATACAGCAGATATCTTCTTGTGTGTTACCATAGCAAATTGCATGAGAATTTACAGCATAAATTATTCATTACAGCCAATTTAGTATAATTATTAATTCCCGCATACACTGGTGCCTGATTACCTCTTGGTGCTCGTTGCGGGAACTTGACCATGTTCTGCTGAAAATAATGATCTGTCATGGCTAATCAGGATCTAAAAAGTCCCACTAAAAGGTGAAGACGTTTAATTAATATTGGTTTAATGCAACAATGATTGATCCAGTCGTTACAGTCTGTCAGAGATTCTTCCTAAGGTGATCCAAAATCTAACTGGTAATGAATTTAAGTGCTAGCCGTGGTGTACAAGCAATCAACATGCTCCCCAATTCAAGGGCAAATTGGGACATACTCTTCCCTCGGTGTCTTTCTGCAGAAGTAAATCAGCTCCACTTTCCCTGGGAAGCTTTCTTTGCTCCCAGCATCAGTTCTGGTATTTCAGGCTTTCATGCCTTATGCTCCCAATGAGCCCTTTCCTTGCATTAAAGATGCGTCCTGTATTGTATGTGAACGTTCCAAGCTGCACTGCCTCCCACACGGATCTCATGTTAACTCTAAGTTGAGCTGAGCAAAGTTTGCAGTTGCTTTTCCCACTGGGATTAACTGTGTCGAATATGGCTGGAAATTCAGTTCAAAAGCCCTTTGGCTGCAAAACCGTGTAGTCTCAGTGTCCACAGAGCATCATTGAATAGATATGGCCTTCACTTGGGTTTAAATTTTGAGGAGGGGTCTCTTGAAATGTAGAGCAGAAATTATTCCTACACACATAATATGATCGATTTTATTACATTAATTTATTTTTGTACATTTTGAACAATTTATTTTTTGTTGTTGTTTTTATGTTGAGCACCTTCTGAATCAAGAGTGAGACAATTATTTTTAAATCTAGAGAATAAATTTAGTAGTTTATCTTTTTAATCATATAGGAGAAAGTAAATTAAAGTGATAACCTCCCCCTTACTGAGGGCCAATGGTGTTGCCAGACACTTAGTGTATAGTTGCTTTCAGACTCAAAATGGCTTTTTTTTCCCATTTATTTTTATTTTTATTGTGGGTTTTTGGAGGGGGGTAATTAGGTTTGTTTATCTATTTATTCTTGGAGGAGGTACTGGGGATTGAACCCAGGACTTCCTGCATGCTAAGAATGCGCTCTACCACTTGAGCTATACCCTCCCCCTTCACAATGGCTTTTTAAACTAGACAATAGGTTTCTCATTGTCAAGATAAGAAAGCTGAAACGGGAGGTCCTCATCTAGTAAACTGCTGAGTCAAGATGTGAATTCAGATCTGCCTGATCTCCTCCTATGGACTCCAGCACCATTTATTGGATCATCTGTAAACCAGGGACATAAGACCGGGATGTTTGAAGAGCTCAACTGATTACCTTTTTGATCTTTTCTTTGTTAGAGCATGGGTGAATTTTTTGTGCATTGTTTTAGAAACACACCCATGGACTAGACAAATGAGGGGGATGAAGCAGACCTTATATACTTGCTACCAACTCAGTATCCGGTTTTGATTGACCTGGCTGCGCATTTGGCTCTGTTTTAAGGGACATAAACTTGTAAATATCAGACCCATGTACTGTAGAAATAAGTACAAAATTATGTATCCATTCCTTTTCAACTCTCACACCTCCCCTCCTGATGCCCTGGGTGTTTTCCCAAGAAATCACTTCGAAGGCTAGGGTTTTGTGTGTAAATGTGTGGGTGTGTGAATTCTGTTTCAAGTACCTTCCAGGAGCTTGTTAGGACTGGGACTTTCAGGAACTGTCACTTGTCTGCCTTGAAGGCACAGGGGTAGTGGATACCTCAGCAGCACTTTGAGCGGCCACCTTAGGAAAACACTGATGGACAAATGCTATCATCTTTGCCCTCCAGTTCAGTGCACACAAGCGTGAAGGTGTTCTGTACCACCTAAGAATTCATTAACGTCTTAAAGGCGAACTCCCGGAATTCCACATCAGTCCACCCTGGAGTTCTTCAACACCCAGTGTAACTCACAGGTAAGAGGAGAGGGTATGGCTATGTTTATGTATAACCAGCCATTCCATTTGCTTCAGGGACTTCATTACACCGCGTGTCACATTATGCAGTGTTAGAGGTCTTTGCTGGAACTACTCGGTATAATCCTCCGGCACTGCTAAAGCTTGTTACAGTTTTCTCTTATTTTCGCAAGTTTATTGGGTCGCTGAAAAGCCGAGAGAAAAACTCCCAGGAGAAAGAATGTGAAAGAGAGCTAGTGTGGGAACAAAGGATGGAAGAACCAGGCGAAACGAGGAAAGAGAAGACATAGGAGCAGACGTTCAAAACTGCAAAAAGACAGTTCACCCCACTATCCTGTCTCCTTATAAACACGTATTTATATCAATATTTTCACCAAAGAGCCAGGTAAACTGCTTGATTATTTATTTACTAACCAATCAATTGCATAATTCATATCCTTACACTCTAGGAGCAGACAACAGATAATACACAGCAATTATCTCTCTTTTCATTTATTTACCTTTGATTTGTTCGAAAGTTTCAGGAAATGTCCATTTGAAGGTTTCGTACCTGTAGATGGACAAGAGGAAGAAAATATTTATTCCTAATCTCAACATATTTCAGTCCTCACGAGAGTCCATTAAACAGTGTAGAAACCAGAAAATGATTTAAGATTACTTAATATAACATGATTGTCATATTTCTGCACCTTGCAAATGTTGTTCATTTTTGGAAGATGACTTTGGAGATACAGGAAATGGTTCTCACCTTCCCTTTCAAATGGGAACTTCCTCCAACCTTATCGTATCTAGTGATCAGAAAAGAAGATGCAAGTGCTGAGGGAGGTAACATTTGGACAAAATAATATTGTATTTTTCTCTTTTGCATTTTTGCACATAGCACATTTCGAGTCAGGTCAAGACAACTCTCTGTCTCAGGAGTAAGATTCAGAATGTAACAGCAGGAGTGGAAAGAGACTTAGTGTTCATTTTCTGACCTTCAGTGTAGGATTTGGTACAAAATCTCCTTCATCAGGAGTCAGCTTGGATTCTAGACAGTGAATTCTCTTTCATATTACAGGAGGAAGAATTTAGGGATAAAAGGCAGAAGTAATTGAAAGAACTTCAACAGAGGTCCTCTAGGAATTTTCCCTGCTTTTTAGAGACTTTTCTTAGTTCTTTATTAAGTTACCATGCCCAGCCTTACAATTTGGCAGATACCTTATAGGGTGAACCAACTTGAGGACCAAGGCCCCTGAGGTATAGAATTTTGTTCTTCCAGATTTGTGCAGTTCCCCAAAATACAGCTGGACATTTAACCCCTCCCTCTTCCTGAGGACAAGAAATGGATTCTCAGCCCCAGTCTGTACTCAGGTTGTCAAATGTTCCCAGGCAGGAAGTCTGGAACGTAGCCCTGTGTGGGTAGGAACGTATTTCATTTGCCCAGGTGGCAAAGAAAAAATGTTCTTTTTAACCTCACACTCTTTCAGAAGATTTGTATTTTTGAAAAAAATAACCTTTTAACTTGCTATTGTTTTGATTTCCGAGGAAGAAAGAAAAGGTAAGTTGGAGTACTGTTGCACATGATTTTACTGTTTCCCAAATACCTGCGTCTCGAAAGTCTGAATGGTGTGTGAGCAGACTAAGCCTCATGGTACCCTTGCCATTCTCTGTTTTTAATGCAGTTGGCATCCTGGGCATCCAGAAACATTCTGAAGCTATTGCCTGTCTTTTCCTGTGCAGGACAGTTTTTGGGCCAAGCAAATAAATATTTAGCTGTTGTGTAGGGAAGCCCTTCACAGCTGTTAATTAAAAAGGGGGCATTATATACTAAAATATAGGGCACACTAAGGAGGGGCCCAAATGTCCAACTAGGTATTACCCAGCCTAAAGATAAGGTAGCGTGAACATACAATAAAATTTTATGTATTTTTTTGGCCAAGTTAAATGTACCCTCTTCCATTTTTTCCTTATTAATCATCTAGGTTTGTTCACATTAGGTAACTTGGCAATTTGGGGTTAGGCCAACCTGGGGAATACATTTCCTCCATTTTTATATTGTATATCAGTTTTGGTAATTTTCTGCCTCTGACTAGTCCTCTTGAGAAGGGATACAAATCCTTAAACTTCCTGGTTCCCGAGGAAGATTTTTCTGGGCTCCCACCAGACAAAGATCTTTGTTTGGGAGAGAGGTTCAAAAGCTCCCTGCTATCAATTCAGTTTTGCCCATTGTGACCATATCTGTGTGTGCATGTATGCGTGCATGTGCGCGTGTGTGCACGAGCGCGTACACACACACTAGCCATGAATGTTCTGATTGTAACACAGATATACAGAATTTCACCATGCAGAAGATTCTAGCCTATCAGGAGTAGAAAGTGAGATGACAAAATCTGAGATTTAAGACATGTGATAAATATTAAGTGAAGTGAGTCAGACAGAAGGACAAATATCATATGCTATCACTTATATGTGGAATCTAAAACAAGATGTAACTTTTATTTACAAGCCATAAATGGACTCATGGACTTAGGAAACAAATTATGGCTACCAAAGTGGAAAGACAGGGAGGGATAAATTAGGTGTTTGGGATTAACAGATACACACTACTATGTATAAAATAGATAAACAACAAGGACCTACTGTATAGCTCAGAGAACTATATTCAGTTTCTTGTAATAATCTATAGTGGGAAAGAATCTGAAAATAGATGTAAATATATATGTATGTATATGTATAACTGAATCACTTTGCTGTACACCTGAAACTAACATTGTAAATCACCTACACTTCAATAAAAAATAAAATTAAAAAAATATATGATAAATGACCAAAGTAATAAGGAAAGCAAAACTTGTTTAGGAGTAGAAATGACTCATGTCTAAGCTGAAACAACACCAGTCTTAGAATTAGGAGATCTGATTTTCAAGATCCATCTTTACCTGAGTTTCAGCAAGTCAGTTAACCTCAGTTCTGAAATGAGGAGCCTGGGTGAGGTACTTCAATGAGTAGTCATCCAATGATCATTTATCAAATGCCTGCCCTATGACAGGCATTTTGTTAACTTTTAATCTTCTTGGATTCTCCCAGCTCTAAAATGTGCAGGGACTGTGGATTCAGAGGAGTGAGCACTATTTGTGGGCTTAAATCTCTTAGCGAAGGAATGCTTCTCAGCACAAGAGGAAAAGGGAAATTGAAGCTGGGCTTTAAAGGATTTGTGTATGGCAGGAGAAGATGGGCTGTGAGTCTCAAAGCTCCTCCCATGCACGGTCTAGGAGAGGAGCTTCTTAAAGGAGCCTTTTGGACAAAGCCTTAATGGCTCACACAACCTGTGCCAGCAGATACTTGGAGAGGGATGTGGTCTTGTGTGATGCCTCTGGGCATGTCCTTGGCCAGTCAAATACAGAGCAAAGTGACACTGTGCCTTTTACAATGATTTTTAATGGGCATAAATTAAAAATGTTTTATACGTACACATTTATGATCCACAAGTTATTTGAATGTTTGAAGCTTCCACACTACATAAAGATACAGCCAGTGATAGAGTTCTGACAACTTTGTTCTGTTTGTGGAGTTCAGCATCGGCTCATGTGAGCAGAATCAGGCTTTTCCTGGAGACATTTATGCAAGCTTGGGTAAAGCCAAACCGTTAAAAAAAAAAAAATAAGGATTTGGTTGTAAGATTTATTTTTAAAAGACTTTTAGAACATTTTTTTCTGAAATAAAATAAAATAAATTTAACATTCTTGGCTGGACCAAAGAGTTGCCTGTATCTGGTATTTATGGATATGTTCATGTTTTTGGTTCTTAGTCATAATGGGTGACTCTAAAAACTATGAGTGTACCCTAGGAGGAGAGTACGCTGAGGAGACAGACTGTAAAGAAAAAAAAAAGTGTATCCTTTTCATGAGAGGGGATATTTTGATGGGTATAGTGCCAATATTTAACTTAAAAAATGCACATCGGTAGAATGAAGCTAATGCTAAAAAGAGAAGGAAAAATAGTCATAATTCAGTAGCATTTACAATCAAGTTTCAAATAACTGTCAAAAGTTTCCTTCAAATGCTAATAAATAAGTTAGTTATTCTTTTCTCCTATCAAGGGACTATGCTCTATGACACACGGTAAATGCTCTGTAAAGGAGAGTTCACATACCTTTAGGATATGCCCGACTGTAAGCAAAATGGGAAAAGAAGGAGTAAGAGATGAAGCATTTGCTGAAGTTATCATTCACTTGAAGCTTCTTTGTGTCTTGGGCTCTGAGAATTTTATCAACAGAATGAGTGAAAACAGAGCCCACCAGAGCCCCGGAGAACGTGCCTCGGGGAGCCACCTGGCCCGGGGCATTAGGGACTGATGGGGGAGGCCCGGGTGCAATTTCTATGGCTCATGCTTCTGAAATGTACAGCTTCGGATTAGGAAAAAACTAACACAAGGCAACACAACACAACACAACGCAACACAGCCACCACGACTAACACTGCCATGTGGGACTAAACACTCTGGTCTTTGATTGTTCCTCCCCTTTTCCCTAGCCACACCTAATTAGACCCAACTCACAGTCACCTTCTTACTGGTATACTTCAAAGACATTACTGAGGGGTAACGTGTATACAGAAGAGTCAAGTATCATAAAACTGTAAGTCGGTGAATTTTTATAAACTGTACTCTCCCCTTAGAATGGTGATTCAGATCAAGCAACACAACTTTACCAGGACCCACGTGACTCCCCTGTGTCCCCTTCATGTCACTACCCCCAAAGGTACCCCATCCTCCATTTTAACACCATTGACTAATTCTGCCTTTTTTTGTTGTTCAATATAGAATTATACAGTCTGTGTTCTTTTGTCCCTGGTTTCTTTTTTTCTCATTGTGTTAGTATGTTCATTGATTTTGCTGCATGTAGTTGTAGATTTTTTTCATTCTTATTGCTGTTATTCCATTATGTGCATATGGCACCGTTTACTTATTCTTGGAACTCTTCATGGGCATGTAAGAATTTGAAGTGGTAATTTTTGAAGGGCCACAAAGGAACCTTGCTGCCCAAATATACCTTTCCCCTTAACTCTCCGTACCGACCAAAATTCTTTATTGAAATATGTCCTTTAGCTTGACACGTTAACAGCAAGTTGGTGAATGGGGCTTATTTGTTCCTGAATGGACTGGCTTCCTTCCCTGGCTGGACCCTACTGCTACTTCTGCCTCTGCTATGTTACACTGAACTACTTTCTATTAGTTTTTTTTCCCCTCTCTGTGATTCATCTTGGATAGTTTCTATTACTGGGACTTCAAGTTCACTCTGTTCTTTTTTCTGTAGTGTCTAATCTGTGGTTATTCTCATCCATTATATTTTTTTAATCTAAGTCATTATATTTTTTTCTCTTTATATTTTTTTAATCTAAGGAAAAAATGTATTTTAGACAAGGTGGGGAGGTTAGAAAAGGTGTATTTTTCATCTCTGGGAATTCAGTAACTTTTACGTCTCCCCTCATCATGCTTAGACAGTCCTCTACCTTCTGGAACACATGGCATACCTTTATAATAGCTCTTTCAAAGTCTTTGTCTAATTTTTATAAATCGTATTATTTCTCTTGTGTTTGTGTTCCCGGGTTGTCTCTGTTTAGGGGTCATATTTTTTCTGCTTCTTGGCATGCTTATTAATTTCTGATTGGTTGCCAGGACAATGTGAATTTTATATTGCTGGGTGCTGGGTTTTTTTTTTTTTTTTCTTTTAGTGCCTTTAATGTAAGACTTTGTTCTGGGATGCAGCTAAGTTTGATTCTTCTGAAGTTTGCTTGTAGGCGTTGCTAGGAAGGACAAGACAGCCTATAGTCTATTCTTCCTTCCTGCCCTGCTCCCGAGGCAGTGCCCTGCTGAGAACTGTGGATGATGCCCTGTATGAGGAGGTCTCACCACTCCTCTGGTGGATGCAGGAACTAGTCCCTCCTCTGTATGATGTTCAGCGACTGTTTCAGTTGCTTCTGTCTGGCGATCCATTCTCTATTCTCAGTCTTCCCTCATGCACATGTGCAGTTAAGTACTTAGAGAACCCAGTGAAGGTTCAAGAGTTCTGTGTGTGTAGCTTCCTGCTCTACAGCACTCTGTTTTGCAAATTCTAGCCACAGTGGCCTCCCAGAACTCCATATTTTGCCTCCTCAACTCAGGGAGACTGTGATCAGTTTGCTTGTCCCACCAGCTATGTGACCCAGAAAGTCTCTCCAGGCAGTCACAAGTTGGGTCACTTGTAGGGCCAACCTCCCCTCATTTGTTTCCCTTCTCCTAGTGTCACTGTCTAGGGCTGTCTATTGTCTAATAACTAAACATCATTTTATGTATTTTTCTAATATTTAATTGTTTAAGTTGGGAACGTAAGTCCTCATTATTCCCTTAGGGCTAGAAGCAGAAAGTCACCAGCCTGACCTACTTTAACTCGTGGCAAATCTTGCTTCCTGTTCCTAAAGTGGAGACATACTGCTGTCTTTGTTCCTGTCTCTCAGCTCATTTTCCTTGGCTCACCTCCCACTCATTCTGATGACCTTGATTTAATAATAGCAGCTTAACATTTATTGAGACCCCTCCATATGCCAGGTATTCTAAGCAGTTGCGTGCATCGATTCATTTAACCTTCACAACAGTTTTATAATTTTCATGCTTGCTGTCATTATCTTCCTTTTACAGAGAGGTAACGAAGCTCAAAGACACCAAGGCACTTGTTGGAGGTCACATAACTAAATAGGTGACAGGGCTGAATTTGAACTCAGGTGGTCTGGCTTCAACCTTGGATGGTACAGCCCAACCATCATGCTGTATCTTCTCTCTCTGCTATCAGTTATTCTGGAATGATTTTGCTGATACTCAAACTCTGTGTTACTTTGTTATTTTTAGCATGTTCCCATAACACCTAAACTTCCCCCCAGTTAAACGTGTCATTCCGTATAGAAACCCCCTGTTTCCTTGTCTGCATCCTCTGTCCAACGTCATGCTCTGGGAAGGAAGATACTGCATTGTCTTGGTAATCATCACTTCGGTAGCATTTAGCACATGAAAGGTAATCAATAAATGTTTATTTGAATGAATGAAGAGAGGAATAATATCTTGGTGAGAGGACACAGTTATTTTTACAAAGAACTTTAATAGAAAATGGATTTAGTTTTTCAGTTTAGCTAGCTAAATACACTTATTCCCTATCTTTCCAAGAGAAGGAGTCTCAGGGGGAAAAAATGTATTCCAGACAAGGTGGGGAGGTTAGAAAAGGTCTGTATCTCAAGGGGGCTTGCCCCTTGAAGGTGAGCTTGCTTGTATACGACAGCAGGGGCTCAAAAGCTCAAGAGGAAAAAAATGGGGAGGGTCTTGAGGAGAGAAGAGAGAGAAACAAAAGGGAATAGGGAGTTGTCGCATAGACAACACTTTGTCATTTTGCCTAGGGCTGGCCTGCTTACTAAAAAGTCACTTACCACATCCTATTCAAAACTCCATGATTTCTGAAGAGTGGAAGTCATTTTGCTTATTGGGCACAAATAGGTAGCTGTTCCATCAGTCCAAACAAATGACTTAGTCGATAAAGTTGCATTTTCGTGACAGAGAAAATTGATATTCTTTTGAGAATGCTCAGTCTCCTTTCCTACGATGTGAAAGAGCCCGGAATGAGTGAACAGAGTCAAATCTGAAGGTGGCTGTGTGTCTTACTTACATTAGGCCGTTTTGATGATGGACGGTGACCATCATCTCTTTCTCCTCCTTACCCGGACTACAGCAGAGCGAGGGGAATCACTGTGAATATTACTTTCCCTTTTTCTGAACTAAGTCCCCTTTGTGAACGTGGTTCTCCCTTTTAGTTCACACACCCACAAAACTCAAAAAGCCCTAATTAGATGTTATTTTGTCTGCTCCACGCAGCAACAATATAGTGGGAATTAAGGGGGTTTTTAACTACCTAACTTTGTATTTCTGAACCTCAAATATCCTTGTATATAAAACGACTCTACCCTTCATAAATACTGTGATTCCATCCTGGTTTTCACACGGCACTCCATGAAAACTTAGGATTTCACAGAGACACCATGGAGTCGAATATGGAAGGAAGGGAAGGGGAGACCAAGCAGGGCGCCAGGACCCTCACCTTTACACCGACTAGGAATGCCTTCCTCCTTCTCTTTCATCTGTGAAGGAGGATTTGCATTAAACCACCCCGACTCCCTCCCCGGGTACCATTATAATGAACTGACCTGAAAATAAGTGCATTAAGTGGCCGTAGAACATAAAGACACTAATTAGTTCACTTGGGGATCAAATCCATGATAACAGACTTATTCATGCTTTTCTCTATCCCCAAAACTGTATAGATGAAAGCAAAGGGGGAAAACAAATCTATCATGTATATGACAATCCTTGAGAACAAACACTTTAAATTTCAAATATGATCTGGTTGATTCTGTCACTGGGAAAGAATCTTACCCGTAGTTGAGAATAAGTAATCATTGAGTCGGGACCCATAGCAAATAATATTTCACAGCCAAAGAAATGCAAATAGCCAATAAACATTAAAAAGGGTTAGCCTCTATGATGATCAAAGGAATTTCTATTCATATTACCAGACGCTATTTTAGACTTTTAAATTGACAAATGTTTTAAAAATTATATAGGATGATGATGGGGAGAGGCCAAAATCCTTTCTTCATGCACTGACATCAGTAAATTATTTCTGGAGGGCAGTGTGGTATAATGCAAACGCCTTGAGCGTATTCTTGTACTTTGATTAATAGGTTCCAGTTCCAGAATCATCCTAGGAATAAAATCACAGGTGTGGCAAGGGTATCTACTCTCGTTTTATTTTTATGGTTATATATATAACGTAAGCTCTTTTACTTTATAAGGCATAGGTGCAGGTTTATCCCCAGGGGTTCTAGGTGTGTTTTAAAGCTACAAGAGTAAGTAAGGAAATGAGAAAACACCTGCCAAGCCAGGCCTACGTGAGAGTGGCACGCAGGTGATTTAGAGTGACAGGCTTGTGGGGGATCATGCATAGTCTGTTGAAACTCCTCCAAGAGCATCATCGTGCCCCACCCTTCGCAGTGGGCCCTTTGCTGTCTCCTCTCTCAGCCTAGTGCTTTGGGTAAGTTGCTCTGTCTGTTTACTGCTGTTTGGGACTCTTACCTGAATCTGTTTTCTCAGCCTCAGGACTGCTGCTCCTAGGTTCTGCTCATTGCTTCCTCTTAATATGTTGTTTTAGCTGTTTTTTTTTTGGGGGGGGTAGGTTTATTCATTTATTTATTTCTAATGGAGGTACTGGGGATTGAACCCAGGACCTCGTGCATGCTAAGCAGGCACTCTACCTCTGAGCTATACCCTCCCCCTTCTCTTGATATTTTGGTTTGTGCCTTCACAGAGAGACTCTGAACTCTTAAATGCCTTTGTTTTATCTTCCAAAAAAAAAAAAAGTTTCTTCCAAAAACCTCACTACAGTCCAGTCCATAGGTTGGTGGTTCTTTTGTCTGGTACCCAACACTATTCCAAACAGGCGTCACTGCCAGAGGGCTACATGGTTTTGTTTCTTGGGAATGGGTTGTGAGCGTATCTGGTCCTTGGAGGAAAACATATTCCTACTCAAAATGTAGTATCATTAGTAAAAGTCCAAATGTAAATAACATAGTTATCCCCAAATCGGAGAATTGGCACATACATTACACTGTACGTGTAAATTATAATATTATGCAACTATTACACACATTTTGATAACATTACGATTAAGGGAACATGTATATGTTGAACTTTCTGATTTAGAGAAGATGACAACTCTTCTAAAAAATGAAACCACATGGAATCAAAATATAATGAAAATGGAGATGGGGTAGGGGGGTACGAGAAACAGGTGAGGAAAACTAAAGTTACAAACTTCCAGCTACAAAATGAGTATCAGTGAGTCATCAATGTGAAATGCCCAGTGTTGTGAATATAGTCAATTATAATGTAGTATCTTTGTATGGTGACAAATGGTAACTTGACTTACCATGGTGATCATTTTGTAATGTACAGAAATATCAAATCACTGTGTTGTACACCAGGAACTAACATAGTGTGGTAGATCAATCATACTTGAAAACAAACAAACTCTGATAAAGAGATCTGATTTGTGATTACCAGAAGCAGAATTCTGAAGGGATGGGGAACTAGATGAAGGCAGTTAAAAGGTACAAACTTCCAGGTAGAGGATAAACAAGAGCTAAGGATGTAATATACACATGATAAATGTAATTCACTCTCCTGTGTGTTATATATGAAAGTTGTTAAGAGAACAGATCCCAGGAATTATCACAAGGAACCATTTTTTTTCCCTTTTCTTTAATTCTGTGTCTATATGAGATGATGGAGGTTCACTAAACTCATTATGGTCATCATTTCATGGAGTATGTAAGTCAAGTCGTTCTACTGTATCCCTTAAACGTATACAGTGCTTTATGTCAAGTACATCTCAATAAAACTGGAAGGAAAAAAAATACAATGAAAAATACATGTGTGATTTGTTTCGAATTTTGAACAGAAGCAAAATAAATTTTTTGAAATGTAACACAGCAACAAGAATAAAGCAGCTCAGGCTGTAATCAGGTTAGTCCAGGACTCTAAACCACTTCCCATGTTATAAATTTCCAGATTATATAAGGAAGTGGTTCCCAGGACAGAATTTAGCCTCTGAAGTAGGCAGCTCTCTCTGTAGGACCAGCGAGGACGGGGTAGTGTGTGGCGGGGCGACAACTGGGGTGAAATAAAAGTACAGAATTTTGTTTTTAAAACATATATCAATTTAAACTTGTGTATGTGACAACTTTGGGGATCCTAGAGATCTCGTTTTTCTTGCTGACACGTAGTTGGTCAGTGTTTCTGTTTTTTTAAATAAACATTGGGAGTCTGTCTTTTTTTACTTTTAAGTATTGTTTGCAAAGAACAGCCTTGTAAGTTGGATTGTTCTTAGCAGCCTACTGATGTAAACAAACAGAGTTCCCTGTTGCTTTTGCCACCAAGCAGGGATAAGGCTAGTGGGAGGAAGGAATAGGAAGGGAACTGTTAGCAACATTTTTACCTCCATCTCCACTCATCCCACTTCTCCCAGAAACATGTGAATTATGTTACTTCTTTTTAGCAGAGTTCTAGGTTGGATATTTTGGTTCGCAGTGCCGCAAGCCTCCATCCTAAGGAACTTCTTATAACAATAGTAGGTTGCAGGTTCATATGAAAAGATGAAATGCGATAAAAAGCATCTGAAACATTATTTTGATGTAAAATTGTACAATATCATACCCCAAATTTTGTCAGTTCTAAAAAGCTACACTTGTTTTCTCTGTTCTTAGCTTTGTGGCACATGGTTGGCATGTGAACAAACATTAACATAAAACTTTCCTATAAAGACTAGGACTGATGTCTGCATTTGAGGGCACGTGAGCAGAAACTAGCACTTTTAATTCAGAGGATTGATAAAGAAGGACCATTCTAATGAAAGCTCCTTTTAAGTAGAAGTCCTATTTTAAATAGAGGAGTCATGTGAACCTGTATGTAATGTTGTTGATGTTAAGATTGGATGTTTACTAAATAAGTTCATTTGTGCCTTTTTTTTTTCTTTTAGATTCCACATATAAGTGATACCATAAGATATTTTTCTGTCTGGCTTACTTCACTTAGCATGATCATCTCTAGGTCTGTCCTTGTTGCTACAAGTGGTGTGGTTTCATTCAAAATCAACTATACTTCAATTTTTTTAAAAAAGAGATTGGATGTTTACTGCATTTCAGTTTTAAGAATTCTAACTTTAAAATGTTGCTTTGTGATAAACTAAATTCAAACTTAAATGATTAGAGAAGGTGACTCTCCCTGTGATTAACATGATGATGTAACAGGGTTCTTATCTCCTGCTGTTTTTATGAGACCATCATAATCATCATCATTTACAAACCTCAAGTGGTCCTGGTAGTGTATCTGCAGGGTGCATTCAGTATCTGAGAACTTACTTTGAAAAGAGGGTTATTTCTACTTTGTGCGGATCTCCGGCAGAGTCTTACGAATGACTTGATCAAGCATCCCAAGAAACTATAACAATAGGGCACATATTCCCAATGATGAAAATTGGACTCAATTTAAATACAGGATGAATATTAATAGGATGCATTGTTCCCTTTAAAATGCCTTCCCTGTTTCACTCTCTTTCTTGGGCCAGTGGTCTTTAAGCTGAGTTCTGAACAGTTTGTACAACCTTATCTTTTACAGAATTATGCATAAAATCCATACATATTCCTGGGAGACTCTAGAATAAACTACACTAATTCTGATTAATTCCTGTGTTTGCTGAAATGTTCTTCCTCTTGCTATGCTGCCTGCATTCAATTATGGGAAATGGGAATGCTTTAAAATGCCACATTCTGGTGTGAAGTGTTTTGAAAGTCTTTGGGGGACATTAGTTTGCCTTTAATAACAAGTCCAGAATCATGCCTACTGGGCCTTTCCACTGGAAACAAAGATTGAACATCGCTATAAAAAAAACAGTATTGTCATCTGGCTGTCAGATGGAGAATGGCTCCGTAGCACAGGAGAGACAAGAGGGAGGAGGAGGAGGAGATAGGTATTTAAAGGTGAGAACTACCTTTTTCCCCCTGGAAGATAGCTTTTTTTTCTGTAAGACAACAAGAAGAAAGCATTTTATTTTTCAGTCCCTCTCTCCCCAGGCTTTACAAAACGTAGATGCTCTGTTGTCAAGTTGGAAAATTAGAGCTATGATTATCTTAAAAAAAAGTTTTACTTGTCAGAATTTCTTCTCAGCATGTAAAACACCTCTTTGTAGTGTCTCCCGCCACTATTCCATGTCTGTTAAGACACGCCGTGGAGAACACCTTGTCCATAAGAGTCAGCATCAAGGCTTTTCCTACCAGGCCGATTGAGTCTTGGAACTTTCTACTTTATTTTCTACTGGGAAAAATCTTTGCTACGTTTTGGAAGATGACAAATGTAATTTATTCTGAAATATCCCCAAAGAAACAGAACTGTACAGATTTGGGGTTGGTTCTACAAAATAAATTGAAATTCAGTGGGTAAAAGTGCCTGGTAATATGTTTAAGGGTGTGCCAATACAATGCAGTTTAGAATTGGGAGTTTGGGATTAGCAGATACACACTACCATATGTAAAATAGATAAACAACAAAGTCTTACTGTAGAGCGCAGGGAACTATTCAGTGGCTTGCGGTAACCTATAGTGAAAAAGAATATATATATATAAAACTGAACCACTATGTTGTATACCAGATTAACACAACATTATAAATAGGCTGTATTTCAATTTAAAACATTAAAAATACAGTTTATTAAAAGGCCTGGCCACAAAGAAGTAAATAAAAACACATTTCAAGATAAATAGTTGATAATGAATTTAGAATGACTATCAAGATGGTAATTTTCATTAAAAAAAAAAGAACAAACTATGACATAGGTAAGGTTTCTAGCCAGTGGTTTCCAATATCTCTATAACTTCAAAGTTTTCCCTTTCAGTAGTGCCTCAGCAAATTCAGCTTCCCGTAAAATTCATTGTCTCTTTCCTTTACTCGCTATTAAAATCTGATTTCAGAAATACAGTCTATAGCTCACAGAGAAAAAAATATGCCAATGAGTGTGTATATGTCCATTTATGACTGAAAAATTGTGCTGAACACTGGAATTTGACACAACATTGTAAAATGATTATAAATCAATATAAAATGTTAAAAAAAAAAAAGAAATATAGTCTATTGGAAAGACTGCATGCTAGGATATGAAGCAAGACATGAGTTCAAGACATGGTTCTGCTTCCTACTGACTGTGTGTCCTCAGACCAGTGATGTGCTATTAAATGTCTAACAACAGACTTTTCAGGGAAAAAAAAGTCTGAAGTGTGTGATTTCCTTGGTGTATTTCATCCTACCATGGCCAGTTTCAAGCTAGAAACATGATGTCCTTAATTTGCTGAGGAGAAGTGTGGACTCCCGACCCAGTAGAGCTGGCTTAATCATGTTACTGCCTTAAGCAGAGGCATCACTGTTCTGATTCTCTTTTCTCTTCTGTAAAACTGAAAGAATAATGTCCATCTCACACAAATAGTTGAGAGGATTAAATGAACAACAACAACAAAATATTAGTACCTTAGTTCATCAGAGAAATGCATTAGAATTAGAGACCAATGCTGAAAGCCCATTGAAATTCCCAGTCGTTTCAGTAATGCCCAGATAGAAAAGGGAGATCCATCACATTTATGAGTGCACACAAGTAGGAAGAATAGTTGACAGAATGGAAGACAGGTTGTGGGTAAAAAAATATTTTGAAAGATTTGAGTATCAGGTGTGTAACAATAGAAAATTTACTGGTAACACATACATGTGCAACTAACAAAACAAAACAGATAGCCATTAAGCAGGTGAGGAAGAGCACGTTTTAAAGATAGGCTTAGGCGATTTGTAAGACCATTGTCTTCGTTTATGCAATTGATGTGGTGTCAGCAAAGCTTACAAACTCAGGCTAAATTGAGGCTGGTTAATTCAATTAAGAAAGTAAGACTTTCTCTCCAATTAATGGTGGCCAGTCTGCATATAGAAAATCTGCCTTTGGTTGTAAAGAGTAAAACAGAAACATGCAGTCCATGAGAAGCAGACTGACTAGACCCAAGCAAGACTTCAAACATACATAGTAATTGAAGAGATTACAAATGTCTGGTGTGGATCAATGAAGATGCAATGAAAATGTGACTGCTAGCATTAAATATGAGAAATCTCATCTTATATACAGTTTCAAAGATAAAAACCAGGGTTGGAAAGTTTCAGGAAAACAAATTTTACGTCAGTAAATTCTTTCTAAAGATGAAGTTATCATCATTGGGAAGTTGGGTTCTCCAAAACGCTTGCTGGTCAGACAGCAAATGGATGACCAGATGTGAGAAAAGTGGAATTCAAGGCTGAGAAGCATGGGTGTACTTTATAACAAGCATTCTTTCAGTTTTAAGTTGTTATATTTTTGAATTTCTGTTTTTAGAGATGATTGGGAAAAAGAGAGAGTATTTTCTGAAGTCTAGGAATAGGGGACAACCTTGAAAAATTTCAAAATCAGTTTGTCACCATAATTTCAAAAATGTTAAGACATTCATGAAAAATCAAGGGGTTAAGACTCTGACCAAAAGTCAACTACCTTAGAAAACCAAATGAATGAGCTTGGTGTCTGCTGAAGGTACCCAGCAACGGAAACATTGCCACGTGTGGAATTTTACAACCTGGTAAGTTAACTCTTACCTTCGTTCAGCCAGTGACAGTTCTGATATTGGATGTTGGTATAAAAGGAGTCATTTTTATCCACACCAACCGTGGGTCAAGATTAAGTCATTTCAACACACACGTTCAGATCTCTGAGAAGTGATGCAAGTTTATTGATCATTTCCTGGCCCCTCATTATGAAGGTTATTTTAAACATGCCCAGTGTGTGCTTGCAGTATGAGCAACACTTGATCCGGGGAAATATTTGATTTTTAGTCATCCATTACGTATTTCGAAAAAACTTACATTTTCTGTTACCAGTGCTCTATTTTAGATCCAAAGCTTCTTTCCTTCCCTAAATGGACACTGACACCAGATGGGTTTCTCAAAATGAAACCTTAGTACCCATGGAACAAAGGTAGATTTTCCTGCTCCCTTTTGATACCATATTAACTCTGTTTGGCTTAGGTCATTCGTAAATCAGGTATCGGTTTCCTGAGGAAGAGGCTTTGGATAACTACAAGTAGATGTGCTACGATTTTTAATTTGCTGATCCCGTAACCCTGGTGTCTGCCCATTGTTCTGTGCCCAAGTTCTCAACAACTACCTTGGGGAGACGTGAAGATTTGTCCAAAACCACTGTCGGCAGGGCTTTCCGAGTACTGTCATACGTTTTTAATTTTGATATGAAAGCCCTGTGTCCTAAATCCTGGAAGTTCTAAATGTCTCCGAGTGCTTAATCAGGACGTGTTTCAGGCGTCGTGCTTGAGGATGTCAGAAAAAGTCATCAGCATCCTTGTTGCCTGCTTATCATAGATGTGTGGGAAGCCTGAAAATTATAATAAAAGTCACACAACCATTAGCCATTGGTCCTTGTTGCCCCCAACTTGGTGCTGACGAGCGCGTAGTTTTTGTCAGTCCAAATACGTACTCCTGGACTGTCTCTCTGATTGGCCTGTTTACACTGAAAAGTGGTAGACTTCTGAGCAGACGGCTTTTGGCCAAAGCTTATGCCTTCTTCCCTATGTCTTTCTGTTAGACTAGAGCTTTTCATCGCTCTGACCAATGTTTAATGTGAAGGAGCGCACACACCTGACCCAAGTGAAGTACCAAAACCTTGAACTTAAATTCTGCTCTTTAAAGACTTGTAGGAGGCTGCCAGATGTCTTTCCCTTGATGCCTTAAGCTCCCAAGTCTACTAGTTTCCAAACCTCAGTTGGGGTTTGGGTCTCTCTTTCATGCCGACTTTGAAAGCTGCTTCCTTCTCCTCACTGGCATGGGTTTCCCTAACTGGAATGGGTTGGGGAGCAGTGGCTTTCCTGGCAGCCATAACTTGAGCAAAGCTCTTCCGTCTCTTTCTTTCCCTTGCTTTTCTTTAAGGGCTCATGTATCAGTGACTATACTTCCTGATGACCAGCTGCCCTCCCATCTGCAATACTCAGATAAACTTGCTTGAGAATCTTCAATATTTCATGCAGTTACCAAGCCACTGCTTACCTTGATAACAATGCTAGAGTTCCCAGTGGGAGTTTCAATTAGCCTCTGTGTCTATTGATGCCTTTGACAGAGTTTCCTGGATGTGTTTGGCCAGATTTTAAGGACATCTTATCTCAGGGATAAACAACCTTCCCTAAGATCAATCTCAGAAAATGGCATATATTTGTTGAATGAATGAATGGACGGATGGATGAATAAATTGTGTACTTAAAAAAAAACAGACTAGCATGCTTTACAGAATATTCTTTTCTCAAACTGTGGTCTACAGACCACATGCAGATGAGCCCTTAGAGGTGCTTTATAAAGTATACTGTCATGCCCCATGGAGGGCAGCCTCAGAGACACCCCTCCCCCAGTGATCCCTGCCTCTTAATATTCATGCTCTGTGTAGTTCTCTCCATATTTTATCAGGACTGATTGTCCTCAATAGTGCATAGTTGAAGTGATGATAAATCACTTCTGGGAATAGGATGTAAAAGACACCGTGGTTTCCATCTTGGTCGTTTAGCCTCTCTCTTGGATGACTCACTTTGGGAAAAGCCACTGCCATGTAGGAGAAGAACCCTGTGGAAGAGCAAGGAGCTGAAGCTTTCTAAAAACAACCAAGGCCATCTAACAACAGCCACATGAGTAAAATACCTTGGAAATGGCTCTTCCAGCTCCATTCAATTCTTCAGTGATTAAAAACCCCAGCTGGTAGTTTCATTGTACCTTCAGGAGTGACCCTAAGCCAGAACCACCCTGCCAAGTCACTTCTAGATTTCTGAGCTCAGAAATTGTGTGAGATGATAAACGTTTATTGCTTTTTTCTGCTAAGTTTGGGGGTAGTTTGTTATGCAGCAGTAGGTAACAAATACTAATATATCATGTATCTGCTGAATCAAAATACCCAGACAGTAGGACCGAGGAAACTCCACTGTTAGCAAGCACCACAAGGTCATGATACCCTTGTGTATTGGTGATGCAGGAAAAACGGATGTGAGGCGTGAGGAGGGCCATGTCCCAGGTCTTGGATGAGCCCCTGGGACATGCCCTGCCAAGTGTGGGTCCTTGGCTTTGTGCAAGAAAGTATTCAAGAGCGAGCCACAGTTGAGTAAAAGTAGATTTATTTAGAGAGATACATACTGCATAGAGTGCAGGCTGTTTCAGAAGGCAAGAGAAAGGCCATGAGGTGTGGGGATCAGGTGCTCAGGTTAAAGTAAAAGTAGGTACACACTGCACAGGCAGAGTGTGGGCCATCTCCGAAGATGAAGGAGTAAAAAGGATGGTGAGGGGCAGTGTTGCCAGTTTTTATGGGTTTGGTAGCTTCATATGGTAATAAGTGGAAGGACCATTCTGACTACCCTGGGGAAGGGGCTGGAATTCCCAGGAATTTGGCCATTTCCCACTCTTTGACCTTTTATGGTTAGCCTTGGAGCTATCATGGCTCCTGTGGGCATGCACCTCACCATGCTAACATATTACAGTGAAGCTCAAGGTCTACGAGAAGTCAAATCTCCCACCATTTTGAGCCTCAAGGCCAACTAGGGGTTGAATCTTCTGCCATTCTGGTGTTAATTGTTGTCATTCTTTGAATGGCTGTGCCCTGCCCCCTTCCTTCCTGTCTAGTTGGCATTGGAAAACCAAAATGTTATTAGTGTTTTTAAAGTTCTAAATAACTGTAGACTTCCAGTCTTCACTAATTCATCGCTAAATATCTCTGATCTTTTAACATGTGAATAGCTTTAGTTTCTTCTCAGTGCTTTCTGTTACAGTGCCTAAGGACTTCTTAAATTTTGTTTGTTGTAATGGTTCTGAATTTCTCAAGCTAACTTTTGAGAATGGAATGATATTGAGTTGGTCAGATTTAGACATTTGTAGCTTAATGTGGTTTTCAGAATGACTCCTGAAAGGTTGATTACAACTACTTGCTCTGTATCTTTAAATCTAACCACCAAAATCAAAGAAAACTCACTTTACCATAATTACTTGGATGAGTAGGAAATGCTCAGACATCTTTCTCTCCAGTCCACTTTTCTTTACCAAAGCATGGGACCCAACTCTCTAAGATCAAAGACAATTTTTCTTTCTTTTTTTTTTCAAAGCTAGCAAGCCATTAATATCCATCTCTGTAAAGTAATCCAAATGAATATTTCAAAAGTGACTTGTATAATTAGCAGAATTTCACAACAGTGTCAGTATTCATCTGAGGACTGTCTGTACGGGAGTCAGAGGAGCCCGGGGTAGGAGCTGTAGGCAGCGGCGACTTGGTAGAGTTGCTTTCTTTTCTCTGAATTGAGGCTGCTTTATTTCAGAATTGAACATGCCTTTTTTTTCTTTATAAAACAGGAATTCATTAGAAACTCTAAAGAGTCACTTTGTAAATTTTGAGCATTTTGAGAATGAACATTATCACCATCACCTTGTGTTTATAAATGCGCCCCAGAAATCAGAAGTCCTACTTTATTACTCCCTTCCCCTGCTGTCAGTCAGGGTTCACTCATGAAAGCAGAACCAATAGGAGAATAATAGAAGAGATTTATTATAAGATCCTACACTTAAGGGGCTAGAGACATAAGGGTCCACAAATCAAGTTAAAGATCTAAAGAAAGGTCATTAACCAGCTCTCCTGGAACATTGGCAAGTGTCCACAAGTCAGAGCTTGCAGCCAGAGTGGGACCACTGGGGAGACCCAGGGGAGATCCCACAGAAGGCTGGTGGCTTCTTGCACCTCCTGCCTCCTGAGATCAGAGCTGAGTGTCTGCTGATGGACCCGTGGTTGCTGTTGATCAACAAGGACAGAAGTTAGGAAGGAAGCTGGATGTGAAGTGAGGACAGGGATGATCAGGTGGCATCGTACAGTATTTATGTACCTGTTTGTCCTCGCACCTGACCCCCAAATCCTCAGAGTAATGGTCGCAGCTTCACTCCAGCCCGTCTGGACTCACACGCTTCCCCTTTAGCCAATTTCATGCAAGACCCACGTGGGGAAAGAGATTCTGTGAAACGTAATTCCTAGTGTAACAAAAATGACAGCAAAACAATCTAGTCCTACCACCTTCCCACCGAAATATGAAACCATCACATTTATTTTGAAATTTGTGATTCAATATGTAAAGTATGGGGAAGAACAATGTCAAGAGACTTGGACTGTAATCTTCTCTCTTTCTGAACTAATTTCTGAGTTTAATGTCCTTATTTTTCATCCCTGGGCCCCTGTTTTCTCATTTTTATAGTAGGTTATAGTAGGTAGTAAACCAAGGAACTTTAAAATAACCTCTATCCTTGATGTCCAATTATTTTCAACCAGACACTCTTTTTCAGTTCTTCTAGCCCTTAAATTCTATGGTTGAAAGGAGCAGTTCATATCTAATAGAGCTCTCCTTATTTCTGAAGTACTTACCTTCCATTAAAATCTGTTCTATTAAGAGTGAAAATAACTAATTATTATCAGATAGTTACAGTCCATCAAGCATAGGTCCAAGAACTTTACATGTATTAAATAACTTAATCTTTAAAACAATCTGATGATGGAGATGCTCAAATTACTCTCTTTTTACAGATTGAGGAACCAATCCAAAATATGTTATGAAGAGGGGTAGCTACCATGTAAATCCGGAAGGACTGCGTGCAGTGTCCAACTTCTTAGTCAGTTCATGCCACCATTATTCCATCCATCCATTATTCTTTCTTTCCATCCATCCATCTATATATCCATCCATAAAAAGATGTACTGCCCTGAAAGTAATGGTGTGCATTCTACTGAAATGTGCTGGTTACTCAGTTTTCTCTTTCACATCCATTGTTTATCCTGCTCTGCTCTGTTCATGGTATAGGAGCTCAGAAACCATGCAGTTTCTACCGCCTGGATTCTCTCGCTGGATAATCCTCTTAGGTGTGGCCAGTGAAAGCTTCCAGCAAGAAGTAAGATGATGGAAGAGAGGAAAGCCCAGTATTTCTCCCCACCCCATGGTCCCTGATTTGGGGCTTTGTGTCTGGGCTCAGCTGTATGCTTCCATGACTACTGCTTCTGCCTAGTGGCCTCCTTCTCCACGTTCCCAATTCTCAACTGATGTCTGTTGGCTCACTGGACGTACGCAGTTTAGTCTGAACTGTGTTATTTAAAAATTGCCAGCATTTTTTAATTGGATGACTTGACACACACAAAAAATTAGAATCTGGCTTCTCTTGAAAAATGAAAGTCTGACAATACAGAGTCCTCTATTACCATAAGGTGAAAAGCAGCCGGCGCTGATTTAAAGCCACGGTCTCTACCTTGTGCTCCACCTACTTTGTCACCTGCCTGATACCTGCAGTCATTTGAGTTTGCTGCCCCTGCTCTCGTCAGCCGGATTGGCTACTTGAATTGTACAGCCGGAGCGGCCATTGTTCTGTTCTGACATTAGGAAGCAGAATGAGAAAATACTGAAGCTGGCAGAGAGGACTGGGGGCTACAGACCACAAAGTTCCCCAGAGATGGAGAAAAGAGACTTTCTTTTTGTTTTCCGGCTCCCAGTTCCAGTTCATCCCATTTCAATGGAAAATGTAAGGTTTCAGAACCATGAGGGATTGAGCATTGTTTTGTGGAGAGTTTGCTTCTAATTATTGGAGCAGATGTTGGGTTTGGAGAGTGCAAATTTAGGGCCAAGTCATGAATACAAGAATCATGATTTTCTAAATTGTGTATACAAAAGCCTAAATTTTAAACACTAAAAATATTATTTCAGAGACAAATAAGATTAATACGAATTTTTTTCTGGGTACTGGAAATTTGTTAGATTGAATATTTACAACAATACTTCGAAGTCTAACACTTAATAGACTTTTTTTTTTTAATGGAGATACTGGGGATTGAACCCAGGACCTTGTGCATGCTAAGCATGTGCTCTACCACTGAGCTATTAGATTCTTAATTGCATTTTGTCCAGCTAGTTCCCAAGCTATGTAACTTCCTGTTAGTTTTTTCACTAACTCCTACTTTCTGTTTTTTCTTGCTAAGTGAATGGCAGTAATATTCATCTTCTTCATAAGGTTACGGCATGGATTTCAGTTGTGTGAAAAAAAAAAAGAAAGAAAAGCCAAACAAAATCTGGAAAATGTTATTTTGCAATCAGAAATGAGATACCAATTACTGCAAGACAAACTTACTCATATTTTTGCATTTAATATTTTCCTGAAATAACGCATTTCAAGATTCTTCCCAATATGTTCATTTTAAATATGTGCTTTATGGGGGAAAAAAGCAAGAAAAATAGGCCACAGGGCAGGAGTATAAAAGTTGATTCACTTTGAACTTTACTTTTGTTTCCTTCCAAAGACTGTAGAATTAAGAGCTATTCGGAATTCCCATAATCCTTTAAAATGCAAATTTTTTTACATTTTTCTTTTGGGGAGACCTTTCCTAATCTGGCAGTTTTAATGAAATAAGTGTCAAACAGCAGACTTGGGTGTTGATTTATTTTTGATCAATGTATTCTCCCCACTACAACTTCCCTCTGCTTTTCATTTCATGGCAAACATTTGCTAAGGACACAAATGACTCCTGTCTAGCATTTGAAATCTCAGAGCTGATAGGCAAGGGAGGGAAAGTGAGTGACATACTGAGTAAACAAGATTAGGCTAAATAATTTGCCGTAAGTATGACAAAGAGAAGACTTTGCTGTCTTCTTAGCTGCCTCTCAACCCTTTAGAGCAGGGCAAACATTATGTGAACCACACCATGAAATGGGATCGAGGTGCGATGACTGGATTCCCAGCCGAAGAGCTGTGTGAAATAAACTACGAACAGAGATCTTGCAAACAAGAGTGAAACTGACATGGCCGTTTGGTAGTTCGTCACTGGCGAACGTGTCTCTTTATTACATTTGTCTTTTATCGTCATCATCATCGTCATCATGATTTTTTTTGTAATATAATCATCATTTATCTATTAGCCTGATTTCTTGGTTGAAGAAAATTAACGTCAGAAACCAGAATGCCTTGTGTAATTTGCACCCAAGCCTGTGCACGTCAATAGTCACAGAATTCCCAGTGCCCTGTCAATGCTCTTCAACCCTTCCTCGTTGAGTCTTTCTTAATTGACTCCACTGAAGCAAATCCAATTTCTGCTCTCAGTCCTTGTACACATATGTGAAGACTGCTAAATTTAAACTATTTCTGCTCAATTTTGTGCTGTCAACTCTTGACACACCAGACAGAATGAGATCACCAGAGTTTGCTTTATATCTTATTTTAAGATCATTTAATTGGAATGATTTTGTGCCATTGTTTCAGGAGAGTATTAAAGTGATATCCTAGAGGTGAAAAACAAATGCGTTATTCGACTCCATCATCCAATCTCTCTGAAACCACCTTCTTTGCTTTATCTGCCTGATTTGATTTATATATGAGATATAAGTGTCAATAACTTGTTTTTGATGGGTGCAATACTGCCAGGAAAATGGATATAGTTGAACATTAGGCTATAAAGAGGGGCATGAAATATAATTCAGATGGGCTTCATGACACTCGTCCCTCATCTGACACACATTCTTTTCATTTCCAATTTCACTGGAACAAGCAAAAAGAGCGGTTTCCAATCTGTCCCACCTCATAAAAATAGACCTGTGTTTAATTCTTCAGGACCTAAGATTATCCTTTGGATATTGTCAACCAATCATCCAAGGAAAACGTTTCCAGCCAAAGTAATAGAAATCTTCTAGGTATCGAGATGGCTAAAATATTACTGTTACCTTGCTTTTAATGATTGCACAAAATATTACAGAAAACCAATTGTGATGATAGTAGTGAGACAGCTTGCCACTTCTAACTCTTTTTTTATTAAATGGTGCCATTTTGTCAGTATTATATGGTGGTTTGCAAATGCAGTGTTTTTTAATAGTAGGAGATCTAATCACAGACCCTGATATATATATTTTTTAATATAGTAAAGGAACTGTATTTCTCAAAGCCTAAAGCCTCATTTAGGTGTCACCAAAGATCTTACACAGAAGATGTTAGTTTTATCTGTGATTATAGTTCATGGTGAATCTTCGAAGTTCTAATTAAAATCTAATTTTGGCTTTCTTGATCAAGTTGGATTATAAATGTTACATATCTAAAGCACAGCAGCCTCATAGGAAGTTAGCTGCCTAAATTTCAGACATTTGAACATTTTCTTGGAGAACTCATTGATTATATCACATTAAGCTTGTTCTGAATGAAATAAATGTCGTTACAGAAATTAGAGACTCCTCTTTAAAACTTCAGGCATTGAGTCAAGAGTAATTTTTTAAGTTCAGGTTTACTGGGGAAAAAAACTGCAGGTTGTGTCTATTTCCTCAAAAAGCCTATTGAAGAGATAATACAGTTTATAATTTCTCTGTCCTAACCTTTGGAAAAGCAGAATCACATCATCTTATACGTGTTCTGCATATACTAGTTAGTAAATTATTCCAAATTTGGTAAAAAAAAAATCTAATATGAAGCATAGTCTTTTGGGCTTATTCAGAGAGGTTGGTTACTTTATGTTTATATTAAAATGAACCATATGTGTGACTCTGTGATCACAAGGCCCCATTCAGTGGTGAAACCATTAGACTGCAGATTGACCACCACCACCATTAAAAGGATTGTCAACTAATAATTAATGTCAATTAAGCTACTGTGATGGCTGATGGATTTTTTTTTAAATATTATGTTTTAATTAAGAAGCAACACTTGGATCACTCTTCTCTCTCTTTTAAACTGTTCAACCATCAGTAAGGGAAACACAGCAGGGGGTCAATATTGACATGAATTGTGTTCTTGCATAACCATAGCAGCTACTGAAAGCAGGAATGTTCTAGAAGAGGGTTTTTTCTAACAGGCATTTGGGTTGATTCCCTCTATCCATATGTTAAAGAACAATTCTGGCTATTGAACATGACCAATTGCAACAACTAAAAAATGAATTTGTGTCTCCCTAAGGGACACCCTTCATAGTTTTTTTCCCTTGCATCCCTTCTCCCCTGATGGCAACTTAACTAATGCAAAATATAGTTGTGTTTTTTTTAATCTATATTCTCAGAAACTCCTTGAGCAAAGGAGTAACACCATCAGGAGGAATTCTACCAGGCTTGAAGCTTAATGCAGACAAAGATAATTTCTTTCCACCAATCTTGGAACTCTTAGCAGACAATAAAGGATTAACATAAAGTAAAGTAGAGAGAATTAGAGGCTACTGATATTTCTCAAGCTTCTACAATGTGACAGACACTGTGTTTGAAGACTATGCATACTGCTTTATTTAATTTCCAGCAGAATCATCTGAGCTAAGTTTTGCCAGTTCATTTTGCAAATGAGTGAAATGAAGCTCAGAGAGGCTAAATAATATCCTCAAGGTGATACAGTGAGTAGCCAAGGGTTATCTGACTCCACGTACAAGAAGAGTGTCCATGAATTTTCTTCCATTATACATCGCCATCATAAAACTTGTAAAAATATGTTTCTCAAACTGTAGTGTGAGGAAAATGCAGACTAGCACATTTTATAAATCTGTAAGATAATTTGCTCCATAAGACCAGTGTGAGTACTTTCTCCGCTGAATACCTCCTCACTGCCCCCGTTTCCTTCATTTGTCTTAGATTTCAGTGTCTTTCTCATTTGAATACATTGTTTTGGAAGCATTTGTGTTAATACTGACTTAATTTTTTCTACTTCCTGTCTTTCGTTTACTTACTTTTTGACTCTTGTTAACAACTCCTATAGGACGCTAAAAACTTAGGAATATACATCAGTGTTATTTAATGCTAGGAAAAAGGAGTTGGGAATTAAAAACAATGCCCTCATTAATGGATTGATTTTGCCAGTAGATCCCTATCTTTCTGGCAAATTTGAATTTAGAGTTGGCTTCCTTTGGGACCCATCGCCATAGATGCCATCTGTATGTCCTAAAACTTAGCCTGTGTACTTAAGTTTGTAAGCATCAAAGGTTTTGCTAGTCTATGTGTAGACTGTCTTAGTCTCCAAGGCACATTAAAATTGAAATGGAGCTTTTCTCAGAGTGCTTTTTTTTTGTACTGACATAGGAAATCAGCAATGATTGCATAAGAGTTCCTCGAATTCCAGCTTGAGTTTGCTGTCAACCATACAAAAAAAAACAAAACAAAACAAAAAAAACTTAGATAATTGGTTCCTGAACCACTTTTGCTAATGTCAGATGGAGCACCATTATATACCTCTAAGTGAGAATGCACCGCTGTCCGATTTCTCCTGTTGAAAGTACAGCTAGACAACCATCCTTTGTGGTTCAAGTATTTGAACTATCACTATTGGATTGCAAAAGGACCAGATGCTTACATAAAAATAAGTGTAGATATGGTATATAAGTAGCTACAAAAACCTTAATGTCAGTAATATGGTAATGTTGGAAGAGTTTGCTGTCAATGGCATTTATACGTTAAGTATATTATTAGCAGATCAAGCTGCTGAAATCTTGATACGAATTTCCTGGGAAGCCTGAGATTCTGTGTAATTACAAATCTCTCTCTTCTATTGCCTCATTGGCTTCATGATGAACAGTGACATTTATTATCTGGAAATACATTTTATAAAAGTGAGAAAGAGAGAAAACTCTTCTTCTTTTCTCTTATTTTTCCAGCAATCACCTTTCAAAAGAAGGAAGAAAGTAAGAAGGGGAGGGGGAAGATAGGAACGTGTTTCGCCTCCAGAGTTGATAAAGGTACACAGCTCATCCAGGAATTGCAGGATTACGTAAGACTAGAAATCAGCCATCTGGAAAGCCTGTTGTTATACAAGATCTTTACTCAGTCCTTAAGTCTGGCTAAAAGGGACTTTATTCCCCTCATTCTTCTAGAGAATATTCCAGCATTTGGCACCCCCAACCCCCAAAATGAAACCTCTTTCTTGAGCTTTCCAAATCACGTGAACTGACCCCTTTGTACTTAGCGTGAGATACCGGCCTGAAATAGCACTTAGGACAAGGAGAGAAGGAGAGCACGATGAGGGAGAGGCAGTGGCCCTGGATTTATCATGCTAGCAAGCCCTGTAGTCAAAAGAAATCACGAAGACAGAGGATGGAGAAGTAATGCATTTTAATAATAAGAACAGTCCTTTGAGGTGGCCCAGGAAGGTAAGGCAAACTACAGCTTCCTTGATCTAGAATAAGTGGGTGGAACGTTCAGTTTTATATTCTAGATGTAATAATTCAAGAATAGGAAAAAAAACTCAGTGTTTATTTTGTCCGAAGTCAACAGATGGATACACTTACGGGTATCATAGTGATCTCTGGGTTAAAGTTCTACCTGTATAGGCAAGTCTGACTAAATTAGACAGCCTTTTACTTTTAGATGGTTTAGATTGTTTTAAGGGTCTTTGTTCAATGAGCTGAACTTTGCCTGTCATTTTTGTACAGAGAACAAATCCAATCCCTCCGTATCTTGCAGTCCACCCATCTCTGCAGATACATGACATTCCTCTTACATTATACCTGAGGTTCAAGAATGCAGGTGCCACTGGGGATCATTTGTAATCTATTAGGCTGCTGACAGACTAGAAATACATTTATATCTGCTGCTAATTTATAGTCTATTCCTGTTCCTACTTTGAGGTTGATTTCTGGTTTTGAGGTTGATAATATCAAGTGTCCTGGCCATTTTCATTTTGCTCTAAAACTAGGGGCATGGTTTAACTGATTTGTGATATGATACAGGTGGTTAAACAACTGTATTTTAGTTAAAGATTGTCCCTTTAAGGGACATAGAATAACCTTTATCTAGAGATTCAGTTGTCATGTTCCTACTAATGTATGCAAATAAAATCAGAGTTTCAGTAACTACATTGCCTCTAAAAGGTCATATTCTTTTAATTAGAATCAAGCAATTAATTCTAAATGTTTCCCTATATTTTTCCGGAAGCATTTTCTTTCATTACCAAAAGCCTCACATTTCTTCCCATTCTTTCTGTTAGCATGTGAAATAATAAAAACTTATGCTTTGGTTCATCCTGGAATTAACTGCTCCCCCTCCGCCCCCTTTAGGATGTATCAATTTAGTGTGGCTCTTTGCAATTTTATGGCTTTCTAGTGCATGTATCCTGGCTGACATGTAACATTAGGACAAATTCAGTTTTTGTTGCGATTTTGACACCTCACATCCCATGCTGCTGATTTAAGTGGCTAGGAAATTAGCAATAACAAAGCCCTTGTCTGGCATAAATTTATGTTTTTAATCAGTTAAATGTGAAGGTGATAAAACCTAAAAATGCTACTGAAAATTTCACTTCCCCTGCACTAAAAAACATAATGAAGCTCAAATCCAAATTCAAATTGACTTAGCACTGGAATGCCCTCCGCTTGTATGTTTTCTTCTCAATTTGATTGACAGTAGCCAAAGTATTATTTTAAATGACTGACTTAACATGCTGAGTTACTTTTCTTTTGTTATTACTTTATTCTCTCCTCCACCTCCTCTTTCATGCTCAAAAAACTATTACTCATTAACGCTTTTATTCATTCCTTCAGTTATCCACTCGTGTATTCAGTCAACACACACATACTGAGTACCTGTTGCACGTTAGTCATTAGATGAATGAGCATCTTCCCATAAGGAGCTCCCGACTCTCCTGCAGCAGGTGCAGACCTGAGCCGCTGCTCCTCTGAGAAAAGAGTTGCTTTAGAACAGTGCTTGTCAAACTGTACTGAGTTCATGAATCACCGGCGGGGGCGGGGGGGGGGTGTCTAGTTAACAATCCAGTTCTAATTTGGTACATTTGGGTGGGGCCTGAGATTTTGTATTTCTAATAAATTCCCACCTGATGCAGATGCTCTTGGCCCAGGGAACACACTCTGAGAATGAGGGCTTCAGACTAAAGAATAGATCTGATTCCTGTTAATTGACTTGACTGTCCACCACACAATCAAGACATTTGCTTTTGTAAGTAGAAATCGTCTTGACAGGACTTACCCATATTCTTTTTTTGCAATTGTGAAGTGACCCTTTTTGCTTTTAGGGCATTTATCACCTTGTAATATCTTTAATTGCTGGTGTCTCTTTTGCTATATTTAATTTCCTTGGGAATGGACACTAAATTCTATTTCCTTTGTGTTTCTACCATCTATCATGGTGTTTACTGCTCAGTAATTATTTGATGAGTAAATGCAGTGATGGTTAACACTGTCGGAATAACCTCTATTCTTACCTTTGACTTCTTTCCCTCCTCTGTAAAGGTCAGAGATTTTTCCCTCTTTTTCATATCCCACTCTGGTCTAAATTCAGCCCTCCTTCCCAAGGAGTGCAATGTTCAAAACTGAGTTGGTTTTGATGTGAGGTGAAAGGACTGTCGGGATTTTAAGAAAGGGACAAAAGAAAACAAACAAAGTCTTATGTACCAGATAAGATAATACTGGAAATGCAAGAACTATTAAATTGCCAAGTGTCTGGAGTGAGGTGGCTTAAAGCAAAGACCAGAGACAGTGGAACTTGGCCAGGTAAGAGAGTGTCCCGAGATATTACCCCGGGGAGACGGTACAGTGGGAGGCCATCAGCTATGCTGGGGGGACGCGACCCTTGCCTTATTTTCTAGTCCTAAATTGTAGCATTACCAGTGATACGGAGGCCAGCATGGTAGGAAATGTGGAAACTATGTGAATGAGGGTATGAGTTTCCACCTGGCCCCTGAATGTTCAGAGCTCCAGACAGATGTTCTCATCAACCAGCCAATGATCTTGTAACTTTCTTATAAGAGTTTTCAGGGGCAGTCGCACAACCATTTCAACATCGTCCTCATCATCATGAGAGTAACCACTTATAGACTACTTTAGTGACTGGGTGGACGTATTGGACTGTGGAAGTATTTATGTCTTAAGAGGTGGCAATAAATGCATTCTTTGTAAGGCACAGAAGAAAATAATTTAAGAGAAATAGCAACATGTCAGAATTATTGCTTTACAGTTAATATAATACCATATTTTGCCTTTAAAATGTCATAATGTTAGTAGTGACGCTTCCTTAGAGCTTACTAGGTGCCCAAGTTTTTTCTTAATGTTTTACATACATAGACTGATTTAATCCCTGTGAGAGAGGTACTGTACTCACTATGTCATAGCTAAGGCTATCGAGGCACAGCATGTTTTGAATAATGCGTTCAAGGTTACATAACATGAAGTGGTGGAGCTGCGTTCCAGGCAGCCTTGCTTCCAGGGTATGTGTGCGTAACTGCTCTATGCCCCTGTCCATCACATAAACCGTTGTTTCTCATAAACTTTGAATGTGAGAGACGTACTACTAAAAATGGATTTATTTAAATAGGATTAAGAAGACAATATGGTTCTCATTGTAGTTGGGTAAATAAATAAGAGTTGAGAGTTCAGGTCCACAGAGTCAAGGATGTATATTCCTAGAAGACAGACCAAGTTGGGCTATATTCTGTTCCTTTGTGCCGAACTGTATGTCGTGTATGCTGCTGGAAAAGGGTTGCTGAGAAACTAGTATCTATGTGTACACAGCACATTCCATGATGATTCTCTGAATATTCTTAAGGACAAATGGGAGAATGTGAGCAACCCACTAACCCATGACTAACTGAACAAAGAGTATCTAGTAATGGATTGATGCCAGGTTCCACGGAGCTCTCTGGACCTGGGTTTCTCCACTTGGCTCTCTTTTGTTCAGCGGTTTGATCTATGGTTCGAATGATGAAGGAAGAAATGCTTAGGGCTTTTGCAGGTAATGCAAAGCTAGAACGGGTGGCTTTTAGTTTAGATGATAGCTGTGTGCCTGAAAAAAAGAGCTTTCCAGGAACTATGGGCTGAAACTAATAAAATGAAAATTTACTGGGTTATTATAAACTCTTGTTTATTGCACATTTACAGGATAAGGAAATTTATGACAAAATTCCTGTGGTTTTATTTGACTACCAGCTCAATATGAGCCAAAAGGGTGTTAATAGATGCTTTAAAAAGTTTATGCATTCTTAAACTGCATTAATAGAGGTAGAGAGTCAAGTTCAAGGGTGGTAATAGTTTCACTATAAACTGAACTGCTCAGACCGTGTCTTGAATATTATATTCAGTTCCGTAGGCTGTGTTTTAAGAGTTGCTGGGAAGGTGGATTACACCTGGAGGGTGACTGGAATGTTGAAGAGATTGGAAGCCACAGTGTTTAAGAAATTGAGCTCATCTAACCTGGCGAAGAAAACGATGAGGTCTTGTGAAAGTTCCCATTGTTAAATGCTTTCTTTTCTGGAAGAGAGAGGATAATTTGATGTAATTCTACAGAGAAGTAGATCCAACAGGCTGGACGGTAAAGGATTAGGCATATTCTTACAGTTATGGCTGCGAAAGTGGAATGAGGTACCTTGAAAATAATGTGGGGTGGAGCAAAGCAAGCAATTATTTCTGCTTTTTGTTATAATAAAAAGTGTTTTTTAACATAGGAGGTTTTATCATAAATGTAATAGTGCTCAACCCAAAGCTATCAAACACTTTGGACAGTATCAACTGAAAATTAAGTCTCTTCCCCCGAGAATACCCATCCCATTAACCACCGCATGACTGTCATGATCATTGTTAACACTTTCTTGCTTATTTTTCTAGAATAGGTCTACGCATAGAAAACATCACATAGACATATAGGCAGGAAAGAATACACGTGCATAAAGATACAGGTCCTTTTTTAACACTAAAGGGATCCATTTTATACATGGGTTTCTAGAGCATATATTTTGGATGTATCTCTTCATAACAGTAAAATGAGATGTATCTTACTCTTTCAACGGTTTAGAATTTCTTTCCTATACCCATAAATATTTAGCTGTTTATATGTTACACCACAGTGATTATAAGCTTGACTATGATAACAACTTAATACGTACACCACTCATTTCTTTACTCTAATTATTAGATGCAGAGCTGCTAGGTATGACTATTTTAAGACTTTTGAGATATTTTATGAAATTAATCTCAGCAAAGATTGTAAAGTTAGACTTATACCAGCAGTGCAGTAATTTTATATATCTCCACCTAACACTATTGTTATTGTTTTTTTGGTTTCCAATCAGATGGATGAAATAGGGCATTTGGTTTTGATTTTTATTAATAGTGAAGTTAACATCATTTAATGTGTTTTTTATTTTGTGAATCCTTGTTCATGTCCTTTATGCATTTTTCTAATGGATTACTCTGTTTTTGAAACACTGAATAGAATTTCTTTAAATATTAAGCATTCTAACACTCTTATAAATGATGAAAATGTTTTTTCTCATCTAATATTCACCTTTTAGTTTATATGTACTTGTCATATTAGTGGTCTCCATTCTCTATTATATATTGGTTTTGTTTACTAGCGGAAAATGGAAGAAAAGCTAAAACTAATATTCCATTAAGGAAACCATGGTTCTCTTTGATTTCTCAATGAATACCTACACTTCGCTGGGTATCAAAACATATAAAGAAAATAAAATGTACATTCTCATAAAAAACTGGTGATTCTAATTTTAAATAAATTTAATAAAAGGAAATTTTTAAAAAATCATTGAAAATTGTTCTGGATATTCAGGAGAACTTTACCAAAAGAAATTCTGTAAGTCGTTTTTAAAAATTGGAAATAATTATCATTCCCTCATTCATAAAAAGTCAACTTAAGATTTATTTTAAGATCATAGCTTTAACCATAACAAAAAATGTGAGTTGCTGTTTTTCAGTTTAACGTTTTTGCCGGTAATTTTACATTAATGATGTGTGTGCATGAGAATGTGTGTGTGCATGTGTGTGTGTGTGTGTTTTAAGTGTATGAATTTCAGTTTACTCAGGCTGTCTTATCATGTGCCTCTTCACTGATATGTTTTTGGTTAGAACATCAAGGCACAACCATTACTGTCAGCCTTTGTGTTCTGCCTAATTTATGTGTGATGGCTAATTTTTGTTCCTGAAGTTTCTGCTGGATTGTGGCCAAAGAATGATGTGTAAACTAAAAGAATTTCATTAAACTGCGAAGGAAAGACAATGCCTACGGGGGCATCTTTTCTCCATTCTTCAGCTAAACCTGTGATAAAGAAATAAATCAGGCATCTCACTGAATAATATTTCTTCGTGACTTTTTTTATAAGCAAGATTTCATCAAAGTTGAATTTTCACTACCTGGCTATTTCATTGTCAGCTTATATTTTAGTGATTGAATTGTTGGTATGAAAATCATGTACCTATCATTAAAAAGTACACAAAATGTAAAAAAAGAAAAAAAAGTTTAGAACAACAAAAAAAAATGCCTGTCAAGTTACCAAACTATAAGCACTACATAGACAAGGCTGACTGGACCCTGGATCTGGGATTGGGAATTTAGAGGATGTTAGATCTCTTTCTACGGAGAAGTATAAGGATAAAAACCGAACATTTTGTTTTCTTTTGAAACATTTCTACAGGAGTTAAAATTAAGACATGACCAAACACCCATTTACTCAAAAACTTTTAACTAAACTCCTACAATGGATTCAGTCACGAAGCCATCTTGCCTAAATTTTCCAAGAGTGAAAAACTGTTTTCTACCTTCACTTACAGTAATTAAATGAAAATTTAAAAAGCAAGAAAACAGCATCCTTTCATTACCAGCTTGGCGATTACTAAAATACCTGAGGACACCCAGTGCTGACCAGGGTATAGGGAGGCTACACCCTTGTGCCATTTCAGTTGAGCTGTTCATAGATACAACCACTTCCAAAAGGCACCTGTCAAAATTATCGAATTTAAAATATGCACATTCTTGGGCCAACAATAATAAGAATGATAATAATAATATTTCATTTCATGTAAACACTTTATATAATTATGTAAAGATAGACGTAAGAATATTGATTGCAGCATTGCTAGTGATAGTGGTTAGTTATCTCAAATAATGGTTGCGAAAAACATTAATAACAGTGACTCTTGTACGGGTGATTTTCAGTTTCTTGGTTATATATTCTGTCTTGCCTGAAGGTTTTATAATAGAAGTACATGTGACTTTTACCTGCAATCATTAGCACGATATTTTTTTTAAACTTAAAAACAAAGATGTAGAAATCATGTTACTTAATTTAAAAACTAAAAATCATAGCAATAATGCAGAAAACCAGAAATTAGGAATGTAAGTGTTTTTTGTATATAGAAGTGGAGTCTCTTCAAGCTAAAGATCTGGAACCTCGGCACACGTTGGCTAACGTTATGTTGTAAAATGGACTTAAGATTTTTAGGTGAGAGTCTTAGAGTGCTGCCACTTGAAATGTAAACAGTATGCCACTTAGTGGGGAACGTGATGTAAGTAATGCCTCTATATTTTGTCCCATAATTTATACAACCAACCAAGAAATCCCCCAGATTAATTTGGAGACTGGTAAGTCTTCACGTAAACTTACATACACAGTAAAATGAAGAGCAGGGCCCTCTGCAATGCCATGTGGTGATGGAAGAGTGTGTAAAATACAGACCCAAAAGATAAGTAAGTGCTGTAAATAAATAATTTATGCTGAACAGTGTCTCAATCCAAAAATATCTCAGTAAAATGACTATTTACATATTCCTAGGTATCTTGTCATAAAAGTAAATTTTTCTAAAGTGTATTATTTTTCCTACACAGTGACTTTCATGATAAAATTTAAATTGGCTATAAAATTTTATTTCATATGGCAATGTAAGCACCTAATGACACCTGAGGTTTTAATCGTCTAGGAGAAGGCATATTTATTTACAGTAAGATTAGTAAGTATAGCAATGATTTATTTAAATCTCCCTTTGGAAAAAAAATTGTACAAACAATAAGAGAATTTCTTTTTATAAATTCAAATAAGAGGAGAAGAAATTCGTTAAAAATGTCTAGGGTGAGAAAAAATTCTTTCTGTTGAATTTTCCCAAAATACCAGTGGACTAGCCACGTCCTCTGGAAGAGAGACCCCAGTTCACAGTCTTCAAACCCGAGGTTTCCTCAGGGCTTTACACATCACACAGCACGACAAGGAATGCATGCCCAGCCTCTCTGCTCCCCACCCGCAAAACTGAATGCCCTGCCCTGCCTGGGTTCGGGGTTGTGCAGATCCAGACAAAGACACAGAGGAGGTGACCCCAGGCTTGACAGCAGCCCTGTCCCATCTTCCTCTTCCTTGTAGACAGAAAGTATTTCCACTCACCTCTACAGAGTAAAATTAGATAAATACTCCCCTTGGGAGGGAAAATGTAAATTGCTGACACCCGGGCACATCCGGTCGGGAAAGAGAGAGACATGGAATTCTGTGACTTTTCTTTAGTTTCATAAAGTTGCTTTAGCAGCCAGTACAGGAGAGGACTTCTCTAACTAGCTTGAGTGAATGGAGCTGAGAATCGAGTAACTTGAAAAACGCATGGAGCAAATCTGCTCTGCTTATGTGTGCTGAAGCAGAAGCTGGGGGTATAGGTTTTATTGAGCCAACTGGGAACAGCTTCTATGGCTTAGAGCCTCAGAAGAAGATCTTGTTGTTAGGAAAAAAAAAAGAGAGAGAGACAGATCTAGGATGTAGCCATCTAGGCAGCTGACCTTAGCATTCCAGAAGTGCCACGGTGGGTCTGTTGGAAGGAAATGACTTATGCCTGACTTGAGTAGCTTATTTTCCAAAAGAAAGGCCACTTGTACTGGATTGCCAGAAGCACTCATTCTGTGCTCTGCCTTCTGGTCCCAGCACTCATACTATTTATAAAGTATCCTTTTGAAAGTCTATGAAGTGCCACATTTTCACATATTTGTGCCTTTTGTTAATGACTTTGTTTAGAGTGCCACCCAAGGGTAGTGCTAAGAGCTCACTGATGTTCTTAAGTGCAAAAAGGCCGTCCTGTGCCTTTCTGGGGAGACAGAGTCACCCCCCGCCTCATCCAGGGAGTTTACATCCCAAGACCCCCAGTGGATGCTTGAAACCACAGGTAGTATCGAACCCCCATATACACCGTGTTTTTTCCTATACATGCCTAACCTACGATAAAGTTTAACTTAGGCACAGTAAATGATTAGTAATAAATCTATAACTAGTAATGAGTAAGTAGAACAACTAGCACAATATACTGTAGTAAAAGTTACGGGAATCTGGTCTCCCTTTCTAAATATCTTATTGTACAAATGTAATGCCTTTCCCGTCTTAACTGAGGACTTATCGCGCCCTGTGGCCATCAGTTTTGCAGTCTGAGGTGTGACAACAAGACTAGCGAGAAATTTTTTTTCCTTCTTCACAGTTTCACAGATAGACGATTTATTCTGACAGTAGATCTTAGCAACCTTAGCATATGATTTGTTTTCTTTCCTTATTAAGTCGAGAACTTTCACTTTTTCACTCAAAGGAAGCACCTTATGGTTTCTCTCTGGCATCTCCCAATTGCCAGCATCGCTGCTCTTATATTTGGGGGTCATTATGAAGTATAATAAGGGTTACTTAAGCACAAGCACTGAGCTACCTGGTCAGTCGATCTGGAAACCAAGATGGCTCCTAAGTGACCCGCGGGATCAGTGGAGGGTAACCTGGGCAGATGGATGATTCACATCCCTGATGGGGCGGAGCAGGACGGCATGAGAGTTCATCAAGCTGCTTAGAATGGCACGCAATTTAAAACTGATGAGTTATTTATTTCTGGAATTTTTCCATGTAATATTTTCAAGCTGTGGTTGACTGCAGGTAACAGAAACCATGGAAAGAGAAGTCAGGGATAAGGGAGGACTACTGCACGTACGCTAGATAAACTTTGGTGCTGTCTTGCATTAATTTTTACTTTACTAAGTCTGTAGTAATGATTATAATTATGGAAACGTATTAAGCGTGAGTTATGGTGCTGTTGGCTGGCAAAGACTCTCTCCTTGGCTACACTTTTGTCGGGCTAAAAGGAGCCCTCCTTTTGACTAAGCTTCAACCTTGGCCCTTGTTCTGTCTTTGTTCTGCTCAGTGCAGCCTTAGCAAAGGATCCTCCTACATCAGCTTAGGAAGAATCCTTTCATTTTGATCTCTGATCACCCTTGATGTCTGATCCAGTTCCTCATTCCCCAAGTTTGATGTGCAAATCCTTGGTCTGCCTGTAGCAAGAACCCTGTTAGCTCAGCAAGAATCTCCCTACCCTTGATGTCTCCTCTTAGTAATTTTCTGTCCACTGACCCCCTCCCTCTGTTTGCTATAAATCCCCACTCGTCCATGTTGTATTCGGAGTTGAGCCCTGTCTCTTCCCTCTTATAGCACACTTACTGCGATAGTCTTGAATAAAATCTTCCTCCTCATTTAAAACAGTATCAGAACAATTTTTTTCTTTAACATGGCCATGAGTTCAAATGTTAAGATATCAATAATATATTAAATAAGGTGTCTTTAAATAGAAACACACATAAAACAAGGCTATGTCTTGATCAGTTGATGAAAATCTTGAGACCCGAGGCTCATAGGAACGTAATCCTGTTTTTTTCCCTAGGAGCAATGGCTCCAAAATCACCAAGACAGTGTTCACAGGTGACTTTCTAGAACATGACTCCTATGAAAAATGAGAATTGACTGCATATATTTTACACATACATACATACACAAAGAGCTCAAAATAAATATTTTGCTTTTTTTATGGCTGCACGTCTTATGTAAAGCTATTTGGAAAAAAAGCAAAGAATAGTTTGGAGAAGTAAAATAAAGTCTCTTCTCTTTTTCGATTACCCTACCTCTCCATGCGGTAACTTGTCTTCCCAAATATTGGGAATATTTTTGTTTCTCCATCCAAGGAGAAGAGAGAGTGAGAGCAAAAAATAAAAAAAAAAATTTTCAAAAAAAAAGAGGGAGAGAGAGAAAAAGGGATTAAACATTTGACAGTTGTGAACAATGTCTCATGTGCCGATGACACAAACCATCTCAGTGGTTTGCCTTGCCGAACGCAGGAAGGAAATATGACAAATAGGAAGAAAGTAGAACACCCCTCCACAGCAAAGGGACGCTGGGAGGGAGGGAGGGGGCAAGGAGTTAGCTGGCTCCCTGAAGCGACCGAGATCTGTCTTCCAGTCACACTGAAAGCAGCCAAACTGTTCTGTTCTGTATTCTGCTTTGACAGCAAGTCTGCTCTGCAGAGAAGAGAGCAAGATCATTTCTAGATGAACAGAGCAGAGCAGCAGTTAAAATGATCAAGATTTGTAATGGAGGGGGAAATCCTTGACAAGGAGTGAAAATAAAAGTAAACCACAGTTGTGTGTTCAGTTTTCATTTCAGCTCTATTTTGCTGCTTTAGGTAAATAGAGGGATTTGTTCTGATAGAGAAAGTCGTTTCAGAAGACAGTCTTCAGACTACTAGTAAATAGCAACGACTTCCTGTTTTCAATCCTAAGGCTTATAAAATGCAGCTCCGTAAAGTACATTTCACACCAGACCAACCTGTAACCACACAACCCATCAAAACACAAGGTAGGGACTGGCCCCAGGTCACCAGCCACCGATTCCACATACTCCCCCTTCCTGGTTCTGGGGGACGACGACAGACCAAACGTGGTAAACAGTCTTGGTTCCACAGCTTTGAACTCTTCTTGCTAGTTTCCCCCAACTTCGAAAAATTAGACTATTTATAAAAGTGCACAAATTGTAATTTAAGTTTAAAAAAAGCCTTGAAATTTTTATCAAAAGCATTCAAATGACTCTCTCCCCAGGTCAGCTAATGAGTTGTCAGGAGCTGGCCCCTCACTGTAGCGCACCTCCTGCAGACTAAGACAGTTAACCATGTTTTCATCAAAGGAAATGCTCATTAGCAGAGCTTTCAGAAACTGATTTGATTATAGTTTCACTTGTTAAAGTGAAATATTTTGAGCTCATTAGGATGATTATGATTCAAGGTCATCGTTTGAAGCTAGTCCTGTCAATATAAGATAAATGGGCCCTCATCTTTTGCCTTCTTTACGTCTGTGCTTTTTAAACTCTTCTGTGTAAAAGTTCCATAGCCGTAATTAATTTTTAGTTCTTCTGTTACAAAGCTGCTTAAAAAAAAAAAAGAACAAAGATTTTGGCTACCAAAAGGGCCTTGAAGAACTATTAAAAGGAGGAGGAGGCTATCTTGTTTCAGAAAAATCAGAGAAAAACCTTGAAAAGTTCAGCTTTTGAAATCCAGCGATTTTCTCCTTGACCTTTCCAAAGTTTCTAAAAAGGGACTTTGTACATAATTTTGCATGTACCCTTTCATCTCAAAAGTATAACACTAAACTGAAAACCACCCAAGAACTACCAGTGGCTTAATTAAACATCTCCTCTTTCATGGCACAAGATGAAGTTAACACCTTTTAAAGTTCTTTCCTTTCTCTTTCTAAACCCAGCACGTAAATCTCTGAGTGTTAGAGTCACTTAGACATTAAAGGGAGCGGCGTTCACTTCTATCCGCCAGCTCTTCTAACGTTGAGTTTGCCCCTTTAACTTGGGTTGGTAAATACTACCTTTTCCTTTAACTTGAAGGAGGGGTTACAATGGAAGTCCTCAGAGTGGTTTTTCTTAAACTCCCATACATTACATTTTGGAAAAACATTTTGATCTTTAATACGGTTGAATCTCCAAAACCCTTCACTTTAATTCAAATCTACACTGAACTTGAGCAAGAGATGACAGTAAAAAGGTTTCAGTACACTATTGCTCTTTTTAGTTGATAACATTAGTTTTTCTTCCCTTACTTCTGTGGACAACAGATAATAAAAACTTATCTCTACTTTTTTCAATAATAAACCTTTGAATGACTTATTTTTGAACCCATGAGTTTAGAATTTCAGATATTGCTTATTAGTCAGAAAAGCTAGTGCCCAAACATGCAGTTCTATGACACTGGATCAAAGGTTGGTCAATAGATAATTATCTGAGGACAGATATAAACCCTATACTTTGAAGCAGTTAATTTTTTATTCTCACATGTACCTAAGGGCTCCTTTGACCTTGAAATTTAGAATATAATTATGAAATTAAATTTGGGTATGGGGATGCTTGCATGCAGGCATGCTAAATTAATTTGGTTTATTTTTAAGCAAAACAAAATGAAACTAAGGCACACAGTATGTAGATTGTGATCGAGGAAGGGAATCTACATCAGTGGTGTTTTGGTTCCAGGGGGTACATATGGCTGGATATGCAGAAGAGAGCATGAATATATTGAACTCCCTCAAAATGTGCTGGGAAAATGATGTATAAGACCTGAGGGATCTAGAGGGGTCTTAACCTACAGTGAAGAGGGGCGTGCTTAATTCATATTACTTCCCAAAATTGCTTATGAAGATTACTGTTGCTGAAAAACCAGCCTCTGTACCCTGAAAGCCGAATTGAGACTCGGAGGCAGAGTTTTGGAAGAATTAGAAAAGGACAACCTTATTGCTTTGCCAGTCAAAGGGGAGTCACAGCGGGCTAATGCTTTAGACACTGTGAATCCCTCTTTAGGTTGGCATCCTGAAGTTTTATAGAAAAACCGGGTGGAACAGAAAGGCGGCAACAATCAGGGCATTTTCAGGAGTGCTGTTTTCATCTTAATCTTGATGCATCCACTTGATGTCACGGAGAAATTCCAGAGAGTCTGTTCATTCTTCTGAGGCTCTCAGCTCATGACCACCTTTTTAGACTACAGCTTCTGGGTTAAAGAATAAGTTATTCTGGGTGAAGAGAGTGTAATGGAAAGGTTGGGAGCTGTTTAGCACAAAAGCAATTGAGCAAGTGAAGCAGAAATGTGGGTCTGTCAGAGAGAAGACAAAAACAAGTTGCAAGGAGTGGAAGTCAGAATGAATCAACAAGCAGCTTTGGCATCTGGGGAGCCATTTTTTTCCTTAGTTTCCTACTCTTCCATTACTCTTATCTCTACCTTTTCTCCTCATCCCCACTTTCAAATGTTGCATTGGGTTCTTTCCTAATTAGCCCTTATCACAATGTGTAGTCATTTCATCTGTGTATCTGGGATCTCTCTCAAATAGGACTTCAACTCCCTGAGGGCAAGAAATTGTCTCTTGGTCACTGCTGAGTCCCCAGTGCCCAGCACCATGTCTGTTCAAAGTAGGTGCTCAAATGCATTTGTTAAATGAATAAATAGCTAAAACTATGAATAAGTTATATATTGATGTATATTCATTCTTTGCACCTTGGGTATTCTTTGGATCTTGCATTAAAATGAATCTGCTTGAGCTGATGGACTCAAGTGACCTCTGATTTTTTATTTATTTATTTATTTATTTATTCATTCATTCATTCATTCATTCATTCATTCATTCATTCATTCTTAATTGAAGTACAGTCAGCTACAATGTGTCAGATTCTGGTGTACAGCACAATGTCCCGGTCATGCATATACATACATATATTTGTTTTCATAGTTTTTTCATTAAAGGTTATTACAAGATATTGAATATAGTTCCCTGTGCTATACAGAAGAAACCTTTTTTAAAATCCATTTTCATATATAGTGCCTAACATTTGTAAATCTCAAACTCTCAAATTTACCCCTTCCCACCCACTTTCCCTGGTAACCATAAGGTTGTTTACTATGTCTGCAAGTCTCTTTCTGTTTTGTAGATGAGTTCAGAGTGTCCTTTTCTTCTTCTTCTTCTTCTTCTTCTCCTTCTTCTCCTTCTTCTTCTTTTTTAAGATTCCACATATGAGTAATACCATATGGTATTTTTCTTTCTCTTTCTGTCTTAGAATGACTATCTCTAGATCCATCCATGTTGCTGCAAATGGCATGATTTTATTCTTTTTTATGGCTAGGTATTATTCCATTGTATAAATGTACCACAACTTCTTTATCCAGTCATCTGAACTGACCCCTTATTTAAATACTTCAGACAAGGCATGATGAAGGCTTGTCCCAGGATAGGAATAGCAGGGACTGCAAAAGAGAGGGATATTCAAGAGTTACTTAGGAAGGAACATTGGCAAATCTCAAGAAACTATAGACTGGCAGCTTGCAGGAGAGGGAAGAGAAAAGGCTGAACCCCAGTTTTCTCTCTTGGACTACTGGATGGAGAATAATCCACTGAAAAAATCATAAAGGAAAAGCCAAGAGTTTATTGGTAGAGGTGGATGATGGAAAGTGATTTTTAAAAGTTGGCCATCATTATTACTACTTGCATTTCAAAAAATATAGGAGTTTATCTAGTGGCTTCTTTTCTTGGTAAGATACTTTGAGAGATAAAATGTTAGTATTAAATAACAATCAGTAGGAAGCTTAGTAGCCACAGTAAGATGGAGTTGATATAGATAAACTTAAATAATTAAATTTAATAGTTAATTATACAGTTTCAACCAGAAATGTTGCAAAGGAGAAGTTGGGATTTTTTTTTTCCTCCTCTGCCTTTGGGTCTTGCACTTATTGAAGATGGGGCATTTTATAATGTATTTAACATGGGGAAGTAGATAGACACTCTTTTATAAAGTAAAATTACATAGAAGGGAGACTGGAGAGAAAATAGCTTTCTACAGTATGAACACGTTGATTGGTTTTTTGAGATTAGATCAAAAACAGTGATTCCTCCTACTTCTTGCCAACCCTGGAGACCCAGGAGGTCCTTTTGGCAGAATAACTAATGGCAAAGGATGAGTGATTAATGAATGACTCATGTTGGAAGTTAGGCAAAAGAGAAAGAGGGACCTAGGGCAAAAAGGAAAAAGACTGAGGGATTTGTCCCTCAATGAGGAATTTGTTCTCTCTCAATGACTAGGACAAGAGGTATGAAAAGGGGAAGACGTATCAAATGGACTGTAAGTCCACAGGCTTCATGGTGTGTTCTGTGTGAACACTTGCATGAGAGGTCACACTGGGAGCTGTGTTAAAGAGTCTAACGGATTTTACCTGAGTCTTGAAGGCCCGCATATCCTTAAAGCACAAAGAAAAGGAAACATAAAAGAAGGGAAATTAGAGTAAGTACAAACTTGTATTCTAAACAATGTAATTATGACCAGTTCAGCAGGCCCCAAATTCCAAGTATTTTGAGGTGGGTCATTGGTTTTGAAAGTCATATTTATGATATGAATGTAATTATATATTTGTCTGCTCAGTTGCGTCAGATTATTCTTGGCCTTAGCCATGGAGTTACAATACCTTCTCTGGAGCTGCAAATGGCGAGCTCAGATGACAGAATTATGTTCAGAGGGATCCTGTGTGAGCTGGAGCAGAGACTCCTTAAGGTGCTGAGCTGCTTGAGGAAGCTATTTTAAAATGGTTCCTTGACAGCGTTTAATTATTCCACATGTTTCTAAAATAGAAGTGTCATATAGTATCTTGACACAGAACAAGCAAGTGTCGGGGAGAAATCTCACTGGCTGGTTCTGCCTAATCAGCCCCAGGGAAGTGAAGACATTTTGATGCACAGCAGGAGTTGCAACCATGTGGTCAAGACCTGTACCCAGACTGCGCAGCCTCTGACTTGCCGGTCAGCGACAGGACCTCCTGCTAAAGAAGGAGGAGACAGAGAGCTTGGGCGCTATGGAGACATGATGGTGGGAGTAGGGTGTCCACTTCTCATCCACTGTTTCAGTGCCTTAACTTCCAGGTCGTCTGTGAGAACTGGTGATAACCACAGGCCATTATGGCTAAGAGCGCACATCCCTTTGTCTGAAATCTTCTCAAAGGTCCTGCCAATCTCCTTAAGTAGTTCGACCCATGTGATATTGTAGTGGGTTATCCCTTAATCATTTTGAAGCATTTGTGGCTATCAGCCTTGGCACATGTACTGACTTTGCCCATGAAAAGTCACTTAACCCACACCCATTCCACTTTTTAATTTTTTAAAAAAATGCGTTCCATTGAGTTCAGGCAGCATGTTTTACTTGATAATCGTATTTGGTGTTTAACATTGTAGCTATTTGTCTCTATTTAAGTTGGGCACCCAGACTTGTTTTCATGTTCTTATTACTAGCTCTCTGTTCCTCTCTGAAACCAACATTCAAAATAACTGCTTTGATAAAAGGAAGAGGCGTTTTAAACTACTTTTAAAGTTACATCCTATTTGGCATATGGTCTGAAAATATTTCTCTTGGTACCGCACCTTGAAAATTCCTATGTTACATTATTAAAGACCCCTCTCTTCTTCCTTCTTCTTAAGTCAGTGGTAGAGGAATCAGAGTTATTATTTATGATTACATTCTGACAATTATGTCACTTCATTGGATAGATCATTGATGTGATCCAAGTGTGTTTATCTTCTCTGCTTAGGCTTCCCTTCCACTCTGTGTAGAGAGTGTTTAGACATGCATGTTTTTAAAGGCAAGGAAGTGAATCTTCTGAATGAGTCCAAGCTCCCATCCAGAATTGATTCCATTTTAATTCTGCAATGCGCAGTGTATTCGACAAGGTTATCCAGAGAAACAGAACCAACAGGATACACAGATTTCATACAAGAGGAGGTTTAATATAAGAATTGGCTCCCGTGGCTACGGAAGCCAGGGAAGTCACACAATCTTCTGTCTGCAAGCTGGAGAGCCAGAAAAGCTGGGATGTGATTTAGTCCAAGTCCAAAGGCCTGAGAATTGGGAGTAAGGGACCGGGGGTGGGGAGTGGCTGGGGGGACAATGGTATTAAGTCTTGTTCTGAGTCCAAAATCCCTAGAACCAGAAGCAGCTTGCCCAAGGGCAGGAAAGGATAGATCCTTTAGCTTCAAGCTGAGAGTGAGTTCACCCTTTCTCCACTTTTTTGTGCTTTTCAGGCCCTCAGTGGATTAGAGGACGCTCAATGCTTTGGGATGGGCAACCTACTTTACTCAGTCTATTGATTCAATGCTAATCTCTTCTGGAGACGCCTTCATAGACACATCCTGAAATAATATTCTACTAGCCATCTGGGCATCCAGATACATAGCCCAGTCAAGCTGACACATAAAATTCACCACCACACACAATAACTTCAATCATTCTAAACAAAAAAATTGTCTCCTAAATTATCCATGATCTTTACTTAAATGGCCCCAAATGAAGGAACAGCAATTGTAGATTTTTTTTTTCTTTAACAGTTTCAAATTACTTTTGGAATCTTCAATTATTTAATAAGTTTAAGCCAACCAAGCTAGTAAATGTTAAGACTGAGTTTAGCTGGTCACATAACTTTGAGGAAAACTTTTGGAATAAGAAAACAAAACTTAATATATGTTTGGCATCATGGGGTCGAAATTTCCATTTGCCAATTGGAAATCTAGCATCATGTAGAAAATAAAACCACATTTCTTTAGTGCTAAATTCTCAGGTTAGCTAGGACCTCAGACTAGTTAATGTTTCATGATTTTCAAAATGCTACCTACCTCGTGGAATAAACCCCAAATGACTTGTAATGCAGCTCCTTGAAATATGAAAATTATGATGAGCTTTTGAATGCCTATGGCCCACAGTCATGTAAAAGCACGTATAACTCACCAAGAAACCACTGAAACAAAGCCTGAGCAAGTGCAAACATGATTTATAGCTTCTCTCTCTTTTTTCTTTCCATGTAAAATGAACAGCCACTTCTTCTGCATCAACCCAGCGTTGGCACTAGAACGCATGATAAATTCAGTATCCAAGAGGGGTTTCTGATTTTCCTCCTGTTTGTTCAGACCTGGGGAAGGGAATATCTTCTTGCCTTAATTCCTTACCATTGACAGGAGCCGTGTTAGAAAGTCAGGATTATGTAAATGTACATTGTTCCTTGTTACTTTCGACTTGAAGACTGTATCTCATTCTTTTGAGGAGCGTTCTCCCAATCCCATTCAGTGAATTTGGGCTAACGAGGCCGCAGTCTTGAATGAGAGGCCAGGAAAGTCTAGACTGTTCCTCCCCTGCCATCAGGCATGGCGGTCTCCCTCCGAAGCCACGACTAACCTGTGGATTCTATTTTTAAATGCTCTTTTTTGAGAAAAAGTCATTTTCACTATTTATTTCTCCCCCCATCACCCCAAATTTAATCCTACCCAAATTTTCAAGAGAGTGTTTTTTTGGAGGAATTTTCTTTCACTATCTTAGGATTCTAAACTGAAAGAACTGCTAAGTACAAACGCCTTAAGAGTAGGTGTCATGAGAATGACAGTAGCTAATTTACTCAGACTTTTTGTTTCAGATGTGGTGCACTGAAGGATAGTGGCAGGGGAAAAGATTTACAGTGATGCCAATAAACCCAGACATGGTCCTCCCCCCTTATTTAAAAAACTCAGTGAGAAAAGCCCTTTCTTATACTGTCAATTCTAGAATTTGGCAACTCAAGATACAAGAGCGAGTCTTTAAGATTAGACCCTCACATCACAAAGAAATGCAACATGCTTTAAATTTTTATCCAGTTTTATTGAGATATAATTGACACCTAAGATTGTATTTATTTCACGTCTGCAAGATAGTGATTTGATATTCATATATATTGTGAAATGAGTACCACGATAAGTTTTGTTAACCTCTATCACCTCACATAGTTATCATTTTTTTCATATGATGAGAATTTTTAAGATAGGCTCTCTCTCAGCAACTTTCAAATATATAATACAGTATTGTTAATTATAGTCACCGTGCTACACATTACAACCCCTGTAGTTATTTATATCTGAAAGTTTGTAACTTTTGACCACCTTCCCCCGTTTTGTCCTCCTCTGCCCAACTTTGGCAGCCATCCACTGTTCTCCATATCTGTAAGTTTTTTTTTTTAAGATTCCACATATAAGTGAGCTCATACAATATTTGTCTTTCTCTCCTGACATGTTACTTAGCACAGTGCTCTCAAGTTCCATCTATACTGTTGCAAATGGAAGGATTCCCTTCTTTTTTATGGCTGAATAATGTTCCATTGACTATATATACCACTTTTTTTGTATCCATTCATTTGTCTATGGACACTTAGTTTCCATAGCTTGGCCGTTGTAAATAATGCTGTAATGAACATGGGGGTACAGATATCTTTCCAAGATGGTGACTTTGTTTCCTTTGGATATACATATACCCAGAGGTGGAATTGCTGGATCATATGGTAGTTCCATATTTAATTTTTTGAGGAACCTTTACACTGTTTTCCATAGTTGCTGCAACAATTTATGTTCCCACCAATAGTGCACAAGGGGTCCCATTTCTCCTCATCCCCTCAACACCTGTTGTATCATGTCTTTTTGATAATAGCCATTCTAACAGGTGTGTGGTGACATCTCATGGGTTTTATTTGCAGACAGTTAGAGATGTTGAACATCTTCTCACTTGCCTGCTGGCCATCTGTACGTTTTCTTCGGAAAAATGTTTATTCAGTTTTTCTGCCCAGTGTTTAACTGGGTCTTTTGTTTTCTTGCTGTTGATTTTTATGAGTTCTTTATGTATTTTGGATAGTAACTCTTTATTTGATACATGACTTGCAAATATTTTCTCCCATTCTGTAAGTTACCTTTTCATTTTGTTGATGGTTTCTTTTGCTGTACAGAGGCCTTTTCGTTTAATATAATCCTGTTTGTTTATTTTTTGCTTTTGTGGCCTTTGCTTTTGGTGTCAAATGCAAAAAAAAAATCATTGTTTAAACTGATGTTTGCCCCTCTATGTTTTCTTCTAGGAGTGTTATGGGTGCCAGCATGGTCCGGTGTTGGTGAGGGCTCTCTTCCTGTTTTTTAAACACCACCTTCTTACTGTGTGCTCACATGGCTCTTCAGTGCATGGAGGATAGGGAGAAAGAGAGAAAGAGGGAAAGGAATTTTTCTCTCTTTCTCTTCTTAGAAGGCCACCAATCCTATCAGATTAGGACCCCACTCTTTTGACCTCACTTAGCTTTAATTACCTCCTAAAAGCCTTGTTTCCAAATACAGTCATATTGTAAGTTAGGATTTCAACATGTGAATTTGATGGTTGTTGGGGGGATGATAAAGTAAAGCAGGCAGGGACTTTTCTGAATTATGGAATGAATGAACAAAATCATTTTTTTATGGACCTCTTGGCTCATATGTAAATTAGAGAATATGGCTGGTAATATATGCAAACCTTCTGGACACTTAGGAGCTCTTTGAACTTTCTGTAACATTTAAGGATCTTTGTGTGTTTCAATTTTTCTAAGAGCTTTCTGTAACATTTAAGTGTGCTTGGCTCATTCTGTATGTGAACTTACACATATGCACACACACAGGACTCTGTGGGTGGGGAGTGTTACCTGCTCCATCTGCCAGCATCTCTAAGTCCTAACTCCAGCCCAGCCAGTATGCTTACTTCTGTTCTTCTCTTGTGGAAGCTTTATAGTTGCTTGCAAAGTTCTGCACCATTCTAAGTAGTTATAGGGAAAGGAAAATACAGTCTTTTCGTTGGGATACCCGGTTCTTTTGCAAGGCTGGCGATTTTAGTTGCATAGGTCAAATAGTACCAATCAAGCATGCCGGAAGCAGCATCAATATCCTCTGTTTAGAGTGGCCTGAATGCTTTTCCTTTTGTGGTGCCTGTTCAGCTTCCAAACTTGCTTCTGTCTTATCACCCACCTGTTCAATGCTGTTATTACAAAGTTCCTCCTGGTCTTTTGGGAATTCACGTGACTCATGGACAGGCAGATATCTTTCACTTAAAGCAGACCTGAGATGGTTACAGTTCATTTCTTTGAGTGGATCAGTATCTGTGTCCTCAATTTGGGTCTCAAATCAGGATTTGAAGAGATGGTCCACACCCATTCTTCAGGGAAACTTCTACCTTGGCCTTTACAGGACCTGACGTTGGGACATTTAATTATTACTTTATTTTCTGATGGCTAAGTGGAAGTTTTCCAAATGGAAGTGACTGCCCTTCCCCCTGCCCTATCCTTTTATCTTGGGTTCTGCTTTCACGGCCACCACCTGGATCAGTATATATAGTAACTCCAGTGTCCGTTCCAATTCTAAAAACAAGAGTTTACTAAAGGGGGGGGGTCAATCATCCAGTGTGTTTTCCAAGCAAGTTTTCAGGCTAATTATAGCTTTCACACCTTTTAACCTTTCAAACCTAAAACTGGGTTCAACCATAACAAAAATGGTAGGATTCACTGATTTTCAAAGGATTGCAGCAGACACACGCTGCCCCCAAATTCGGGAGGTGCTCTCGCTCGTCTTAATGCTCCTTGAAGGTCCCTGTTAAACGCTGAGAATGAGAAGCCTTTGTTGCATCAGCGTCCAGAGTGCTCTCACCACTGTTTTGTTTCTCCTTCCTGTTCTCAAATGTAGCTCGCCTTCTGCCGCCTCTGGAATTAGGTTCTCTCGCTGGAATACCACCAACCACCCTGGCTTTTTTTTTTTTTTTTTTTTTTTTTTTTTTGGCTTTCTAAAAATAATGAAAGTACTTAATTAAGGGTGAGCTTAGCCTGACTTCTTTTGAGCTGTGACACTTTTCTCCAAGGCTTTCTGGAGCAGGTTTTATTATTTTTTTTCCCTCTGACAGGTCTTAGGAAATTTAACCTCTGTGGTTCTGAATTCATCCACTGTTTTTGAATTCCTGTTTAAATATTCCCATAAATCTGCCACAGTGAAGGAGGCCCCGTCTTACCAGGGCTCATGGACAACTTCTAGAACAGTCACACAGGCTTTCCAGTAACGATTTCATCGTATGTATCTAACCTTTTCTGCGTTTCGTCGGCATGCTTTAGCTAGGGTGCTGGGTCTCCCCCTATGGGAGTGACACAGCATTTTACAAATTATTTCTCCATTTTTAGGGCCACATCATTGCCATCAGGGGTCGAATAGCTTCCCCAAAGTAGAAGTTCATGTGTGAGTTACCTGGTCCAGCATACAGGCTCCTAGAGAGCCCAACACATCCTCATACTTAGGGCTGGAGAGATACTTTCATACTAAATCTTTTGTTACATCTGCCATCATCTGACATAGTCTACCTCTGTTTTTTGAGAATGCTTTAGCAATGTTCAGGGTAGAAGTATTAAATAATAATGTTGATGAAGAGATCATGATTACCACATTCAGCTAGGGTTGTGCTTATTTTCTGGTTTTATTTCCACTGGGCTTTAGAAGAAGCCTGTCTGAGGACATTAATTTCAGGATCACTGGAGTTCACTGCTTGAGTCTAGCACTATCGGTGCTTCTTCTGAATTCACAGCTGTTGGTGGTGCAAAGGTTGTTGTGGGTTTTTTATTTACAGTTTTATTGAGATATAATCGACGTCTAACATTGTAAAAGTTTAACATATACATTGCAATGATCTGATACAAGAATATATTGGGAAATGTTTGCCAGAATACTCAACACATCTTTTACCTTAATTATCATTTTGTTGTTGTTATGGTGAGAACATTAAAGCTTAGAATAGAGCAATTTTTAAGTATACAATACAGTATTGTCCACTGCAGTCACCACACTCTGCATTAGATCACCAGGACATATTCATGTTGTGACTGAATGTTTTTAACGTGTTTATCAGTATCTCATTTCCTCCACTCATCAGTCTCTGGCAACATACCTTCTGTTTCAGTGACTTCAGCTTTTTTAGACTCCACTTATAAGTGAGGTCATACAGTATTTGTCTGTCTGTCTTTGATTTATTTCACTTAGCAAAATGTCCTCGAGGTCTAGCCATATTGCAAACGGAAGGATTTCTTTCTTCTTTATGGCTGAATAATAACTATTTACATCTGTATCTATTATATATACATATAGAGAGAGGAAGAAGTGGATAGAACCACATTTTCTTTACCCATTCATTGGTTTATGAATACTTAGGCTGTTTCCATATCGTGGCTATTGTGACTAATGTTGCAATAAATATGAGAGTGTAGGTATCGCTTTGAGATAGTTGAATCTATCTTTTTCAAACATACACCCAGAAGTAGGATCGCTAGATCACATAGTAGTGCTATTTTTCATTTTTGAAGAATCTCTGTGCTGTTTTCCATAGTGGCTGCGCCAATTCGCATCACCACCAACAGTGCACCAGAGTTCCCTTTTCTGCACAGCCTTGCCGACCCTGGTTACGTGTTGTCCTTTTTGGTGATAGCCATTCCAGCAGGGGTGAGCTGATACTCGTCGTGGTTTTTATTTGCACTTCCCTGATGATTAGTGGTGTTGAGCATCTTTTCATGTACTTGTCAGCTGCAGAGTTTTTTTGTTTGTTTTGTTTTTTTACGGTGTCTCAGCTGTTGTTCCAAAATCAACTTGCCAAAGCTCAGAGTTACTAAAACTGCAGTACAAATGTGGAGAGGACCTTGTCTGTTGCTCTTAACATTTCCTTGTACATCTGGCTGCTTTTACTAATGGGCAACTCTGTTGGCACCCAGTTCTCTGCTCATCCTAGGTCCCTGCATCACTTGCTGGTCCCCTTTGAGGGCTGGTCTTTGCGTGGCCTGTGACACAGACTTGCACCTCTGTTGATCACGTCCTACAGTTCTGGGGCTGCTGATGCTTTATTCATATTTCCTGTGAAGGGTGCTTACCTGTGCTTGACCTCTGACTTCCCAAGTGTTGCTTCCTCTCTCTTCTTCCTGGATATCCTTGCCCCTCATTTTTCTATTTTTTTCTGGCCAGTACTAACTAGTCTTTTTTTTTCTTCTTTGCCAAAGTCTTTTCAGAATTTCTCTATCACACCATTTGTTGCTTAAGCCCTGGTTATTATAGTTTTGACATTCTCCCCTTTCTTGGGTGTATAAAGGCTCAGGAAGGATAATGTTAGGTCAAGAGATTGTCAAATACAACATCACAGTGTACGTGGAATGTGGCTCTCTGACATTCAGGACCTTTCGCTACATCAGCCCAACATTGCCTGGGAGACTCCTTACTCATTAAGGAGTGGGTGTTGTGTCTCTTTAATATTTGATTCTAAGCCTCCAATCCCCTGACTCCCCACTCACCCAGTGTATCAGGCCTGTCTCCATCTGTTTCAATAACAAGTATTGTAGTTTGGCATCAAGTTTCCCAAGGAACTCCCAACCCATTGTGCCAATTAAGAATGTGGTGTCTTTAAACTCCCAGGTAAAGAGACCCAGAGCTCAGAAGGGAACTCTTTGGAAGGTCGAGAAGTAGAGGTGGAGGAGAGAGGGTGCTTAACCATACATGTTTGAACCTCAGGTCCAGCTTCACCAAAATTCCATGTTATGGGGATATCAACTTTTTCGAAGTCACCTAACATTGGGCTTAATTCCAGGTATGAACTCAACAGGAACCGTAATCAGGGATCAGCATCATTGTCACACGTTCAGCTCCTTTTTCCTGACCCTGTCTGTCTGGTCCATATAGTCCAGGCTTCAAAACTACAGGTGCTTCAGGTGTTTTCATTATTGTTTACTATGGCTTGCTTTGAAAGCAGATCCTGGCTACACCTTTATTGTAAGGAGGCATATAAGTGTGCCTTTATTAGAAAAATAAATTGCTTAGAGGAAGAGCTTGGTAGATTTGATTGGTACATTGTCGGATGTGTAGTTTATGCATGAGTAGTTCTATCAACTGGAAGAACAGATGAGGGGAGGCCTTTCTCATCTCCATTTCTGGGAATCATTGTGTCATTTTAAAACAGAAATTAGAATCTGATGTTGTTTGTCAATTATTATAGGACTTTGCACAAGTCTGCTCAAAAAATAGACGAGTGATTGGTGACTGTCCTGGTCTCGAGTCATAAACAATTCAAATCAGCTCCCTGAGCCATTAAAGAAGAGTGGAACCTAGCATTTCCACATTGGTTTTTGTTTTGTTTTGTTTTGTTTTTGTTTTTGGTGGTCTAGCAAAACTCCAATTTCCCTACCAAACGAAGTATTGAGATTTGTTTGCTGTAACACTAGAGTGTTTACAAATGATCATCCTGACTTATGGAACCAATAAAACACTCCCTCCTGCAACAAGACCATCTGGAAAAAAGTATCAGCGCTGTAGACACGCCATGTGTGTTGGTTTGTGCTGTGCCAACTTGGTGAAGCTGGGAAATGTGTTTCTCGGGATCTCTTTCCCTGCATGGCCCTGTGTTGTTAGCACTGGCCAAAACAAGAACGTGCCTTCTCAACTGAAGTGATGTCTTTTATCCTCTGAAGGTCTTTGCACAGTTGGGTGCAATGGTAGACATACTCAAAGGAAGCCTGTGGGATCCATTTTGTTCTCATCTTCCTCCACTCTGCATCTGTGTCTTCTCTGTGACTCTGGGTTCTGCTTAGCAACTGGAACCACAAATAGATCTACCACCAGTAGCCACCACAGAGCTAGATGCACAGAGGGAACCCGTGGACTTCTTTTCCATGTGCTTCACCTTTACAGTAACTTTTTCTGTGGTCCTACAGAGCTCATTCTAGACCTTAGTTCCCAGCTCCCTCCACAATTAGGGAAGATCTAATTCCTATCAGCAATCATTTATTCCATAAAGTCAGAGTTAGTCTGCTCTCCTTGCTAAACCTGACTGATGCACTATGTTTCTTTCATGAGACCATTTCATGTTAGATTGTGATATTTACATATTTTACTAACATACATATTTCAAAGAAGATGTATAAAATTTCACTTCCTAGATGTATTAACTCTATTTTCAGTCTTTTAAGGAAACGCCGTACTGTTTTCCACAGTGGCTGCACCAGCGTGCAATCCCACCAGCAGTGTAGGAGGGTTCCCTTTCCTCCACATGCTCTCCAGCATTTGTTATTTGTAGACTTTTTAGTGATGGCTGTTCTGACTGGTGTGAGTTGATATCTCAGTGTAGTTTTGATTTGCATTTTTCTAATAATTAGCAATACTGAGCATTTTTTCATGTGCCAGTTGGCCATCTGTATGTCTTTTTTGAAGAAATGTCTATTTAGGTCTTCTGCCCATTTTCTGCATTGAGTTGTTTGTTTGTTTGTTTGTTTGTTGTTGTTGTTGTTGTTATTGAGTTATATGGGCTGTTAGTATATTTTACAAATGAATCCGTGGTTGATCACATCATTTGCCAATATTTTCTCCCAGTCCGTAGGCTGTCTTTTCATTTTATTTATGGTTACCTTTGCTGTTCAGAAGCATATAAGTTTGATTAGGTCCCATTTGTTTATTTTTGCTTTTACTTCTATTGCCTTGGGAGACTGACCTAGGATAAAATTGCTATGATTTAAAAATGTCTGAGAGGGTTTTGCCTATGTTCCCTTTTAGGGGGTTTGCTGTCTCTGTCTCAGCTCCCCTTGCCGACATCACAGCCTAGAAGCCCCGTCAAAGGAGTTATCTGGGACGACCACTGGGCTTACCTCATTTGTCTCCCATTTCTCAGAAATCATTATCCTTCTTTGCCTGATAATCCATTTCCTTGAAAAATGTTATTTTCTGTACATAGCTGGTAGATTTCATTGTATGACTTCAGGCAGAGGGTTACATCATCTTGGCCGGAACTGGGTATCCTTCCTCACTGGTCAGTTACTGATAACCATTTTTTGATTCCTCGAACCATTCTAGTTTCCTGCCAAGACATTTCCTTTTTTTCCAAGCTGATTTAATTTGGGCTTCTGCAAATTATGTCTGAAACATATGATTAATAAACAGCCAATGATTGAGTACCATACATGAATTTACAAACCCTATTGACATAGACAGAATCCACTTACTCCAATTAATAAGTAACTGTTTAAAATCTTTAGTGCAATTTTTTTTTTTTTAGTAGTAGTTCCAATTTTGGTTAAAACCCTGATGCAAAGCAAAATTATAACCTCCTTGAACCTACAGAAGCTTTGGAGGAAAACCTGATAATGGTACTATAAAATCCACAGATATAGAGAGCATTTCCCCCACTGGTTTCTGTGCTATAACTGATGAAATCCTTTGCTGTTTCCAGCGAATATAACTGTGACCCAAATGCTTCATAAAAGACAGAAGCAACATGAGATTTTGGTTCATTAAGGCTTCAGGTACTATTAACATGACTATCGCCTGCCTGCTTGGACCCTTAAGACTTTTCCGACTTGAAAATGAGTTTTGCTGTGTTGTAGATAGTGGTTCAAAAATATCTCAATATTTAATCATTGCAGGTTCCATTTATTCCCTCTTGTCTGTACATGAATCATCAGCTCTTTTTTGGAAGTGTTTTGTGATGCAAATGCTGCAGACTTTTCTGGGCTATTTGGCATTACTGTGTGAAAAAATCATAACTCTGACCTCATAGACTAAAGCATCAGTAACTTAGCAGATTGACAGGACTGGGACCTGGTGCACAGAAATCCTTGAGATGTAAGGGGCTGTTTAGGTAGCTTTCAAGCTGCTTGACAGTCTTTTGACCCATGTCACTATTTATTTTCTATAATGATTTGGTCATAGAACTATGTGTTACTAGGAAATTCCCCTGGGTGGTTTAAGCATAAAAAAAAATGTTGATTTTACTACCTTGTCTTTTCACAGAATAGTTCTGCCACCTGGCATTTAAAAGGTAGACTAAAAGCTAAGGTTGGATAGGAAAATGACAAACGTTGGTCTATCTCATGGCTGAAAACAATGTTCACAGTTCACTGAAAATGTTACTGCATCTAAAATTGGAACTTGTTCTATAGGAGTTGAGAAATCTCTTAATTTTTAAAAAGTAAAAAAATGAGAAAAGAAATAACATGAATCCAAAAAAATGTATTTATGGAATCAAAACTCTAATTTCCATTAACAGTAACTTTTTGCTGATAAAATTGAATGATTTATATTTGGAAAATGCAATATACAGACAAAGAAATGACCGTAGATCTGCTTACTAAATAATCACTTATTCTCCTGAGAATCAAAATGACACATTTATCAAATTTGGATTTGATGTGAAGGTGGGAGAAATTGTGAGCTTGTTAGATGGCAGAATGTGGAGTCAAAAAGATCTTGACAGGCTGGGATAACGGGCCTAATTTCATCATTTCACCAGATAAAATTTATGTCACAAAATGCAAAATTCATTTCTGGGACTTAAAGTAGGGGAAACATGTTTTATTGTGTGTGTGTGTGTGTGTGATTATATATGTATGTGCATATATAGTAATAATGATCATCTTATATATTTACAGAAATAATATATATTTATAAAATGATAATATGGTGATTGTCCAGTGGATTTGGAAAGCAGTTTATATACACTATCTCATTTCATTCTTATGATCACTTGAGAGTGTATTACTCTTATTAAGTCAATTCTACAAATAAAGAAGTCGAACCTCAGAGTGGTAAGTGACAAGGTCTAGACGTGAATCCAGTCCTGGATCCATGTGATTATAAAGACCATTCTCTCCCCCATATTCTGTAGCTAAATATGAGTCAGACATTTTACATGACTCCAAATAAACACAAATTACCTGAATGACAATGAAGTCTCTGGTAAGAGGGAGGTGAAAGTCTTCTTTTTGGCAAACAAAACTGTCCAGGTTTTCCCCCTCTGTAAGTATTGTGCAGAGTCCTTTGTATGAATGTGGGGGTGAGTTAAAGGAGGGCCATTAGTAAACAGTAGTGGACACCATGTGGGTCGGGATTCTCTGCTCCCTGCTTTACTACACCCTCTGTTCATGAAGAATTACTCTACTAGAGCTGAACAAAATACTACAGAACGTGAGGTTTGAATAACAGGAGTCTATATTCTCAAATCAAGGTGTCAGCAGGATTGATTTTTTCTGAAGTCCTCTCTCCTTGGCCTGGCTTGTAGATGGCCGTCTTTTTTCTGGGTGTCTTCCCAGGGTCTTCCCTCTGTGTGTGTCTGGGACTTAATCTCCTCTTATAAGGACAGCAGTCATATTGGACGAGCGCCCACCCATAAGATCTCATGTCACCTTAATTACTTCTTTAAAGACCTATGTATATTTCCATTGTCAGATGAGGTACTGGGGATTGTGACTTCAACATACAAATTCATATAATTCAGCCTGTGACACATGCTGATGCTCGTTCTGATTTACCACTTCGTTTGACTAACAGTAGCTCTGCCCAGTTGTATGGCTTGGCAGCACTGAGAGAACTCAGAAGGATGTTCAGTTGGCGTCTCATGGTCAGATGCACCATCTCAGCCAGGGCCCATAGCATGGTACACACTGGTTTTCAGATATGTCTTACTCCCCACTGCAGATGACAGAGCCTTTCCTTGGACTCTTCACTCTCTTTTTCTGGGGTCTCCGTGGTGCTTAGCAATTGTATTCCCATCGTCCATGCTTTTTAAGCATCGGCTATGTCGCAGCAGCCAGAGTGTTCCTTCCGCTGGTGTATCATCCTCGTTTACGACCAGTGAGCACTGTAACAATCAGGCCACCGCCTTGAGGTGGGGCCTTTCTGTAGTCTGCCTGTCACCAGTAAAGGCATCTTCACTGACAGATGAGTGGTGGGTTATTTAGCTGCAAAAACCAAATCATATCACCTTCTCCTTTTGGACGTTCCTGGTACCAAATATTATAGTGGGGGTTCCCTGGAAGCAGATGGTGAGATGGAGTTCTTGTGCAGGATAGTTATTAGATAATAGTATCTGTGGGAGAAAAAAATAGCCAATATGGGAACAAAAGGAGGGTGGGAAGTGGGAAATGAGATGAGGCCAAAGAAGAAGTCACATTATCATGCAAGCCCAGCGAAGCCTGGCCAGCCCCGTGGGAAGGTCTGGAGCACCCCTGGGAATGCCTGAAAGAGCCAGCTCCTCGAACGGCCGGGCTCCGTACAGCGCTCGACACCCGCCACCCGCTTTGTGAATAAAAGAAGACTGTGTCCTCGGGCAAGGCCTCACTCTGCAGGTGAGGAAACCCTGGAAGAGTGGACAGCCAGAGGGTGTCTGCCCAGGAGCTGGGCAACACACCCCTTCTCAAAGTGGGAGCAGTGCATCTCCACGTGCAATACAAGAGTCACGTTGTAACTCCACGTACCATACATTTCACAAGAAAACAAATCCCAGAAGAATCCAATAGCCAAGTCAATGTCAATTTTTAAGTAGAACATTAAAAAAGATCCCTGATAGGCTTCCCTAATCTTAGCCCGTTCCCTCCTTGTATTGGCCTCATTTTGTTTTACAGAAGCAGTACTCTCTGTGTGTTATTGGAAATGTGTTTCGTTCCTGTAGTTTGGTGTTTTTTTTTTTTTTAGTTTCATTTGCTGACATCAAATCTACACAGTAATAAAGTGTATCTTCCATGTGTGAATACTGTTCTGCCTTCTCTGGGAAACAGAATTATTTTAACAGGCATTAATAGGGATGGGGAACATGCCAGCCTATCATTGGCTTAGTTGTTTTTATTTAAGTATTTACAGATCTTCCTGGACTTACGATGGGGTTAGTCTCAGTAAACCCATCATAAGTTGAGAATATCTTAAGTGGAAAATGGATTTAATACACTTAACCTACCAAAACAGCATAGCTTAACTTAGCCTAAATGCTGCACTTAGAGTGAAAAACAGGGGGTTGTCTGGGTACAGAAGGGCTGTGAGTGCGTCAGAGGTTCACCCTCACGATCACGTGGCCGACTGGGAGCTGCAGCTCACTGCCCCTGCCCAGCACCATGAGAGAGCATCTATCACATGTGGCTAGCCCGAGAAAAGACAAAAAAATCAAAATTTAAAGGGTGGTTTCTACTGAGCGCATATTGCTTTCATGGCATCATAATATCAAAAAATTCCAAGGTGAACCATCTGAAGTCGGGGAGCACCTGTAGTTGTTTAAAATTATTCATTCTACAGTAAAACTAAAACTAAAATGTATATTAAAATGAGATAAGACATACTTATGTTTTTAACTCGCTGTATTTGGGGATAATTTAGTATACACTGATAAAAGCTGGAAGTCGTAAAGACAGGAACCACGTTGTGACTCGGGCAGTACTTCATTTCCAGCTCCTAGCCTGGAACCTGATGTGTGATAGATATTCCGTAAAAGTATGTCAAATAAATGAAAAAGTAAATGAATGAACGGACAAATAGATATTAGTAAGAACTCTCCAGAAATAAAGTGGAAAGAATGTTTCCCCCATTACTGGGAGGTACTCAGGAATAATCTTGTTGAAAATTCTTCAAAGAGACAATTTGACAAATGAGACTTGTGTTAAGATTCAACCTTCTGACTCAGAAAGTGTCTTATACTGATTTCTTTATGTCTCAGTACATACATTCTTCTCTCTGAAATGGAACAATCCTTTCTAAGCACCTTCACATACGCCTTCATGCAGTGCCGTCTTCTCCAGTATTGAACAAAGAATTCCTTTGTAGAAAGACAATTAGAAACACACACACACACATACACACCCTCTGCACGCCCATACACACATGTCTACTTTAAAATAGGATTTCTAGTTATTTCAAATTCTTCCTTAGGGTGGAACAGCAGGTAATATTATTTAGCTTTTCTTTTGAAGGATCCTGAACCTTCAGACCAGATACCTTGGATTTAAACTTAATTTCGTCTCTTTATTGATTATCTGTCTTTGGGAAGATTCCTTCACATGATCTGAGTTCCCATTTTCTATCTTCAACTTAGATTTATTCCTTAAAATCAGTCAACTGTCTGCTGCATGTATCCAATTTGATGTTTATAGGTATTACATATAAAGTATATATGTGTATACCTAAATATATCACACACACACACATATCCGGGTTGTAAATATTTGAAAACAATCACGACAGTGCCAAGCAAATAGTGGCTCCTCAAAAATGGCCTTGAAAATAAATCTGAATAAGGTAAATTCTGTTGCAGAAATCTAGGAATGAAAAGCTGATAGTGTGGGAGACAGCCCTACTCTGCCAAAAGTGAGATGCGTGACCGTAGACCAGATCATTCTAAGATTCTTAGATTCATAAGAAAGACAGGACTGTGAAAGTCCCTTTTATCTACAAAATTCTGGGCTTTATGTTTGTGTCTGTGCCTGTGCGTGTCTGTAGTAATACGCATGAATTTAGATTCCCACTGTCTTATCTGCTTTTTAAGAAAATATACTAAGCTTCATCAGACATTACTGTTACTGGCTTCTAGCACTGATATCTGCAACCAGTGAGGAGTCAGTAAGTGTATATCAGGTGAGTACAACAGTTATTCATACTCTACATAGTCAGCATCATTCTGTTTCTTAATGAGTGTTCACCTGTTATCATCTTGATCTATGTTCATTCAACTCTGGTAAATCGACTCTTGCCACTGAACTTCAATCTACATGGAAGAATCAGTTTTTAAAGATCTATGTCTATCTTAATAATCTTTGTTTCAGTGGATTCAGTGCCCCCTTAGCTCCTTAATGTATTTATGCCCATTCTTGCTGGAAAATTAAGTGGCACCTAAGCTACACTTCGCAGAGCTCAGCCGTTATCCTGTAATGAAAACACCATGGGAGGGATGGATAGAGCAACTGGTCTGAGTGGTTAAAGAGAACATAGAGCTTCAAATAAATCAGTCCTTCCTTTTGTGCTCTGGCTTGTTACCTTGAATTAATACAGCTATAGTAAAGCACAGAAGTATATTAAAAATATATTAAATGACATCTTTCTGTCCTGTTAACTTCATTCTCTGATAAGGACGTCTAGATGGCAGAGAGTCCAGGGTGAGCCAAAATCTAGACTGTTTCAGAAATGAGTCAGTTTTCCTCCCATAGAAGAGTTCCAATTGATGGCAAGTAGCTACCTTGATGGCTATATTTGGGAAATTTCCGAGGCTCAACAGGAAAAGGGCTGTGATGCTTGAGACCTGCCTTATTGTGAAAGAGAGGAAGGGCTACAAGTAAACCACACTTTGTCTTTCCTGGACACTTTCTTCTGTCACCCAGCCAACCAAGAGGAGAGGGGGGATGGGAATCCAGAGTGTCAATATTAACACTCTGAATCATCCAATTAGTCACCACATAGCTAGGTGCAGAGCTTCTGTAAGTATAGCTGGTAAAATCTGGGGATATAATAAACAGGATTGTAGACCAAAAAAAAAAGGCTTCTGTCTTCTGTCACCAAGAAATGTAAATAAATGTCTTATTAGGAAAATCATGTTTGATGAGACTTTTTAAAATTATAATATAGTTGATTTATAATGTTGTGTTAGTTTCTAGTGTACAGCAAAGAGATTTGGTTGTACATATATATGTGTTCTTTTTCATATCCTTTTGCATTATAGTTTATTACAAGATATTGAGTATAGTTCCCTGTGCTGTACAGTAGAACCTTGTTGTTTATCTATTCTGTATATAGTAGTTTGTATCTGCAAATCCTAAACTCCTAATTTATCCTTCCCCTACCCTCTTTCCCCTTTGGTAACCATAGATTTTTTTCTATGTCCCTGAGTCTGTTTCTGTTTTGTAAATAAGTTTATCATGTTTTAGATTCCACACATAAGTGATATCATATAATATTTGTCTTTCTCTGTCTGACTTGCTAATCTCTAGGTCCATGTTGCTGCAAATGGCATTATTTCATTTTTCATGGCCGGGTAATATTCCATATACTGTTTCCATATACTGCACCAAACTACATTCCCACCAACAACACACAAGGATTTCCTTGTCTCCACATGTTTGATCAGCTTTTCATTGGAAAATATGAATGAGAAAAAAAGCCTTCCCATCAATATTAGACAAACTTCTATAATTTTTAAAATGAAAACCTGCACATTCTCCTGTGAGCTTAGCATATAAGTGTCCACAGTATTAACTGAGTGAGGATTTTTCACTATTATTCCAGAAGCACTAAGTCTAGATCATAGATCACTCAGGGACTCAAATGTTCAGACTCATGGATAGGCTAATGGGATGACTTGACTTCACCCCCTAAGAATCTGGGAAGTACATACCTAAGTTGTCCAAAATAAAAAGTAGATTTGACACTTAACAGTCACCAAAGATTGTTTCTTGTTCTTTGCCTAAAATCTGTTTCACTGTTCAGTTCAAATTACGGTCCAGAAACTATGTCTTATTCGAAGGTCTAAAGGCCCTAACTTTATTCCTTTGTCGACAGAACTGCAGGAAAATAGAAACATCTGATTTTCTTTTTTTTAAAGTTTTACTTGTTTCTTTTGGTTTTCATTTGTTTGTTTTATGGGGGCAGATAATTTGGGTTATTTATTTATTTCTATTTGGAGGAGGCACTGGGGATTGAACCCAGGACCTCATGCGTGCTAAGCATGTGCCCTTTCACTGGAGCTATATCCTCCCCCTGAGACATTTGATTTCCAAATCCTTTTATTGAATGAGGATGAGAACTAGACTCCAAAGAGAGGGGATTCCCAAGGCTAACCATATTTTCAGGCCCCCAACCAGTGACCTGTGTCACAGAGACAGGCTTCCATTCCGTCAGGGCGTCTGAGATGCTATAAAGCAGAAAGCATACAGACCACCAGAGAGGGGTAGGGCTGTGGAGAAGGGCTGGAGGAAGAGGAACTGTGGACCACTGGAAACTCACTAACCACACAGTTCTTGGATATAGAACTTTTGATTGAAAGACTAATTTCAGACTAATCAATGTTGAGAAAAACATTAGCAGTAAACACTGGGTCAACTCAGAAACTGGTTGGATCTCAGCCCGCAAAAAAAATGGTAGCTCAGTGCCTCACCCTACACCAGGCTGGAGAAGACAGTTCTGACAGTATTAATTCCCATAAGTATTTCTTGAACACTCACTGTGTGCCAAATACTCAGTTACAGCACAAAACAAAGCAGAGATGACTCTTTCTCCAGAAGTTTAGCTTCCTGTGGTGGTGACAGTAAGTGAGAAGAAAAAAAAACGGGCATCAGAATTGTAGACTGAGATAGGTACTTTGAAGGTAATAGCCTAGGTGATGAGAATTAGTTTAAAGCATGTTAGGGCAACAGGAAGTAGTCTGGGAAGGTGACAATGGGTGAGGTGAAGAACGCTCTCCATTGATGGAGAATACTGTCCTCAACTTCATAGTCACAGAAACACAAACCCGAAACTCCCAGAACTGGGATACTGTGTGTGATCGATTTCAGCTCTACAAGATGTTAGAGAATTTGGGAGAGGAAATCTTTCATAAAAACACTAGTGCAATTAAAACACAAAGAGTTTTTTTTTTATCAGACTATTAAATGTTTCAATAATACAACAAAAATAGTTTTGTTAATGTCAACATATGCTGAAACTGAACTAATGTTTTGTTTGTTTTCTTTATTTTTTGCTTTTTCAGTTATACATAATCACACATAGGTTTTTCTCCCCCAGGGAAGCATATACTAGAGTTATTTGTTTTCACTGAAAACAAGAAAATAATGATCATACCTTGCATTTTTGTGGTTCGTTTTTTAAGCAAAACTCAGATGATCACACTTCAAAATCGTAACATAAACAGTGACTGTTTTCAACTACACGGGCTGAGTAACTCGTCCATGTAATTGAAATAAAGAGGTTGGTGCTTGCAATTTTCATCAGTTTTATAACTTCTGGTGGAAAGTAGCCTTCCCACCTAGAGCAGAAGTAGCCACTGTCATTCCCCGAGCAGAATGTGGAGAATAGAGAGGCTGATCTATGTCAAACACACTCATCCAGTCCTGTTAGAGAGAGAGAGACTGTGTGTGTGTGTGTGTGTGTGTGTGTGTGTGTGTGTGTGTGTGTGTGTGTCCTTGCAGTATCTAAATGCACACAGGACCTATTCCAAATGCTGATAATTTTGTACATAGAGCCATACTCCTTGGCAAACCAACCCCAAGGGTATCACTGGCACCATCTTCATATGAGTCTGTCGTTCACAGGTCAAGGGAAATTTTGAAAAATTATAAATGCCAAGGTCATGTTAGAGTGGGATAAAGAGGATGTATTTTTATGATCAGAAAGGATGCAAATGTTTTTCCATGTAGGTCTGTTTAATAGATAAGACCATCAGAATGTCAAAATAATTCCTAACCGTGGCCTCAACAATGTATAAATGGTGTTAACCACCAAGTCCCACAGCTTACGAAAGTAGCCAATGAAAGGCCCCTCAAAATTATATATTTTTACAAAAGATTCCTTCGAAAAATTGGCTGATGTGTGGAAGTCTGGAAATATGAAACTTATTATATATTATATAACATATATATATGATGTAACAATATAATATCACCTAGAACAAAGCATTCCTTACAAGGTATTGTTCCTTACAAGGTAACGTGCTCAGTACCTTGCTTTCCCTCTTTATTCTAACTACCCCCAAATGCCTCCACATTACCCCTAGATGTCCACCACCCCCTTTAGTGACTTTCCTCATCTTCCAACAACATTTAGAAAATCCTTCTCTCCTTCCATGAAAATACATTGCCTCATGAAATACCGCCAAACTGTTGAGTATTCTCATGCTCCAGATCTCACTTTAGTTTTTATTTGTTAAGTTCTTCTCCACTGATTTCTTAGCTGGCTCCTTTTTTTTCCCGCTTAGCTAAATTAGGATAGCATGAACTTTTACTGCTCATTCAGATGTAGCTCTTCCCATCCAGATTTACATTTGTGAAGGTTCTTTTAAAAACACGATAACTCGATTCAAAGAAACGGATGTGAGATGTTGGCATTTATGTCCAGCTGGGACACCACTAAAATCACACCAGCAGGCAGTCAACGTAAGTGACTACACTAAGCACTGGCCTCTTGCTCTTGTAAATTATGATAGGACATCTTACTGGAGTTACAGAGGAGCTCGTTCCCTGCTCTGAATAAGCAATAGAAAAGAAAGAAAGAGTAGTCAAAAGAGCAACACAGGAAAAGCAATGGATATTCTCCTGAAAAACTTTCTGGAATGTAAACACTGCTTATTAAATTCTTCCTGAATTTAATAGTTACCAGAACTATAGAGAAAAAAGAGAAGAAAAAATTTTTAATTACGTATCTAAGTACCTAGCTGCAAGCAAGAAGTACCATGTCTAACTGACTTAAGCAGAATGGTATTTATTGGATTAACATGAAGTAGATCTTAGGATTGGTGGGGCAGCTGGAGAACATGTCACAGGCAGCTGACAGGAGCTAAGGGAAAGGAAGGCAGAACCAAGACTCTGCTACCTTGTGCTCACTGCCATCCTACTGGGTGGCTCAAGTCTCTGCCAGTAATTCCTGACAAACCCAGTGCCTCTCCATGACTACCCGGAGATTCAGAGAATTGGTGGGAACACTGAGTCGGCTGGGTTTAGTCACACCGCTGTCCTAGTCGTCTGAGAACGGAGGAAAGGAATGTCTGTCCCCCTGGAGCTTTCGTGATGGGAAGTGTGGCCGGGACCTCACTGGTGTTGGCTTTTTCATGGTAAAGGAAGGCTGTTTGTATTCAGATCAACCGCAGACAACCCTTACCCAGTTCATTCTGCTCTTCTGGTTTTCCATCCTGCTTATGTGGTAACACGGAAAAGTGCTCCTACATATCATGATGCAAATGGATCTCTCATCTTTTAAACACTCAATAAATGCACTTATCCTGTCTCCCAAGTGAGGGGTCCAAAAATCTCAGCAGTTTTTATGCTTAGCTTTGGATTTCATTTAGTTGTTTGGTGTGGTAAACATATCTTGATGTTGTGCAAACTGTGGACAATATTGTAGTTGACTCGAACAGCACAGCCTACCTAAAACTGCAGAAGGTAGAAGAAGAAATAAAATGAAAACTAGGTAAGACACCCAAATATATGCAGAATCTCCGTATTCTCTCTCAGTTTTCTATCAAAACTTTATCTGTGTTATGTCATTATTTCTCCTGACACAAATTGACAGCATGGTACCACTGACCCATATTGAGTTAACGCACTGCTCTTTATAAAATTTATGACCCATGATAAAATGAAACTCATTGGTGGCAGTCTTTATGATAACGAATCCATCATGAATAGTGTAAAATTGGCCACTGTGCGAACTAGTAGGGGTAAGAGAGTTTTTGCAAGGAGGAATTTTTAATACTCCCATATAACATCATGTGAGTGGTAAACCACTTTCAAACTAGTCTTTAGATCATTAATCTTTTAAAATATATGTGTATAAATATATATATAAATTATATGTAAATATATATTTATATAATAAATAATAATATATAATTATTATAATAAATAATAACTACCTTTCTTATACTCTTAATTAGTATGGCTCCTTAGGTTTATACCAACCAAAAAGAAAAGGACACAGCCCTCCCTCACCCTCACCCTCCACACCCTCGGTTACCCTTCATCTAGTGCTAATCTGGTTAAGTTTTTTTTTTCCCTCTCTATTGTTTTAACTTGATGCAGGTAGTTGAATAGGGTCACTACTGAAAAACAGAGTCTGAATATCTCTCTTACGCACATTTCATGACACATTGTGGAAGCACTGGACAGAAATTGAAAGCAATACCCTTCTCACATTTGTTTTCTATTATTAATGTCAGAAGTCATCCGTCCATTCCTTCTGTATCCACCTCTCTCTCCACCCACCTATCATTATGTGTGACTGTTTTCTCTCCCTTCCTGTTCTTATGTCTTCCCTATCTAAATATGTCAGAGACGGTCAGTGTTTCGTAAGAGAGTGATTTATAAAAATACGACCAAACCACAGTCCTGTCTCAAATGGTGAGGCTGGCCAGCATATGCAGCTAATTCTCACAGAGGCATTCCGGGAAACCAGTGACAAGATTGGGGCCCTGGGCTAGCCCCGGGGCAGTCAGCGGTGGTAGGCTGCTATGCACAGCCTCCTGCGTACAGTTTCTGAACTGACACAAGGCTTAATGGAAATGAACCTTGACGAGGTGGCCAATGGAGTGTAAGTGACATCCTGCCTGGCATGCCACGGTGATTTTTTCTTTCCTCTCTTGAAGGCATAATGCTTCCTGTGGGAAACCCTGACTTAAAATGCCATTGTGTCCTTAGATTGGAGAGTCACCAACCCTGGAGAGGGAATAAGTGGAATGAGGAGCCCAGAAACCGGTTCTTCTTTATCCTCACACTCCGCCACTATCGCCAACCCACTGAAAAGGGAGGACAACTCCACCTGTCTCAGTTCACAAAGTGTTGGAATAATAGCCAGCCTTATAGAAATGAAAATATAAGGAGTCTGTGGAAAACGAACACAGGCCCCCAGTCATTCCTTCCGTTTTGGTTATTATAGCGAATCACTCATTGTTCTAAGTTTATGCAGCATTAAAGAAAAACAAGGCATGCTGTACCTGCTCTCCAGGATCTGCCATTCAGATAGAAAGATGAGACAGATGAGGAAATAAACACAATAGTTAGGGTAACTACCAAAGCCCGGGAGTCATACAGCCGGAAAATGCCCTGCAAAGAAGTAGTTCTCACAGAGAGACAAGTAAATATACTAAGTTTAAAATCTCTCTACTTTCAATAAAAACATCATTAGTCCAAGTGAAGGTGATGAGATTGGTACACAGTCAGTATCACCCACTCTTCTTGTATTTGAGTTTTTTTTTTTTATGTAGTAGAACTGGGTTTACCAAACCTTTTGTAACTGCCTATTTTTGAATGAAATCTCAACTATGAGAGTCTCAGGCGATGAGAAACGGAACAAGTCAAAGCTGGTCAGGTTTATTCAGTAAATTCAGACCATAGATGAAGGTCGGAGTGAATGCCACTTGACCTTCATTCACATAAAAATGCTTTTTAAAGAAATGCTACACCAGGCGCTTTTTAGCCAGTGAGCCAGACTGATGTGCTTTTTGTTGGGAGAGACACACAATTAAATTAGTCATTAGTGGGAAACCTGCTGTTTTCTTCCTTTCCTTCCCTCTGCCCAACGCTGTTGTATACCGGGGGCCAGTGGAACCACAGCCAGGCCTTAGCTATGGCATCTTCTAGTTGTGCTGAGCATCAAGGTTTAAGATCATGCTGTTTTGGGGCCCAGCTGGTAAGACTGGTCCTAAGAAGGTCCTGCCTGACCCTGTGAGCACTGTGGAACCCAGAGATGAAATACTGCCACCACCACCACCATCTCTGAACAGAAGGGCGGGAAGCCAGAGCCACCTGCCGTGCCCCAGCTGGTACCCACAGCATGATGAGGTCTCCTTGGCAGCTGGATCTGGAGTTCGGATGTTGCTCTATAAAGACTTTTAATAAAATCTTTTTAAAAGACCAAAAAAAAAAATAGTCACTAAAATACAGTATAGTAAGTATTGTTACAGGCAAAATATAGGGCATTAAAAGAGTTGGTAGGATAGGGTAACAAAATCACAAATGGCCACCAAGGCCTTGTGGACAAATGATGGCCCAGGATGGAGGTCAGCAAACTGCAGCCTGTGGCCAAATCTTGTTTTTGTAAATAAAGTGTAATGGAACCTAGCCACACCCGTTTATTTATACACGAGTGGCTTTTGCCCTACCCCTGCAGGCTAGAGTAGTTACAACAGAGACCATCTGGTCCTCAAAGCCTAAAATCTTTACCATCTGGCCCTTTACAAAATGTTTGCTGACTCCTAGTCTAGGGCAAACCCAATTGCCATATGGTCCAGACAAGAGACCTAAATAAGTAAAACAAGGCAGGGATAAAAGGGAGTGGTGGGGCCTGTGGCAAACTAGAAATGCCGTCATCCTAGACCAGTGGCTCAGCCTGGCCATGTGCTGGCCTATGAGGATGTTGCCAGGTCTTTCCATTTTTCAAAAAAAAGTAGAAACTTGGATTTTTATGTAAAATCTTATGGAGGGAAGGGGAAATCTCAAGTTTAAAAAATGTAACTAATTTTTTTTTAAAGAATCACTTGGAATCAGAGAAACGCATCAGAAGTGTCTTTACAAACTAAGTGACACCTAACTCCTAAAGGCCAAGTAGGAAATGCCTGAATTTTTGTTGCTTTGATTGGTGTTTAGTGAACAGCTACTGCTTTCTCAGTATGAATCCAGCTCCATACCAAGCACGATTACTCCATAAATCAATTCTTTGGAGTAGGTACCATTATGATTTATACTGATGAAGGTGTACACGTGGTGGAAACTAGCTCCAGGACATGGAGATGGTGACCAGCCAGACTTGGTCCACTCCAGAGCCTCATGCTGTGCTGCTCACCCACATCACTCTAGTGCTAGGTACAACTTGGAAACTCAGGTGGTGGAGAAGCAGAGGCTAGGAAGGGTGCTCCAGGCAGAGGGGTAAGTGTGAAGCTTGAGACACGAGGTCATGTATCTGAACGAAGCATCCTTCATAGGAGACAGAACAAGCAAGTAAGGACCCTAGAAGGTAGACGGCTGCCAGCTGATAGACTGTTGTGCAAGGTAGAGTAACTTTTTATCCTCTGAGCAATGAGCTCGTGAAAGGTCTGGAGTCAGGAACATGATGCATTTAGAAATATTTTTCTGGCCGCAATTTGGAGAATGGATTTTGTGTGGAGTGGTGATTGAGATAATTGGAAATTTATTGCTAGGAAGCCCAGTAGACCTTGGTTGTGGACCTGCGCTAGTAAGAAATGTGTGTGACTTTCAGAGTTACTGAAATGATATAGTCAAAAGAAATGACATGTCGAGTGTAGTAGGGAAAATTCTACCCCTGCTTTCACATTCATTGGGATTTGATAAACAGTATGACAGAAGTTATTGAAATAACACTGGCAGTCCTCAAAACTTACTTCTCAAATTGCAAGTGTTCTGTGTGTTATTCAAGTTCGTGAGGTGCTGCTTACTATAGCTAAGCTGTTTCCATAGTGTGAAGACTTTCGGAGAGGCTCATTTAAAAATTCATGTATTATCTAAGACTCTGCCATGGGAAATCTTAAATTGTTCCCAAGGTCAACCCAAAGAATGAATTACCCATCTCTCATAACTTGTAGCCTGTTTTAGAGGAACTATATTGGTGGTTGTAGCTCTAGGCAATATGTATTTGAGAAAAATTAATTCTTAAAAATGAAATATTACAGGAAAACATTTAATCAAATGGTTGTTGGGGGAGGTCATGTGTAAAGGGGGTAACTGCAGGCTGTTTGGAATGGAGACAGATTTGAGTTCATGCACTGCCACTTAAGTGCTCTGTAATGTTGGTGTGTTGGATAATTGGTGAGTTATACACTTTGTTCAAAAAGCAGTTGTCAGAGAAAAGCTGACTCATAGCGGATTCTGTTTGACGGTTGATTTTCTCTGTCGAGGGGTGGTTCTTGGCATCCATATTCGTGCTATGTGGTTCTGCTTCAGTCACATGACTCAGGCTGGCTTGACTACTCTTCCTCCTGGGAACTTGGATTTGACACTGAGATGCCGGATTATTAGGCACTCTTTGCTTGAACTGAGATAATTTATACTTTGGGCTAAATAACTTTCACCTTAGACATACCACAAAAAAGAGAAAGCTGGTCTTTAGGTAGAAAAATAAATAAATAAAGCACATATGCGGAAAAAAAGAAAGAAGAAAAAAAAACTGTGGTAGAGAGAAAAGGAGTGGTTAAGAGAGTTTTCATTCTCTCTACCATTATGTGTTCTCTACCATTATGTGTTCATCTAATTTATTTAGTCCCCAAACCAACACTGATTAAGTTTTTCCTAAGTACCAAGCACAATGCTAAGTTCTGTATAACTCCCTATATGTAAATGAAATGTCATATTTTGCATCTTCCTTATATAATAGGGTCTCTTAGGATTTTTAGATTAAAATAGATCTAAATAAAGCACTTACTATGTGTGCGATCAATGTGAATTTCCTGCTTCTTTCTTGGTGGCGTTTTCTAATGGTGACTCTAATTGCTTTCTCTTGTAATGCATAACATATTTTTTTCCCACTGTTCGAACATTTAGAAATTCTTATATGCAGTCCTCATCATGATTTGTCTCATTATTTGTCTGTGCTGTCTTTTCCAATATAATTGATTATGCATTGGGCAGAAATCAAGACTTGTTCTTCTCAGTTTTCAAGCTCATACCATAACCCCTTGCATAGAATGGGCTTTCCCTCTGTATTTATTGATCAGTCACTTTGGGGATGTAAATGAGGACAAAACTGCCATGGTTTGCAAAGTTTTCCAGGTTGAATAACTGCTCTTAACAGGCTTTGCCACCTTGCCAAGTTTTGTTTTGTTTTGTTTTGTTTTGTGTTTTTTTAATGCCCCACTCATCCTTGGAAAGTCTTTCTCTCTTAGTTGATCACCCAGAAAGGTTTACGTGTTTACACCAAGGTTGTAACCACAGCCACAGGGTGCAGAGGGAGGTGGGTTCACAAAGCTACTCATTTTCTTCCTGACTTCGACCTTCCTGGCCCTGGATGTAGGAGCTGAGAGTGTATGATCTGGGCAAATATTTTGTACTTAATTTATGTTAAGACATAGAATAACTGGTCAACAAATCACCTGTTAACACATTCCAAAAATGAATGTAGATCCTTGTATGATATATCAGCCCTGTATATTATAATTATATAATTTCATAGAAAAAGTACTCATTTGGAAGAGAAGAGATTTGAACCATGAGCTTTGCTGCCGAGTAGCTGTGTGACTGACTACGTGCAAGTCCTTTGGCTTCTCCGAGCTGCGGTTTCCTTAAATGTAAAGAATGGAGCAGACGAGGTGACTTCTGGTTTTATCCCTTTTCTAATACCTGGAAACTTCGCTTTGAGCTCTGGCTGTCTGCAGTCTGGTACGTTACCTAATTGTGAGTGAAGACGTTGTGGGGATCATTCTTTTATCCATTATTAAGTTTAATCACAATATAAATAAGTTAAGACTGAGATATGTAAGAGCTCATCTATAACCCAAATTAATGTCGTTTAATTGCTTACTGAATGACAAACCTAGCTTAAACCAGCAGTGGGGATTTCAGGGCTCTTCAATGTCAAATACCAACCCCAGGAAACCAAATCTGTTCATTTTTTTATAATTACTTTCTGGGTGTTAAATGATTCCATTAAAAGAAGTGCCACAAATTCAGTATTGAAATGAAATGACCCGAACAACACACTGAACATGCCTGAGGCATTGAACAGGTTTCTGCTTTATTTGTTCTCCCTTTTATTTGGGAGAATGATGTGACAGACGAATCTTTACCGATTTTGGAAAACTAAATAAAGTAAGTCATGGACTGAAAGCCACTTCAGTCCCTTTCCAGCGAGCAGGCTCTGCCTTCTAAGTTCACCTGTTCGTGACTTTACTGAGAACTGGAGTGAGCAAGCCGGGAATAAGTGGTCCCAACTGCCGAGGAATCAGGCCTGCCTGGTAGTCAGAGTACAAACGACGGGGGTGCGCCGCGGGACAGACGGGTGTCCGCAAAGACCGCTGACCTGGATGCGCCCACATTCATCCACCTAGATGAAGCAGGTGGCAAAGACGGAAGGAAGAGAGAAGGAAAGAAAGCAAAACCGTAGTTTATATTAAGCATCACAACGTGGTAGTAATTCTACCAGTTGTCCTCATATTTACCATTCCGTTTAAAGCCTTACAAAACCTTGGGGAAGGAGTCCCTTTGCACATGGAAGATGTGATTTAGGAACCTGCACTAAATTATAGAAGGGCGATGGTACCTCTAAATGACAAAACTGTGGGAGCTGTTACTGAGTTCGTGGTTCTAAGCTGGGCAAATTATAAACAGGATATACTCATCTCCTACCTTGTTTCTAAGTAGACATTTCAAATCAGCCTTAAATATGAAAGAGGAAAACCCCTTCTCCCAACGTGTCATCAGAAGCCTCACATTTAACTCAGGTAAATTTGGACATGGCACGTTCTCCTCTATCCCTTTTGTGAGCGATGGGCGTCTTTTAACATTCGGCTCGGCTTCTCTGTGTGTGGTCCCCTGCCTCACGCCAGCACCCTTAGAAAGATTAGATGAGTACGATGAGTACTGAAGTTGCATAGATCAACCAGGAAAAGTTGACGGCAAAATGCTCTGGAAGCAGTGGACTCAGAATATCAAGTGGTTCCTTTCTTTAGATGAGGAAACGCCAGATGTAAGAGAGGACTATAAAATAGTTTAATCCGAAGTAAAAAAATACTAATGAGAGATTTTTGAGGTCCCAGCCAACAATTGCAAAATGGACCATTGGTACCAAGTGAACTTCTCTCAATGGAGAGTGATCCTAATTTTGCAGATGAGGGAATAGGAGGCTATGTAAATTTCTGAGAGACACATAGCTGGGAAGCAAGTAAGTTGTTCAGATCTGAGTTAGTCTAATTCCAAAGCTCAGCCTCTTTCTACTGCCCGAGCCATCCTCCAACTGTCCCGTCAGCTGTGCAGGGCTTCTTGGCATCCAAGACAAACTCATGCCCTCACTCTTCCAGGCATAAAAAAAAGGAAGAAAAATAAAAGCACAGATTATTTTATGGGCCTTTTATGTATTCGAGGTAGTCCAAGAATGATCTTACGAGCTATACTTTATGAGCTATAGCAAAATAGCCCCTTGCTTTGCCAGGACACTGCCCACCTGCAGTGATTTTAGTTCTTCTTTGCCAGGTCTTTAGGATGGTGGCTCAGTATTACATCACCGTGGGAATCACTGGCTTAAATTAGTTTAAATTAGCTTTTGAGCTCTGTGGTTTTGGGGAAGCCACTGAACTTCTATCAATTCCCACTGCATCTTCTGAGATGCCTGGCCAATAACACCAGCCTCCTTAGTTTGTTGTGGAGATGAAATAATCTATACCATAAGATGCACCTAGCACCGAGAGTGACACACAGCTGCCATTGTCAACTAGTTGTCAGTGTGAGAGCGCCTTGGAGCAGGAAGGCAGATCACGTCCTGCGATGCACATAGTAGTAGCCTTGGGGTGGCAGCCTCCTTGGGACCATGTGATCACCAATGGTGAGGAGAAGGCAATGCAAGAAGAGAAACATTGCTCTGGGGTCAGTCTTTACAATTTTCTCCAGACACATCTCTGAGCAAAACCTAGAGTTTCAGCTATGTGGTCTAAATTAGGATAAAGGATTTCAAGGCACTGGAGATGCAGATTAAAGATTAGAAAGACTGAGACGGCACTCAATGGACAGACCCTGTGAAGAGAAAGAACTCAGAGCTGGGGTCAGGTGTATCCCAGCCACCATCGGTATTTGAAACACAACAGTTCTGCTTATTTTGACAAAGAACCCCAAAAGAGAGTATGGATAAAGAATGTCACCTGCCATATCAGTAAACAAAGGATGTTGTGACCATCAAGCCATCAGCCCCTGCAGCCTCCTTCCTCCTCCCCGTGTGCCCTAAGGGGATTTAGGAGAATGGAGAAAACCGGATACTGGCCCTAGATAGTAGGTGCGTATCAAAGGAATGATTTCAGTGAGCCCAGAATCTTGCATCTTCCCATACAAAAATCATTAAAAAGTGCTAAAATCATTGAGATATCTGTTTTTTCTTTAGCAATAATCTTTTGATGGTCCAACTACCTTTTTTCTTTTTCTTTCTTTTTGTTTTTTTTTTGCAAAAACTCACATATATCTTGGCCCCTCCCTTACCTCTTCAGAGCAGTCCCGCAGAGCGATTAAGTCTTCAGTATGTCTGTGGAATAAAACATAATTCTTAACCTTCAGGTTGTGCCTTTTTTTTTTTCTGGTCGGCAAGAGCTTAGATGCAGCTGCAAATATTTGGGCACAAAATTAACATACAAATGTAACTGCATGGCAAATTAATTGTTTAGATTTCTACAGCTACTATAATTTTTGGAAACAAAGTGTGTTATAAACAAATACTGCTGTAATTAATATATTTCTCTTACAGAGTACATTTTGCTTATTGAAACAATGGACAGTAGTAAATGAGTCAGCAATGTGTCTTATTCATAAAAAAGTAGCGTCCGGGGAAAAACTATATTTAACTTGTTGACCAATTGAAATAGAGGAGGACCCTGTAGGGCCCTCTCAGGTACAAAAGCCCCTCCTTGTCCCCGAGTCCTGGTTTGTAGAATAAAGCTTGGTCTCCTAGGCTTTCCTTGAGTTCCGAAGAGCAGATTCGAGCAGTTACTAAATAGGGAAGTGAGAGAATGCAGAAACAGGAGACAGCCGGCCCAAATAATTTAAACAAAAAACAAAAAACACAAAACACGGTGACTATGAACACTTTTGGTCTATTTTACTTCATTTTTTTCTTTAAACCATGACCTTTTTCTCTTTTTTTTTCCATTGAACTATAGTTGATTTACACTATTGTGTTAGTTTCAGGTGAACAGCAAAGTGATTTTATTATAGCTTATATTACTTTGAAATAAATTACTTTGAGGAATTAAAAACAAAAAGAAAAAATGACACACAGCCAGGGCCAACCAGTAATTAAAATTCTTAATCCATCACATAGGCTCTAAGTATATAATCAAAAGCCTCAACCATTGTTTTCGCTCTCTCCTGGAAAGAAGTTAAGGGGGATCACAAGACCGTGATTTACTGACTTGCTTTGCAGGAACATTTCAGTCAATCGCCATCACCAGTACACACTGAGTCACAGTGCCAGGCAGTCTGCAGCTGAGGTATGGAGAAGCTGAAATCACAAAGGCCCCCCTCCCCTTTCACTCTTTTTGCCTTTAAAAACGTTGCACCCCTGGCCAGCCAGCAAGATGAATAGGAGACAAACCTGTGTCTCCCATCTTCCGAGTTGGCACCTCTCCATCAATAAACCAATTTCTGGTTCGAAATCCAATGTTTCGCTTTGTTTGGCTTCACTTTGCATCAGGCACACAACCTTGGGTTTGACAACCCAGTTTCTGAGGTCTTGGGGTAGTAGATTAATGAGAAGACAAGGGCTGTAAGGAAAAATCTGGAGATGCTTTAGCGTCTGTCCTTCTGACAATATTTGAAATTGAAACCTGTGACAAGAGAGGCAACCACAGTGACCATCTGGGGCAACCACCTCCTCTGAGTTCTTCCTCGAGGTCCTTTCCCTCTTGTTCTCCACGTTTTCAAAGCTTGGAGGCAGTGAAAGGGTTCCTCGGGCACCGGTTTAGATATCTCAGTGAGAATGCAAATTAGAACTTGCTGTGTATTTTTTTTCATGATGTTTAATTCCCCAAACTAAAATCACTGAAATAGTTTAATAAGTGTGTTTAAGCACATGGTTTTGCTCTTCGCATTCTGATTCAATTAAATGTTTATTCCTTCAACCAAACGTACTCATTATAAAAGAACCCCAGAAGAGTAATTTGATGGAATTAAGTCCTTTGGCACAACTTTTTCTCATTTTTCTCAATAGGGAGAAGCTCAAAGTCTAAAATGCAGTGCTTTGGCTAGTCCTGTTTGAAATATATATTCCCTAAAGACAAACTTCAGCTCATCTGATGTTCTAAGAGTCCTTAGCTAAATATGTGTTCTGTAAACCTCAATTTGTCAAAATGCAACCGAGTTATTTTACCAACTCTTCCCAGTGAGAGAACGTGGCTAAGAGAAGTAAGAAAAATAAGAATCAGAAGAAATGGGCTGAATGTGTTCTGGTGTGACCTTGGCAGATTTTTCTGTGGGTCTAGAATGGCTTGTTTTTTTTTTTTTCCCCCAGAAGAATGCTTTATCCATAAGGTTAGCAATGGGGCATCTTAGTTCGTTCAACCTGGCAATCTTTGCCTATATACATATAGGCGCATTTCTACATAAAGCCAAGTTAATAAGCACTTTAAGTGCATATTTGTGAATATAATTTGCCTGGAATCATAAAGAAATTAAAATAGAATCCAGCTTTTCTAGGGGCTGAAGGACTACTCAATATTAATACAGAATCTTAAATTGTGTGGGAAATTTTTGCATGGTTTGTGAATGCAACGGATCATTCTGACTATTATAATAGATAAAAGAATTTATGTTTAGTAAATATAGGGTTTTTTTAACATTTTTTATTGCTTTATAATCATTTTACAATGTTGTGTCAAATTCTAGTGTAGAGCACAATTTTTCAGTTATACATGAACATATATATATTCATTGTCACATTTTTTTCTCTGTGAGCTACCATAAGATCTTGTATATATTTCCCTGTGCTATACAGTATAATCTTGTTTATCAATTCTACAATTTTGAAATCCCAGTCTGTCTCTTCCCACCCCCTTGGCAACCACAAGTTTGTATTCTATGTCTATGAGTCTATTTCTGTTTTGTTATGCTTTGTGTTTTTTTTAGATTCCACATATGAGTATTTTTTATATGCCTGAATAAATTCTCCTGGTATTTCATATATATTTTAAATATTGACAAGATGAATCATAAAAGAGACAACATGGTTTAAAAACTATGTGTGTGTGGATATATAGAGAGAGAAAAATTGTATATCTGTATCTATTTATTTTTATTTACATATGCATATGTACATATATAGTTGATATGCATGAGTGCATTTTCTATAAAATATTAAGTAGCTCATTTGACTAAACTCATCACATAATTGACGCCATATTCTGGGTTCTGGTAGGTGAATTTTTCTTCTTTGGTTGAATTTTCCTCGTTTTGGTATCAGACCTGTAATAAACAAAGTTGAGCTTCAATTTGCCGCATTTTAAAGTCTCTAGGACAAAGTCTGCATGTTTTCCAGCCCTGTCCCACTCTCCCCCACTCCTGTGAGGCTCAGGGGCCATTTCCCTTCATCTGCCAAATCCTAATGCAGCTCTGAGGCCTGTAGCGGGCCGCGTTCCTGACAGCTGCCCCAAGACCCCAGGGAGAAACGGGGCTAATCGCCAGTCCCCACAAAGAGAGGGCACAAGGCAAGGTTCTCCACCCCCCACCAAGAAAATAAAGAGCCAGGCAAACCTTCCCCCACACCCTTGGCTTCCCAGGCTGGGCCCCATCTCTCCCACAGAGATGGACAAAGCTCTTAATAGAGAAATTGGAAAATTTGACACTCTTTGGGGATAAAGAGGGCCTCTAGGAACGTGAATCTGCCCTTGAGCAAAGCTACTTTACATAGTCACGGCCATTATTTTATATGATTATTTCTCTTTAATCATCATTAGCACGTTGTCATATAAAAAACCCTTCTTTCTAAAACAGCCCCATAAAGTATCTTTAATAACCATTCAACAAAACAACAAGAAATGTGACGTTTAGTTATAAAGTTCCCTGATTTTATTTTTTTAAATTGGAGGACAGTCAGTTATAATGTGTCAATTTCTAGTGTACAGCACAGTGTCCCATATATACATATATGTATATGTCATGCATAGACGTTCATCTATTCGTTTTCATATTCTTTTCCACCCAGGTTTAATTTCTGTTATGGGTGGTTTGCTTTATTTTTCTTAAAGGAAAACAAGCCCTCATTTCCCGACTTATTATCTGATTTCCACATCCCAATGTGTCAGTTTTCTTTTGCTTATAGAATTAAACTTATGAAAAGATAAATACTTCTGTACGGCAGGAAGGAATTCAAGCTTTCTTTAGTCAAGAATAGCTACTATTGGATCGCTCCTTTGAATACATTCCTGTTTTAAAGAGTAGTCTGGGCAACTGCAAGGGCAGTTCCTCTGGCAACATTTACTGGCACTTCTGCTTTCTGAAATCCAAGGTCAGGACGCAGGTAAGTCACCACCCAGCCTCTGCCTCCTTCATGGTGTGGGAAAGTCTCAGTCGTGTTTCTTGACCTCAAAGCGGCTCCCATTAGAATCTTTGTATTAGACATTTCCGGATCCATTAGAGTTCCGTCATTTTCATGTTTAAACTTTCGGAAGATTTCCTTAGAAGTGTAAGACATGCCTTCCACTGGAGGCTTTCGTCAGCCCCTGCCCTTGCTGGGACCACAGGAAGCGCCCTGGGATTGAAAGGCGGCAGAAGAGCGTGAAAAGGACATGAGACAAGTGGTCCTGTACATCACGCAGACAGGAGGCGCAGGGCCCCAGCAGTCCACCCTGTGCCTCCGGGTCCCAGGTCTCTAACTTCCTCTGTTGCATCAGCTCCCTCTGGGCCTCTTTGGCACTCGGCTGCTGGGTCCAGAGTTTCTCCCTCCTGCTCAAGGCAGTCCCTATGGGTACTGACAGGATTCCCCATGTCTTGCCTCTGTTGGCTTCCCACCTGCTCCCCCCTGTCTGGCGTCCATCTGTCCACAGCCCTGTCTAGAAAAGTCTCCCATGTGTGTATCTTGTGGGTGTGCAGCGCTTCTCAAGCGAACCCAGGCATTTAAGAAGGCCAAGAATTCCTACCTGATGCAGCCAGGGCTCTGTACTCTCAGGGAGAGGGCTCCATGTTGGCTCTAAGCTACTGGAATGAAGAAAGTTCTCATCACAAGGCTGCCCTACATGCTTACACCTCCATTTTCTCTGGTGTTCTGGAGAGCAGTGGACTCCGACTATGCAGAGGGGAACTGCCGCAATGTCAATTAGAATGGTGCTAGGTGGCACCAAAAGACAATTCCCTTCCTGGCTAGGGATTTCTGTGTCACTCTGACCGCCATCCAAGTAAATATACAGAGGCACTGGCAGCACAAAGACAGCCACCTGGACCACCGGGGCAGCAGCAGGACTCCAAAAAGCCATCATTTCTCATTCTCCTTGGAGCCATAATCCAAGGACAGTGTGAATCGTACTCCTACTGGAGCGACACATACTTCAGGGGAGATGATTTATGCGAAAGAGGAGACTCAACTCTTTTTTGTAACTTGTCAGTGTTAGTAAGTAAATCAGTTGTCACGTGCAATAAATAAACCAATAGATTAAATAGGTCTAACTTGTTCCTAGGTTAAGAAGACTGTTAATTACCAACATTACTACCTACTAGTTGTGTTGCCCAGAGCTGGTTATTCATCTCTTGAAATTACATTTTCTGTATCTGTGAAATGATTTTTTTTAAAAACCTTACTTCTTAAGAGTAATTGTGATAATTAAATAAGAAATTATTTAATAAGTACCTTGACTGAAAGGTTTGGAGAATTGTAAAGCAATGCAAATATTCCATTTTTATTGCTTCCGATTAAACAATTTCCAAGCTTCCATTAACCATTTCTTTTCAGAGCTCTGTCCTTATTTTCTGTTCCTCGCATGTTTAATTTTTATGATTATTTGTCTTGTCTTCAAGGGTCAGGACTTCCTCAGCGATTGCATCAGGCAGTTCAGAGGCAAATTGCACATTGTTAAACCAGGTCGTGTGTTAGAGCAGCAAACAAATCACCACATAAAACTTTTATATTTAGCATTAGGAAAATTAGAGCATTTTATCGCAAGAGGGTTAAAAAAACATAGCTTCATCTTTCCTTCCTTGGAGATATCTTGACCTCCTTCGCAGGCTCATTACAATGAATCTCTAATAAAAATTATTGTAAAGCACTTTGCAGAAAAAAAGTGCTATATAATTGCTTAAAATAATAATTAGATTTGAGTCCATTATTGCACAGAGCAATTGCTACCCACCAGATAGCAAGTAACTTACTTGTTCTTCATTCCTTTCTGAAGGACTTTTTACACTTCGTCTTGGGACATTTACCTTGTCGGTTTCGATGGGCTCTGTCAGCACTGGTATCACAAAATCCCTGCAGGGTTACAAAGGGCTGATGGTTCTTTCTCTCCCTAAAGCCGTTTCTCAGCAGTTTCTAAAGCCTGGATCTGAAACCACAGTAGACCTTGCTGACTGTGTTCTTTGGGCCGAACTATAAAGTGGAAGCATTAGCGTTACTTTATGACATAGTCATTTCCTGTTGTTTCCGTTAGGGTTTTCAGTGGAGATCTTCTCTTGTAAATTTACCCAGGTTACTGGTATAAATACTCTTTTTAATGTTCCTTCTGAATAACTCTAGAGGTCCCAATTTTTCATGGATCTTTTTGCTAGGGGCTTAGGAAGAGGATAATCCATGCTGTGAATCATAACAATGCCATCGCCACCACTGATAGTAGCAACTGATGCTTATTGAGCACTTAAAAATATTCCAGGTTCTGTGCTAAGTGCTTTTTAAGCATTACCTATTTAATTTGGGGGGGGGGGGTGGTTGGTTTGATTTCTTGATTGTATAGTAGTATCTCATTGTGGTTTCATTTTTTTCTAGTACATGTATATTTTCATTGAAGTCTAGTCAGTTTACAATGTTGTGTCAATTTCTGGTGTACAGCATAATGCTTCAGTCATACATGAACATTTTCATATTCTTTTTCACCACAAGTTACTACAAGGTATTGAATATAGTTCCCTGTGCTATCCAGTATGAACTTGTTGTCTATCTGTTTTAAATATATTAGTTAGTATCTGCAAATCTCAAACTCCCAATTTATCCCTTCCCACCCTCTTCCTCCCCAGCTAAACATAAGTTTGTTTTCTATGTCTGTGAGTCTGTTTCTGTTTTGTAAATAAGTTTGTTTCTCTTTTTTTTTTTTCTTTTTTTACAGTCCACATGTAAGTGGTATCGTATGGTATTTTTCTTTCTCTTTCTGGCTTACTGCACTTAGAATGGCAATTTAATTTTTACAGAAATGTATGCAGTAGGTACAATGAAAGGCTTAGTTAAATTTTTATCCAAGATCACACAGGTGGAATGAAGCCTTGAGCCCTGAGATTCTGTCTCAGACCGGTATTACTGTTGTTAAAGTGACCTTTCTGCAGATGAAATCAGTAGGTTTCCTCTGTGAACATAAAAACCATAGATTCGGTTTACAAGGACTTTTTACTTTGTGTTTCCATTGTCTCTTAACTACCCATTCAACTACTTTTCATCCAGTTGCACTAATACTCCACAGGAATTTTCACAAGATCGGGAGGTGCATCTGCTCCTGTAAATACAGTTGAAGCTTATAAACTAGTGTCTATTTTCAATGAGTCCCTGAAAATACATACAGATTATTGGGTAAATTATATCTCCCACTTGTGTTCATAAGCACAGCTGCTTTTTCCGTTCTGCTGAAGTTCAAAATTAACTAAGGGATGTATACCAGAGAATGTTACAGTGAAAGGCTATAATTTTAAAAATTATCATTTGTCCGAGGACATGTGAAATGAGTGACATGGCTAAAAGGCTACGCAAAATTGTGATTCAGCACAAAATTCATGTTTTTTAAGCCGATGTTCAAATACTACATAACCTTGAGAAAGTTAATTAACTTTAGGCTCATCCTCTGCAAAAGAAGTAAAATAGTAGTAAAAAATAATTAATAATTAACACTTAATAAATGCTTTCATGCCAGGCACTGCTCTAAGGGATTTAGATGTATTAACTAATAAGTTTCTTCTTCACAACAGTCCTAAGAGGCAGACATTTTAACAGAGAGGAAGGTAAGGCACATTCAGATTGAGTAACTTGCCCGAAGTCCTCAGCAAATGAATGGGGAAGCTAGGATTCAAGCTCCCAGGTTTGACTAAAGAACCCAGAACCTTAATTGCTCTCTGAAAGCACATGGTTGAGTGTCTGGCACATGGCAGGTTCAAAGAAATAAGTCCCCTATTGGCAGCGGGTAATGACGGCAATGACCATTTGTTGACCGATCACTGGGGAACAAGGGAGGGCATTTTAGGTACTGTTAAATTTTCAGATACAATCACAGCCCTAAAAAAAAGCACAAAAAGGAAATATCTTTGTTCCCAAGAAGAGCTGTCCTAAATGTGGCTTTAATGTAGGAATGAGACGTGTTCTTACGACCTCAGGTTAAAACATCTCACCTTCCATCTTGTAGATGTTTGTCTAGAGAGGGTGATTTATAAATCATTCAGTAACAGATGATGTTATAACTAAAGCAGTGGGAGTTTGGAAATACCTACATCAGATTAAGCCTGTGTTTATTTCAAAAAAGGCTCTGATCTAGCTTGGATTTTTGGCAGGCTCAACATGAGGCCAACATGAACTATTGTAAATCAAAGCTTTTATTTTTAAAGTCAAACTTGGAATATTTCCAGTCCCAATTAAGTATCATTTGATGTGTTTTGGCCTTCTCTTTTTTGGACAAAAACTTCCCTTTCCCTTCTTATATTTATGGTCATGAACTCCATTTGGACTTAATGCTTCTAAGAAGTTTTGCTTCAGAACATTATAAAAACCTCAGGGCTTTTACAAGTTTTGTGCCAAGAAATACAGACCAAGATCGAGCTGCAACCCATAGACAGACTCAAACATAAATATAGAATCACAACTACAATTACCATTTCACTTTCTTCATCAAATTGTTTCTAGCTTTTGAAAGTTCTGAATCCCAACACTGCTCTGTACCTCATCTGCGGATTGCTTCAGTATTTTTTAGATTAGACTCATAATTTTAAAGTAATAAATAGCTCATTTAACCAATGGAAAAAAAGTCAGCAGTCACACCAAGGGGAGTTACTCAAGGGAAAGCTCTTTAAAAAGGCTCTCCAGAGATTTTAACAAAATAATTTATGATTATCTCATACTGTGCATGAATAACCCTCATAAATATGTCGCAGTACAATCCAATTAATTATGCATCCTAAATGGCTTGATAATTTATGAAATTGTGGAATTCTGTGTAGCCTGACTTTTAAAAACGAATATAGATGGTAGAGAAAGGAGAATTTTGTAACTGCAAATCAGAAATTTTACATAGATCATGCATCCACATTCTCCTTGCTCTGTAGATTTCTGGATTATTGGATAGCTGCATCTACAGAGATTTTAGTTCAGCTTTTATTCTTGCAGAAGGTTTCAGGCTCAAGTTACTTTGATCTTTTTTTTTTTTTTCTGAGCTGATTCGCCTTCTAAGTGATTCATTTTATAAAATTAAAAATATTACATAAGAAAAGCTGAATACGCTATCACCAAATCTCTGTTTAGAAAAGATACTGGATACAATTTACCAGCAAAAATTTTTAAATGACATTTTCCATATGAAAGATGCCCAGAGTGATAGGACCATGGAAAGTCATGATATTATCTATTTATTTATTTTTAAAATAAGGGTTGAGAACATGTTGTCGGCATGTGGCTGAAGTTAGATGTAACCCTGCAAGAATTAAAACAAGCTCTGCTCTTTCATGGGATCCAAAAGTTGAGTTTTGCTGCCAACCCTGAAGACAAAAGCTCAGCTAGATTTGGTGATTTCCAAATCACCATCGTATCCAGTGACGTGACCTTATCTGATTTAAAATATTTTTAATTATTATTATATGCTTTAGAAATGTTTAATTGTCCACAGATCAGTAATTTACGAATGTCTCACTAGCTGACAGAGGTGGAAAACTGAAATATCTTTGTGAAAGGTATTTGGGTAAATGATAAAAATTTACTGTTAGAAACTGACACATTGCAGCTGACTGTACTTCAATTTAAAAAAAAATTACTCTTAGAACTTCTCCTTATCTTTGTTATGTGAATAGTTGAAAAATTCTTCAGTTTTCCATTGATGAGAGATTTTGGAGAGAAAGACTAATGAGAGTTCTATGGACCTCAATTTTTTTTTTCAGTGAGTATAGTGAGTGTAACCTAGAGGGACAACAAATTGGATTTGGGTTCTGGTACCACTCTGCACATATTCCTTAACTAGTAAATTTTCTGTCTTTAAAATTTTTGTTTTACTCTCAAAATAATTACAGATTTATAAGAAGTTTCAAAGAAATGTATAGGAAGTTACCATGAACCCTCTTGCTTCCTCCAGTGCTAATATCTTGCATAATTATCAACATCTTGCATAGTTTTCAATATCAATACCTGGAAACTAACATTGGCACAATTTACAAGGCTTCTGTAGTTTTTTCTAGTCAGTTGCTCATTCACTGTTGTGTTTGTGTATGTGTGTGTGTGTGTAGCTCTGTGCAATTTGTAAAGGTTTATTTTTATTGAAGTATAGTTGATTTACAATGTTGTATTAGTTTCATGTGTATAGCATAATGATTCAGTTTTATGTATATTATATATATATACACATACACACATACATATATATATTCTTTTTCAGATTCTTTTCCATTATAGGTTATTACAAGATATTGAATATAGTTCCCTGTGCTCTACAGTCTTTGTTGTTTATTTTATATATAGTAGTGTGTATCTGTTAATCCCAAATTCCTAATTTATCGCCCCACCCCTTTCCCCGTTGGTAACCATAAGTCTGTTTTCTATGTCTGTGAGTCTGTTTCTGTTTTACAAATAAGTTCATTTGTAACATTTTTTTAGAGTCCACATACGTCATATGGTATTTGCCTTTCTCAGTTTGATTTATTTTACTTAGTATGACAGCCTCTAGGTCCATCCACGTTGCTGCAAATGGCATTAATTTTATTGCATGGGTAATAAATACAGAGATATATCATCAGCATAAGCCTTTCTCATACTCCGTTAGATTCTATTGATATTAATATTGTTGTATCAACCATTCACCATATCACTGCTTATTTATCCTCCATGAGTTCTATCAGTTGCTGAGCGTGGGGTTATTAAAACCCCTAACTGCAATAGTAGATTTGCCCACTCATTTCATCTTGTCAGATTTTGCTCCATGCATTTTGAAACTCTGTTCTGTGGTGCATTCACATGCAGGACGGCTGCATCTTCTTCATGACTTGATGTTCTCACCTATTGTGTAATATCACTCTTTGTCTCAGTAATTGTCTTCACTCTGTAGTCTACTTTGTATGGTATTAATCTAGTCACTCTTGTGGTTTTTTAAAATCAATGTTTGCATGATGTATCTTTTCCTCATCCTTTCAAATTCAACCTACAAATGTCATTATATTTGAAGTGAGTTTCTTTTAGACAGCATATAGATGGATTGTAAATTTTTTAAACCAGATCTGCCAGTCTCTGTACTTTAATTTGGGTAATAATTTTTTTGCTTTTAAGTTCTTGTCAGGTAATTCCAACATCTTCATTCTGATAATTGTCAATTGATTGTCTTTTCTCATTCAGGTTGTATGTTTCCTGGTTCTGAGTACGATTCATTATTTTTCATCCTGTTATGGACATTGTGCATGTTAGGAGACTTGGTTCTATTTAAGTATTCTGTTTTAGTGGGCTGTCATCCTATTTAGGGGTAGTGTATAGGCACTGGTCTACATTTAAAAGCTATAATTCCAATAACAATTGAGTTTTTAGATCCCTTGAAATGCCACTTCGGTCTGTTTTGTTCTTCCATTGCTCTGAGGCTGCCACTCAGTGTTTTCAGGTGCCACCTGAGCTGCCTGGTGCCCATGGATGGGAAGTTCAGGAAAGACTGGGTCTCTGTAGCTTTTTGCCACTAATTAAAGGCTGGGTACCATGTACCAGGTACCATGCAGATGCCAGGATATCAAACTTGCAGATGCTACTGGATGTTGGGCTGGAGTTGGAGGCTTCTCATGAGGTCGCTGCATGGTTGCCCACTTCCCAGTACTTTGGCTAAGGAAAGCAGACTTTTCTTGTATTTATTACACCCCCTACCCCTCTCTTTTGTTGTGTCTGTCCCTGTTGGGTTAGACAGTATAGGTCTGGGTTACTGGCCTTTTTGGATATATGGAAAATAAGAAGAAAACCAAGGAACCTCACTGTGGTGTTGACTCTTTAAATCTTGAGTTCTCTATGCAGTCAGCTTCTCCTTTTCACCCTTTTGAGTCTTTTTATGATTTTTATTGAATTATTTCCAGGGTATTTAGTTGTATTTAGAGGAGATCAGCAGAGTAAAACTGGCTCTATACCATCTTTGTCTGGAAATGGAAGCCTTCTTAATTTCTTTGTGCTTCTATTTTCTCACATATAAAATGGATATAACACTACCTTATAGTCAAGGTTGTTGTAAAACTTAAAATAACATGTGTGAAACTTTTCATGTCATGACTAGCAGGTTGAGAGACCCAACAAATCCTAGTTTTCTTTTCCCCTTCCTTGTCTTCCTTGAATCAAGTGATAACGATGTGTAGGACAATTTCTCTAATATTTTCAGAGTTTTTGGAATAATGAGGTAAGACCCAAACTACCTCCTCTACTGAAAATAAGCCCCAGGAAGCCCAAATCTTTTTCATAACATTTTATTTATTTATTTATTTATTTATTTATTTAAACATTTTTTATTGACTTATAATCATTTTACAATGTTGTGTCAAATTCCAGTGTAGAGCACAATTTTTCAGTTATTCATGAACATATATATATTCATTGTCACATTTTTTTCTCTGGAGCTACCACAAGATCTTGTGTATATTTCCCTGTGTTATACAGTATAATCTTGTTCATCTATTCTACAATTTTGAAATCTCAGTCTGTCCCTTCCCACCCCTCCTACCCCCTTGGCAACCACGAGTTTGTATTCTATGTCTATGAGTCTATTTCTGATTTGTATTTATGCTTTGGGTTTTTTTGGTTTTTTTTTTTTTTAGATTCCATATATGAGCGATCTCATATGGTATTTTTCTTTCTCTTTCTGGCTTACTTCACTTAGAATGACATTCTCCAGGAGCATCCATGTTGCTGCAAATGGCGTTATGTTGTCGGTTTTTATGGCTGAGTAGTATTCCATTGTATAAATATACCACCTGTTCTTTATCCAGTCATCAGTTGATGGACATTTAGGCTGTTTCCATGTCTTGGCTATTGTAAATAGTGCTGCTATGAACAATGGGGGTGCATGTGTCATTTTGAAGTAGGGTTCCTTCTGGATATATGCCCAGGAGCGGGATTCCTGGGTCATATGATAAGTCTATTCCTAGTCTTTTGAGGAATCTCCACACTGTTTTCCACAGTGGCTGCACCAAACTGCATTCCCACCAGCAGAGTAGGAGGGTTCCCCTTTCTCCTGTAGCCTCTCCAGCATTTGTCATTTGTGGATTTTTGAATGATGGCCATTCTGACTGGTGTGAGGTGATACCTCATTGTAGTTTTGATTTGCACTTCTCTGATAATTAGTGATATTGAGCATTTTTTCATGTGCCTATTGATCATTTGTATATCTTCCTTGGAGAATTGCTTGTTTAGGTCTTTTACCCATTTTTGGATTGGGTTGTTTCTTTCTTATTAAGTTGTATGAGCTGCTTATGTATTCTGGAGATCAAGCCTTGGTCGGTTTCATTTGCAAAAATTTTTTTCCCATTCTGTAGGTTGTCTTTTTGTTTTACTTATGGTTCCAGGAAGCCCAAATCTTAACAGCTCTAATTTTTAGTTCCTAAGGTGATACTTCCCTGGAACTTGGGAAGGCCACTGGGCTAGAAGTAAATTACTCATGTAAATATCCACATTCAGACAACATAATGGAAGAAGTTATATTGATGGGAAAACTGAAAAGAGAGATGAGTTGCAGGGGTATAAGCTTGAGGACATCTTCAGAAGACAGAAGGGGAAGGGGGCAGAGGAGGAGGAAGAGGGAGAGGAGAGGCGATGTTAACTGGGGTGTCACAGTTCAGGTTTATGGGCAGCACTAGGAGTAGGAAAGGGAGAGACTCTGCCAGGAGAGGAAATGTTGCTTGAGCTAGTCCTACGAACCTGAGTTTATCTGTCTGTGCCATGTTCCCCACCCCAGGGCCTACACCCAGTTCTTTCCAAACTGGCAACTGTTCTGTTCTGTCCTTGCTTCTCTGTCAGAGACTCAACAATGATTTCCTCTTAATATCACTTAGCAAACACTTAGTGGAAATAACATTTCTCTTCTGAATAGCTGATGAGTGTTTCCAAGACTCAGTTGAAAACATTATTAAAAAGCTAAAAATAAAAATTCCCATTTGTAGATACAACAACTTAAAATGCCACTATATATTTTGATGATTTTATATCTCTGGGCAATATGATTATCACTTACCATGTGTAAGATTTAATAAGGCAATTATAAATATAACATATGTTGCCAAATGCTGCAACAACAGCAAGTAAATGGAGTCTTTTTAATCTTAGTCTCAGAAAGGAGTTAATGTACCATTTCCCTAATTTATAATCAAAATACTAAATAAAATTCAGTTTAACAGTTATAGCATAGCTAAGGTGTTTCATATCATAAACTTCATAAAGCTGAAGGCAACCTTGTCTTTTTAATTGAAAGAGATTAGAGGGAAAATGAATTTTAATATGTATATACACTGTTACAAGATAATAGCAAACTAAGGTGCTGCGTAGTGCTGAAACCTGGTTGATAAGCTTCCATCTCTTCTAGGTCTCTGCACAAAATTAACAATGAGAGGAATCCATGTATGTACATGTATGACTGAAACATGATGCTGTACATCAGAAATTGACACAACATTGGAAACTGACTACATGTCAATAACATAAATAAATTGTATCTCAAAAAAAAAAACTACTAAGAAATCTAGAGGAAAAGAAAGAAAGAAAAATTACATAAGAAAAATCATATGTAATTTTTAAAGAAATAAAAGAGGAGGGGTGTGTGTGTGTGTGTGTGTGTGTGATTCTGAAAAGGACAAGGTCTCACTCACTGTCTCACCTGTAATAACTAAAGGTGGCACAGCCTGAATCACAGGTAGGGAAATCAGCTTTTAGAAAAATATAAAATGAATACCTATGAGCCATTAAGTTAAAACTCACTGATGTTTGCCCTGATCCCTCAATTTCACAGTTTTCATTGCATTGTCTCTTGAGGGTGAGGTAGGAAATAACACAGTCTCACTTATAATCAGAGAACCAGGAGCTCCTTAAATAGTGGCTGAGGGAGGGGAGACTAGAAACAACCAAGGTTCACGTCCACCCAACACTCTCATTGCTCTGCCATCCTGCACACGTTTGCTAATAGCGACATGAACGCAGATCCCAGTGGGTTCAAGAAGTTTTGGAGGGAGAGCATACTGCCTCTGTTCCCCACCACCAGCCTTAACTTCCCAAAGAGACAAACAGTAGTAACTGCCAGAGACAGCAAAGGCACACAGCAAGCCATGCACGTTGCAAAACATAACTTACTGAGTCCCAAATAAAATTCACTATTTTTCCAAGATACTATACATTTAAAGCACAGAAAACCAATGAGTGCTGGCTTCTGAGGAGTTCCACGTCTCCAGATCCAGGAGATGTGTTTTATCCCAGGTCTCTTTATCCGTGCTGTGCTTATGGATTTAGAAATAGAAGACAAACCACTTACAAGACCCTACACTACAGTTGCCTTGTGGGCAGGAAGAGGCATTGTTATCACAAGAAGGACAGACAGCGTGTGTCTGAGGAAGCACATGACCACCAAGATCTGATTCAGATTTTCCAAAGGTGCAGAAACACTTCCTTTACTAGAATTAGTGAGGTCAACAATTCTGTAATCCCATCAAAAGAAACTCTCATTTATACTCATGTAATATACATGAAAGCTGGGTCTTTCCTTAGGCAACATAAATTGGTCATTTCGATACAACCAATTTGACCTTCTTAGTGAGAAACAGAGCTACTTGGTCTTTTCATGTTTCTAATTCAGAATGAGCATCATTGTTTCTTTACTGGAGAGGAAATAATAAACTCTTATCATGTAAAATTTACTTTAGATTGGCTCTGTGACCAAAGTAGGGAAACAATGTGAAACAAAATACCATAACATAATCTTTTAGGGGCATGCGTGGGACCAAAATGAAATGTGCTTTCCTCCTGGAGGCAGTCAGAGATTTTTCAACACTGCAGAGCTCAACCACAGACAGGTGGAGGGGAGAATCTGAGAGTCTGGGTGGATAGTTGGGGGAAGTAGGGAAGAACTATTTCTCTTAGACCAACTCTGTTTCTCTCCGCTCTATTGACCAGGCTTTCATGTAAGACTTGATTTTTTTTTAAATGAAAAATCATTTTTGCATTTTTATACACAGCTGCTCCAATTCTTTGTTGGCATCTTTGCCTATGATTTTAGTTCTACCCTCTTCCTCTTCCTTTCCCCCTTACTATCAACTCTAAATTAAATTAATACTACTTGACTCTCGATGATTATCACCAAGTACTGTAGTTCAAAAATAAAAATTTATATATATATATAGTCAAATGATAATTGAATAATTCCTGCTGCATATCTCCCAAAATGCCAAGGTGTACTTTCCCCTGGATATCAAACAATAATTCTTCACTGACCTTCTGAAACACTGAAACGGCCAGGATGGCTAAGTCCCACTCTCTACCTTCAGGAATTTAGTGTGAATGCAAAAACAAATTAAAAAAAAAATTATAAGGTAGAATATGACAAAAGTAAAGCAAGTAGATATGAATAATGTTTCACTTGAGTACAGTTAATCTACATAGCTTGCTTCAATGTGAAGGGAAAGAAAGGAATTGGCATTTACACAGCTGTAGATCACTTCAAGCAAATAAAGAGTATCAAAAATGGTTTTCCAGGACCGTAAATTAGATGCAAATTCAGGAGAATAGTATGATATAAATAGAAAAAAAAGAGAAAATTGTGAACTATAAAGTTGATTAGTATTATACCATTTTGCTGTTTTAAAACTTTAAATGGTTTTCCATTATTTTATAGGCTGAAATCCAGATTTCTCAGGAAGACATAGAATAGCCTCCATGTTTTGGCCGGTTTTTCTTTCTAATTTCACCTTGGATCCATTTAGTCTCCCCCTAGTCACCTGGTGGGTTTGCTCCCCATCATACCCGAGGGTACATCTGCATCGTGGTCCTGTTGGCCCCAAACCCTGCTCTTCACTTGTTAAAGTCTTGTGTTTCCATTAAGAGCCCACCAGGGTGAGCTACCTGGGGCTCCCTGTTCTCTTTCACAGCTCTGTCCTCTGTGTCATTTCTATCACTAAATTGGTACTCTCTCTCTAGGTACATATGTAGTATTGCCTTTCATAATCCTGTTTACTTGTCTCTCTGTGTTCACCTAGAATGTTATAGCTCTTTGAGAGGAAAAAAACACAAAAAAAGATCTACACTACCTTGCACTACCTAAGTACAGGATAAGGTTTCTCAGCAGAGGGGCTACTGACGTTTTGAGCTGGATCATGTTTTGTTCCGGGGCGGGGGCTGCCTGTGCCTTGTAGGATGTTTTGTTAGTAGCAGCTCTGCCCTCTGCCCAACAGAAATCAGCAACCCCCTGCCCTCTGTTGTGCTGGTCAGAAAGTCTCTCGCCATCTCCAGGATCTCCAGGGTCAAGAACCACTGTATTGGAACAGGGCTTTGCATGTATGAATTGACAGTATATGTGATGGTGATGGGTTGATGGGTTTAGTGGATTAACATACACAGACGAAAAGTTGAGCCTAAACTCCATGCATCTCTAGCATTTAGTAATATCTTATATGACTGCCATAATTTTTTAATGTGACTTTTAATGACTAAGCCTGCATTATAATTTGCACCATTACCTGAAATAGAAAGTTTCTGTTAAGAGTTTTCTTTCCCTCTCTCTCTCTCTCTCTCTCTTTACTACATCTGCTATGGAAGATATATAGAGGTAATACATTTGCAATTGGATTCCTCCTGGCATAGCAGCCATGATCAGTGACAAGGACACAGGGAAAGGAAAAATGGTCCTACCTTAGGGCTATTCCAGAAGTGCCCACTCCTTTAGAGACTGAAGCTGTTAAAGCTAATGACAATACTGCTTAACTTTATTAACTTATCCACAGTTACAAAGCGGTGGAGTCGCAGCAAATGCAGCTATGGATATTTTAAATCTCATACGAACCCCTGCGCAGACTGTAAATTTGTTCTTCTCTTGAAATAGCTCAAACTACCTTCACTGCAGACTTGAACGTATAATTCTCAGAGGGCCCAATTATTCCTAGACCCACACTCTCTAAGTGTCAGGGGTGACGAAGGATCTTAACTCTTTCAGTTAACTGAGGAACAATTTAATGAGTTACTACTATAAGAAGTGGTTTTGGTTTTGGTTTTTGTTTTTGTTTTTGTTTTTGTTTTTGGTTTTTTAATCTCAAAGCCTAAGGCGGAACTGTTCCAGGGCATTCTGTGGGACCTCAGTGGCCAACAGATGACTAAGTCTTCATGAAAAATCAACGCTTAACCAAGGAATGACAGGCACTCAGGGGATTCCAATTTGTTAACTCATAGTCTTATCCCATAAAAAAAAAGAAATATACTGGCAGTTCTGTGCCTCAATTTAATCATGTTCTTTCCTTTTTCATCCTTTTTCTTCTTCATCATGTAGGTCTGTTTTACTTCCATCCCATCTCAGGAAAACTCTGCCCTTGGTACCTGTTTCCCTTATCAAACTGTACCCCAGTTTCACACCTGAAATTATCTTGACCATGTTTGGGGAGGAACACACAGGTACTCCATAACAGAACAGTCTCCAACTTAAAAAATTCTCAAAATTGGAACACAAAATAGACAATTCTATCAGAATCTAAATTACTTCTTATTTGTTAGTGGAAGTGTTTCTGAAAAAAAGTCACATAATTCTGTCTTCAAGTCTCAGCCCAGTAATGATTTTTTTAAAAATATAACACATAGATTATTTTAAAAATCAAGAAGTTACTCTATTATAGGTTTGCCCTTATTTAAACACTTGCTACCTTTTCTTTGACAAGCAGTTAGGTGAAGAGAAAAAGTAGTAAGAAAATAAATAAGTCAAACAAATAGTGAGACACCATAACTACAGAGTTTTTCTATAAATGTGGTAATTTGGTGCAGATTTTGATTTGTACTGGGATGGACTGACTGCCCTCTACTCACTCAAACCTTTTCAGAAAAAAAAGCCGACTAATAGTTATTTTTTTCTTGGTGGTACATAGTTTCAGCTAAGGTTCCCAAACTATTCCTGGAAATACACGAATACGAGGTGGCTACGCTAGAGGGCAGCCCTAACTCTAAAGATAGCAGCTATCCTGATTAAATTCTCCTTCAGGTCCAAGGATGATGGAGAAACATAAAGGTGGACTAGAAATAGTGGGTAAGGTGAGAGAGTCTTTTTTTAATTCTTTGAGTATTTCCCCGACACTAGACCTTCAGGATCACAAAACTGGGGGTTATAACAGAATCAGGGAACTCCACCTCCCATAAGAGACGTCTCCCAGGATCCTTAAAACCACAAACAAAAAAGTTATGTAGGCTCAGAGTCACCTTGACCGTGAACTTGGGGCCAACTCATCACTGCAGAGGAAACTTGAAATCACCAAGGAAACAGTCCCACTAAAGACGTGGGAAACACAGTGTTCTCTGCAGTTACTTCTAGTGACTCTTTTCTGAAAGAAGCAAATCGGGAACACTTTCCATTTCCCAAACAAATGGGCAATGCTGGAAACTACGAAGCAAGAAGACTCATGAGCAGATGTGACGTCCAAAAGTGGCATCTTCTACCTCTACAAATAAAACAGCTCATGTCCACATTCACGCTCAGTCAACTTCCTGCGGATATTAATGTCCTGAATGCACGCACATCCGTAGATGCACACGAAAGCACCGACACGTGTCTATACGCTCTTGGAGAGCAGGATTGAAATCTTTATCCTTTTAGCTCCCACACCAGTATAGTCCTGACATTCAGCATAATCAAGTCTTGTTAAAAATGAAAGAAAGAATGACTGGATAAAATGCCCACAGCCGCCACTCTTAGTACCAGTCATTCAGGAGAGTCAGCATCATTCCTTCTCCTTTTTTATCTCTGTGCCCATCCAGACTGGACCCACAGAGGGCACGGTTCCTTCCTACCACTTCTGAGCTCATACAGGAGCCACCTGGAGGAGAGCCAGCCCACGGGTGGAGGAATTCATGCCCCGTTGGGTAAATTTCAACCGATGAGTCAGGAGGAGATGGGAAAGATCCCCAAGATAAATCCCTCTCTTTTCCTTCCTCTGATGGGTTATTGCAAGACAATGTTTCCACAAAGCCTGTCTGGAAGATGTCTCATATGACCAAACAACTGCCTGTTTTTATATATATATTTTTTTCTCTGAAGATGTGGCCAAATCAATATTGTACCATCTTGTACTTGCTTTTGTTCTTTTCCCTGAATCACTTTTCTTTCCTGCTCACTCTCATCCCCCTTGAATTGCACCACCTAGTAACGCTTTAGCAAGTCAGCTTTGCCCTGATCTCTGTTTTCTGGACAATCCAGGTTACAGCTCTTGAAAATGAAGGCTCAGGGAGTATAAATACTGTGATCAGGGCCATGAAGCCTTTAATTCATAAAACTAAGTTTTAAACCAAGTCTATCTGACTCTAAAACATGTATTTTTTTTTCTTTACAAACAGTTGGCCTCTATTCCCTATGAGAGGGAGAATTGTCCGATAACTGAATATTGTTTGATTTTACTTTAATAATCCAAAATACACTTACAGTATCTTTTATGGTCTTTCTAATGACAGTATTTATTGTCATATTGTACAAGTAGCAAATATCAAAGGGTGTTGCTTTGTGTGTTAACCAAAGAATGACTTGTACCAAAACAGTGTTACTTGTGAGGCTTCAAGCCTAGAATAGTTGTCAAGCCAGGAAGTCCTTACCTGGGCCATCACACTGTGAATCAGCACATGTTTGGCACACAGGCCATAACTGTTGAGGCATATTTTGTGAACTCAGGTGACATGATAAGTACTGTGCTATGACCAGGAAATGTAGTGCTGAACAACCTCCAGGCATTATTTCTGTCTTCACTGAGATTAGAATCTACTGACAAGATAGATGTAAAATAAGTAAACACAGAACGTTCTAATCACAACTGTGGACATCGCTATGAAAGAAAAGACCAGAATAATAAGAATTAGTTTAGATTGTGGATGGATAGGACAAAGCTAAGGACTTGGCTTTCAGACTTGGACCCAAACAACGAATAAATTTCAAGGACACCTCAGACAGCAGGTCTAGAACCAAACTCATTAAGCAGGAAGTGAACTAAATCTTTCTAGAAGCTGCACGTGTAACATCTGTTTCAGGAAGGCTCGCACCACTTTGAATGTCTTCTATGAGTTCAGCGTTGCTGTGGTTGAGGGAGACAGACTAGGCGTATAAGATAGTATGAAGTTTGACTGAGGCACCGGGTCAGTATCGTGGCAAACTTTATAGGCAAGATGAAGGAATTTGGTTTTTATTTTCAGATCAGTGGAGAGCTTTTGAAGGTTGTCATTCATTCTTTCTCATTCTTTTTTTTTTTTTTTTTTTTTTTTTGCAGGAGAGTGGCATGACCTGACTTAAGATTAAATATATTAACTGTGGCTTTCATATGAAGAGTAGATTGGAATGGGAGCAGGAAGGGCTATTAAAGTACACGCAGGAGGTGACTGTGGTTTGGACTTGGGTGTTGAGAACACAGATGAAAGAGACTCATCACGTTTTAGATTCTTAAGGCAGAATTGAGAGAGCTTGGTTGTGGGTTAGAGATGGGCAATTCAAGGAGGGAAAAGTGTAAAAAAGTGTGAAATTCTTCAGACTCAAGATTTCTCTGCTCATAAATTTTGTCAGTCTAAGCATAGACACTAAGCAGAGTGACAGAGGTGATATTAATGTCTCGCTGGATAACAGGCACACGCTGGGACAACCCCGAGCAGACAGAGAGAGCGGTCACTGTTCCCAGGCTAGGCTTTTGGAACCACTCCAGTTTGCCTCCTGTGGCCCCCAGCGATCCAGCAGTGACCACAAACAGTGGGCTTCATGCTGCACAAGTCAACAGAGACTTGTCAGGTTCCTTTGCACTTGAAGTCTCGGTGACACCGCTGGGCACTTTGTTTGCAAAAACATTATTTCCTTTATTTATTTATGGCATCACTCATTGCTGAGGGTTTCTCCTCCTCTCCAGCTACTTGTTTTCCTCTGCATTTCCATCTCTTTCAGCCACCCAGTAAATACTGGTGTTCCTAGCTCTTCCTCTGTTCCTTTCCATCAGTGTTACCAGTCCTCCTTGACAGCCACTACACCAACGCACAGGTAATCCACACTTATCTCCAGGGGAGACCCTTCTCTGAGCCCTGGACTGTATCAGTGGTTATTCAGCACCTCCGTACTTGACACTCGGCAACTACAAATTTCAAGGACTCCTCAGAAAGCAGGTTCAGAACCAAATTCAAGGACTGCTTCCTCCAAAACTGGCTTTCTTCCAGTTTCTGTGTCTTAATCATTGGGGCCACCATTCACTCATTTTGCAAGTTGGAAACCTAGAAATCACCTTTGGCATCGCAGTCTCCCTCTCACTACTAGTAGCACCTGCCAGCACTACCGCACGCCTCTAAGCATCGTCCCCTTCTCCATCCACCTTCCGGGCCATCACCCAAGTTCAAACTACCCTTACCTCTCCCTGGACCTCTGCAAGGGTCCCTTAGGTACCTTTGTGATTCTCCTCTTGTACCCTTTGAATACAGTCTCCCTGTTGAGAAAGTGGCCTCTTACTAGTGATTGACTGAGTGATGCTACCCCCTCCCTCCCAGAAGCCCACAGTTTAAAACTTCCCGATGGCGTAACACTTTTCAGAGCTCTTGGGATCTAGGCCTCCTAGGCTCTTTGAACTCTGAACTTGACCTCTCCAGGAGGGCTTTGAAATACCTGCGTCCTTGGTATTTGTGCTTTTGCCATATGTCATTTTTTCCTTAAAAGCATCATCTTCCTCCTGCCAAAGGACCTCTATACATGTCTTTTCTGCCATCGCCACCCTCCTCCGTGCACACACGGCTTCACCTAGTTAACGTCTCTTAATCGTTTAGATCTCAGATCCACCATCACTTCCTCGGGGAAGCGTAATCTGAGTCTCCAAAAATGCCTCAAATCCTCCTGATAAAGGCTCTCATTAAGTCTTACCACTTCCTCCCAGCAGATAGAGTTATGATGGCTTCACCATTGTCTGTCTCCTCCACTAATTTTGAAGTTCCATGAAAGCAGACATAATGGCAAATTTTGCTTTCCATTTTTCACCTTGAGCCCAACACAGGCAATAGCCCACAGAAGGTGCAGTAATGTTGAGGACTCAATAATATTGAATAAGTGAATATCTTCTAAGGGAAAGCATTCCAGGTTATTGGGCAAGTCAGTCAAAGGAAATGGAACGCAATGGTTTTCTCAGCGTCGGATACTTAACATTATCTTGAGTTAACGGCCTCTTCCAATTATGCTGTTAGGTTTCCCACCCATACAATGGGGGCGTGGCAAGTTTGCCTTGTCTTATCCCTCATCAATTACTCCCAAAATATCTTGAGAGCTTAATAGGTCTGTTCTACACAAACATTAATTTTTCACTGTGAATTAGATGTCACCATTGACATGACAGCCCGGCCATTACTACTGCTGAGCTGCATTTAATTTCTTCTTGCCGTGAAAAGAGCAGGTAATCAAGAATGGGCTGCTTTGTGATAAACACTCTCCCCAGCCTGAAAATACACCTCAAACGCACATACTTTCCCACAGGCACACGTGCACGTATGCACAGAGACACACAAAGCCACTATCTTTATCACCGCCGCCACTACTGATGTTAATTTCCATTTGTAGTCAACTCTCCCTCTTAAGAAGGTAGCACAATATATATATATAAAATTCAGAGCATTCATTAAAATATATAATTCTATGCCAATTTTCTTTTGTAAAAAATATGTAGTTCATTGAATGGCATAATTTCCAAACTGCGTCGTGATGTGTATCCACCGAACACTGTAAATTGTAGGTAATTTTACAAAGCTTTGTATACAGACTTTCCCAAATGAAAGTTTCATGTAAATGAGTCATATAAATGTGCTTCCAAAATGGGCATGCTGATACTGAATGTGACTCTTCCTGATAGAATGGACGGGTGCCCCAGTGGCATTGGTTTGGTGCTTTTTTTTTTTTTTTTTTTTTTGCCTCCCCTCCTCCCTTTAAACCCCCAGTTAAGTAGCACAGTGGCTTTTCACCTCCCTGCCTGGTTCATCTGGCCCAGTAGGGCTTCTTCTCCCAATTTGCCCACCCTGAGCCATGAGCACTAAATGAAGCGAATAATTTGGTGCATTGTTGGGGGGGTGGCATTGGGGGCGGGAAGGGGAGGGGACAGCTGACAGTGAATGGTGTCAGCTGCAGAGGCAGCAGAAAAAGCCGACATCTTAATAAAACAGCCTCGGGCGAAATCCCATTAAAGCCTTCAGAAGCTTGTTTCCCTACAGTTGAGCAGGTAGGCGTTGAGCAGGACGAGGCAGCCCTGAGTGCTCTCAGGGAGCCCAGTTCAAAAAAAAAAAAAAAAAAGGAAAGAAAAGAAATTGAGTGCTTTTTTTTTTCCTTAATATAAATCATCCACCAGCCTAGCTCCTCAGAGTCATTTGCAAGGCAGAGAAAGAGAGTGCTAGCACAGGAGAGAGGAAAGGAGGGAGGAAGGAGAGAGCTGGGGAAAGAGAGAGATGTTAAAGGGTCCCAGTTCCTCCGCCCCAGCAGGAGCGTTGCGCGCACCCATTAGCGGTGGAGTGCAGACCTCTTGCTGACCTTTGCAGAGGCGGGGGACCAGGCAGAGCTCGGGAAGAATGACAATGAGGATGGGGCATCCAAGAGGTGCATTGTCTGGCTGGCTCCTAGGCCACAGGGATGATGGTCCATCCCTCGCGGGGAGTACCACTTTGTGACTAGGATGCTCTGCTCTCAACAGGACACGTTGATCAATTGCACGATGATTGCACAGTTGAAAAGCGTGGCGAGGCACTGCCGCTGACCCTACAGGGAAAGGGGAAGACATCCATGTGCACATGCGTCTTCCTCCAACTCACATGTATGGTGCATGCAAAACAGGTGTCAGAATAATCGTCCAGAAAATACTGGGGGTTTACGTGGTGCACCTTCAAAGAGCCACACTTACAGCATTTTTATGGATGAGAGTCAATTTAACTTTTTTTTAAAGCTTCTGGGAAAGAGACTAGAGGGTCCCAGTAACCACTTCAGGGTTTAAAGGCTCTTTTTGTCAGGAAGTTCATTGTCCCCGCTGGCGAATGTTCCTCTTACCGCTTCCAAAAAGGATGAGTGTATTTTGTTGATGAGCACGAAAAATTAAACCTGAACAGAAAACTTTAATGTCATGCAATTGGACTCCCTCTCATTGATAAAATTAATCTTCTTCCTAAATAATGACCATTTGAGCAGTATGCACAAACGTGAAAGCAGGAACTTCAGAATATTTCTAGTTTTTCTGCTTCTTAATTAAGGGCAGGTTTTTTTTTTTTTTTTTCCACTGAGTGCAAGTCATGTGGTGCTGAAGAGTTGTGTAAATTTAAAGTCACTATAAATTGAATCACATTTGGAGCATTTGAGCCTTGACATTTAAATAGCGCATGCAGTGAGATGCATCCTTAGCAAGGCCAGTAATCTGTGCTGCTTTTTCGGGGGGTTATTTTAATGCAGATTTTGCTTACCAGGTTTTCTGATGCTTTGCTGAGTTAAACATATTCGTACTTCAGTGTCACCAATCTGGCCCCACAAGTCTCAATTCACTTGCTAGGAAAAGTGGTAAGAGCAGTAGAAGTTTTAAGAGAGAAGGCTAAGTTTAAGTTACATTTAAATATTTTCCAATTAACCAGGCTCCATATTCCATCTTTGGGCAAGCCATAAACAAGCATAAAACAAAGGAGGTATTCAGTTGAGATTGGCTACGAGGTGAGATGTTGGCTTCTGGATGAGATTGTTGGTTTCTAGGTGAGACTGTTGGTTTCTCAGTGAAATTCCAGGCTGCTTTCCAGCCCAGCCCTGCTTAAAGCCTCTCCTCCATCCCCCACTGCTAGCCTGCTTTCAACTCTGAGAAGGATAGATTAAGTTCAAGGGAGTTTAAAGGGCAAGGAGTTAATGTTAGCTCTGCATGGAAGCTACTTGGCCTCTCTAACTCAGGAATCCTCTCTCTCCCTTTCTTTTTTTTTGTTTTTTTTTTTTGTTTTTTTTACATCCCTTGGCATTTCTTTGGATTTGATGGATGTCCCTCTTTCTAGTGGCAAATGACAACCCTTATCAAACAGACTTGCAGTAGATGGATTAGGCCTAATGCTCTAGTCTAGGTCTTAGGTAAGATCTCTTTCCACCTTTCTGTACCTTGGGTTTGTCTTCCCCCCTTTTCAGAATGTAAGGCATATAAGGCAGAGATCTGGCGGAGGGGGCAGGGGGTGCGGGGCGGCGCTCAGTGTATGGAGCTTGCGGGTTGTTATAGGCACACCTCGAGGGGGAGTGGTAATATCCAAGACCTAAGGCACTAAGCTGTTCACTCAGCGTGCTGTTGTTGCTCTGGCTACATGGACCCGAGGTGAAAGTGGCCTTTGTGACCCAGAGAGTCCAGCCAGGCTCGCTAGCTCTTGTCCGGTTGGGGGAGAGGGTGGGACAGGAAAGCCCTGTATCAATACAGTTTTTTCTTTTTTGGTTTTTGGGTTTTTTTTTGGTCAGGTGTACTATTTGACTGTCTCTCATGGAATGTGGCATGGCTCTAGGAAGCAGATCACGGGTTTGAGGTTTCAAGATTCTAAATCCTGGATATTTTCTAATCTTAGCATAATTACCATTTGATGTAGAGACTGCAGACTGCGGTAGAAAGCGCAGCAGCCTGGGAGTGAGGCCAAGCCCTGTCTGCAGGGACAGAGGCCCACGAGCAGGGAGAGACCTCTAGTGGTAATACCTCAAACTGCAGCTGCCCCTGCAAGCTGGCCGAGCAGGGTGCCCGGCAGGAGGGGGGAGGCGGGGGAGGGGGGCAGGAAGGAAGATAGTATTAGAGGCTTTGTGGATTCGTATCTTGGCTCTGGGAAGGCTTACATCTCAGGTGCTTTGCCCCTGTGGTTTCTGGTCCTGGGAGCAGTATCTTTTGTGGAATATACTGACCCTGGTCTTCACGAAGAATAGATCAAGTCAGATTCAGCTCAGAACCCCGGAGCTTCCTAGTACTTTCAAATGGTGGTGGCCGGAATGGGTCGCTCTTCACCATCCTGAGTTATGTCTTCCCTTTAGACAATTCCTCATCCAGATTGAATGGTTGTGGTTATGTCTTTCAAGGACCCAGAGTATGTTAACTACCGTGAGATTATGGAGTTGATAAGCTACCAGCTTTTTAACTACCAGAGGGAAGGGGATCTTCTTTATTTCCGCAGCGGAAAATTCCCAAGCAGACCTGAATGGTTCAGCTTGTGACACATGCCCTCTTCCTGCCAGGCTGGGGGGTTAAAGGCAGTTTCATTATTGGCCTCAGGGAAGTCACATGTGATGGTTCACAGCCCCTCTGGGTCTACATAGCTGGAATGAGAGTGTATCTGCCCCTAAGAAGAAGTGGAATGCTATCTAAGGTTGTTACAATAATAAATCTTCACTGTAATCACTGTCTTCCTGCCAGCAGTTGTCTGGTCTCAGCTTTTCCTTCCATATGAACTTTCCAGTTTATATGAGGCAGCTTATTGGTATAATAATAATAATAATAATAATAATAATAATAATAATAATAATAATAATAACAGCCAACCCATTACATCGCCCTATCTGCCAAAAATTTTTGTATTCTCTCTCTCTTTCACTAACCCACAACAGTCTTCTGAGATAGTGTGGAAGATACTGTAGTGTGCTACGCGGACCCCCTTGCAAGGAAAGACTGGTTGCCCAGGTTGAAGGAGAGCAGTAGGCAGGCGTCTTCAGCTGCAGACGCTGCCTCACCCAAGGACGTGCCCCTTCCAAGGTAGTTTACATCTAGTGGTTGATTCAGGCCTGTGTAAAAAGTCCTGGTCATCTTAGCCCCACTCTGGGCACTCCTGAAGGACCGTCCTAGCTCCAGAGCTCCCGTGAGGTTGTCCACATCTGCCCTTGGGTCTGTATTGGTGACTCCTTTCTCTGTCTGTTTCTGTTCCCTCGTCACTCTTTTATAGGTGTTGATTCCAAGGGCATGCCTTAAATCTCCTCCATGGGAAGCTCTTTCTCTGTTTCCTAGGGAGTCTGGCCATGATATATAGGTGCTCTTGCTGTTTCTAGTTTGGAGATGAGGAAATAGAGGTACAGAGAAGGTAAGCCATTTGCCCCAGATCACGAATCTAGTAAGTGTCAGGGCTGGTAGTGTAACTCTTGACCCTGGGCGCATAACCACCATGCTGTGCGGCGAGAAGATGCTCGCACAGCTCGGCACTGGTTCCCCGCAGGAATCCATGCGTGGCTGCCAGGGGTGTCACCGGAGACCCGAGGACAGATAACTGATCTTTAGGGTTGAAGTGTACACTTTTAGCCTTTCTGTGCAGATAAGGAGCCACAGACACTACAAACCCACATTTCTTTTTCTTACATAAGTGTATGTAACAAGTTTGTTACTAAAGATTGTCAAAAATAAGAAAGTTTGGGAATGATCCTTCCGGTTTATGTTCAGGAGGATTTAAGGTCATCCTTATAATGACATTGCTTTCATTACCTTGCATCTGAGTGCACTTTGTTGATGGAAGATGGCAACATTGTAATCATTAAACTAGGAATTGTGTATGATCTAGAGTCTTTCTTCTTTCTATGTGACAAACTTATATTGTCTACAAATGAACATCGTCCAAGTAACATTTGTCACGTGACTGTGTAGTTTCATGAAAGTGCCCAGGATTGTAGGCAGATCTATGTAGTATATTTTCTTTGTCCAATATTCTGTGGATTCACTGATTTGCTAGAATTGTTTATAAACTCTGTGTACCAATTCTTTGATAATATGGGCTTCATGCATAGTCTCTTCTTTCGATTTATTTTTTCACTTTGTCTAGAGTGTCTTTAAGTGCACGCATGTTTCTGATTATAACACTTGGTCAAATTAAGCACTTTTCATTGTTTGTGCTTTGGTGCCTTGGCTAAGAAATAATTTCCTAACATGGGGTCATAATATCCTTCTCCATTTTCTTCTAAGTATCATGGAGTTTTGCTTGTTTATTCTTGAGTGTTTAGTCCATTGGAAATTTGTCTCTGGCGAATCCAATTTTATTTGAATTTATTATTACTCCATACAGACAACCGATTTTCCCAGCAACATTAATTGAATAGTGCACATTGCTCATAGACTCACGATACTACTTTCATCGTGCAAACGTTCACATAGCTGAAGGTCTGCAGGCTGCTAGCACTTGAGCGCTGTTACATAATTGAAATTTTGAATTCTGTGCTTTATCTATGGGTTAATTTTATAATTGAACAATAAAAATCAGAATTTAAATTATAATCCGTATATGAAGTGTACATTACAGAGGAAAGTAGGTGGTATGCACTGAGTACATGGTTCTTTTCTATGTTTCTAACTTCACCACTTCTATTTTACTCAAAATAGATTTTTCCTCTTTAAAAGTAACTCCACAATTGCCCAAAAGCATGCCACACTTTAGTGTGTTTTGTAAAGGAGTCATCCCTTTACTGGAGTGTCTAGTTGTCTTTCTAACCCCACAGCGAAGAGTGTTTGAAATTTAACTAGATTTTCAGGGTTCAGACGATGACTTCGCCACTTCCTAGTTATGCGACTTTGAACAAGTAAAGATGTCTGTCTCCTCATGTTTAAAACTGGATTGACAGTAAAACATACTTCATAGATTTGGTGTTATGAGAAAATGAGTAAATACTCGTAAGTAGTTTACTACAGTGCATGGAAGATTCTGATCACTATGTGTTAGCTTTTGTAAAGTTTATATTTTTATCTTATTACTAATATCTTCTAACTCTCTACACATTCTACCTATTGATAGATTTCGTATGTTCTTGTCTTCTGAAATTGCCTGAATTCCCTTTAAGGGTTTGGAGTACTCGTATAATTTTTGAATTCTGACTTAAGCAACTTTGAGGGTTTATTTTGCGGGAGAGGGGCCTCATTTTTTAACCGTCCTTTTTTCCCTTTGTGATACTTTCAACTTCTTCTACTATCTCAGTAATATTATCCTTTTATAATATCCTCTTTTCCCAGAGTCTACCTTTCTTTTGCCTTCTGTTGTCTTGCTCATTCTGAGACTTCCTGTCTTTATTTTCTGGGATAGAGTCTCATTTTTTTCAGATCTCATGTCATCTTCTTTCTTGGTTTAGTCTCTCATATTCCTGGAGTACATTTTCAAGTCATATCTTAAGAACATAAATAATGCATAAAAGACAAAAAAGAAGCTGAAGCAGTTCTGATCCATTCTTTCTCTTTTTTCCCCCTTCCTTTTCCCCTTGAGTAATAGTTGTATCAATCACAATAGATTAGCTTATTCTGTGCTAACAAGCATTATTGTTTTGATGATGGTTTTCTTCACTGAGCAGAAGCCTTCTAGTTTGATGTAGTCCCATTTGTTTATTTTTGCTTTTACTTCTCTTGCTTTTGGAGTCTGATCCACAAATATATTGCTAACAGCAACGTCAGAGGCTTCACTGCCTGTGTTTTCACCCATGAGTTCTGTGGATTCAGGTCTTAGATTCAAGTCTTTAATCCACTTTGAGTTAACTTTTGTATACGATGTAAGATAGTGGTCTAGTTTCAATCATTTACATGGGGCTGTCCAGTTTTCCCAACACCATTTATTGAAGAGACTGCTTTCTTCAATGTATGTTATTGGCTCTTTTGTCATAAATTGTCCATGTACGTGTGGGTTTATTTCTGGACTCTATTCTGTTCCGTTGATCTGTATGTCTGTTTTTATGCCAACAGCATACCGTTTTGATTACTATAGTTTTTGTTTGTTGGGAGATTTTTTATTATTGATTCAAACTCCTTACTAGTAATCAGTCTGTTCCGATTTTCTATTTCTTCATGATTCAGTCTTGGAGGATTGTATGTTTCTAGGAATTTATCCATTGCTTCCAGGTTGTCTAATTTGTTGCATTATAACAGTTCATAGTACTCTCCGATGATTCTTCATATTTCTGTGATATCAGTTGTAACTCTTCTTTCATTTCTAATTTTATTTATTTGAGCCCTCTCTTTTTTCGTGGTGAGTCTAGCTAAAGGTTTGTCTTTTTTTTTTTTTTTTTATTTCTTCAAAGAACCAGCTCTTTGTTTCATTGATCTTTTCAGTTGTCTTCTGTCTTTATTTCCACTCTGAACTTTATTGTTTCCTTCCTTCTACTGACTTTGAGCTTTATTTTCCTTTTTTAGATCCTTTAGGTATAAAGTTAGATTGTTTGAGATTTTTTTCTTGTTTCTTGTAGTGTTATGAATTTCCCTCTTAGAAGTTGCTTTCACTGCATCATTTAGATTTCAGTGCATTGTATTTCTGTTTTCATGTTTCTCTAGATATTTTTTATTTCCTCTTTGATTTCTTCAGTGAACCACTGGTTACTCAGTAGCATGTTGTTTAGGCTCCACATTATTCTGGGTTTTTTTTTCAGTTTTCTTCTTGTAATTGATTTCTAGTTTTATACCATTGTGGTTGGGAAAAGATGCTTGGTGTGATTTCAGTCTTCTTGGGATTTATTGAGACTTATTGTGTAGCCTGACATGTGATCTATCCTGGCATATTCCGTGTGCACTTAAGAAGAATATGTACTCTGCTCCTTTGGATGGAATGTTCTATGTATGTATGAACGTAAAAGTTTGTCTGTTCTAAAGTGTCATTAAAGGCTGATTTTTCCATAACAAATTTTCCGTCTAGATGGTCTATCTTTTGATGTAAATGGGGTGTTAAAGTCCCCTATTATTATTGTATTGCTGTCAATTTCTCCCTTTAGGTCCATTAATTTTTCCTTTATATATGTTGGTGCTTCTATGTTGGGTGCATACATACTTGTGTTACATATTCTTGCTAGATTGACCTTGTATCATCGCATAATGCCTTTCTTTGTCATTTATTACAGCCTTTGTTTTAAAGACTATTTTGTTTGAGATGAGTATAGAGATGCCAGCCTTCTTTTTGTTTCCATTTGCACGGAATACCTTTCTTTATCCCTTTATTTCAATCTGTGTGATTCCTTACTTCTAAGGGGAGGATTTTGTAGGCAGCATATAGATTGGGGGGGGGTATTTTGTTTGTTTTTTTGTTTGCTTGTTTTACCTATTCAGCTGCTATGTTTTTTGATGGGAGAATTTAGTCCATTACATTTGAAGTAATTATTGATACTCATTGCCATATTGTTCATTGTTTTCTGGCTGTTTTTGTAGCTCTTCTCTGTTCCTTTCTTCTCTTTCTCTTCCCTTGTGGTTTGGTGGCTTGCTTTCATGTCCATATTTAGGTTCCTTTCTCATCTCCCTTGTCCCTTGCTTTGTGGGTACTATGAGGTTCATGTATGTCATCCTATGTGTATGATGGTCTGTTTTAAGTTGACAGCAACTTAAGTTTGAATACACTTCAAATTTTGCATTTCAGAACTTTATATTTTTTCTCCCCCGTCACATTTTATATTTTTGACCTCACCTTTAACATCTTTTTCTAATTGCATGCATCTCTTAACTAATTATTGTAGTTTTAGTTATTTTACTACTTTTGAATTTTAACCTTCACACTTGGTTTATAAGTGATTGATCCTTTACCTTTACTATCTATTTACCTTTTTCAGTGAGCTTTTTTTACTTTGATTTTTTTTGTTGTTATTAATTAGTGTCATTTCTTTTCAGTTTACAGAAGTCCCTTTGACCTTTCTTGTAAGGCTGGTTCAGTGGTGATGAACTCCTTCAGCTTTTATGTGTCTGGAAAGCTCTTAATCTCTCTTTAGTTCTGAGTGGTAACCCTGCTGGGTAGAGAATTCTTGATTGGAAGTTTCTTTTTCTTACCTTAGTTCTATCTTTTCATTTAAACAATTTTCTAATTTCAATTTATGTTGCTCTTTAATGTTCATAATCATTTTATTAATCTCTTTTGCCTTGTTTTAAAATAATCTTGGTTCTCTTTTGTAAGCAGTTCTTTCTGATTTACTTTCATTGTCTAAGGGAGTGTTTTTCTGCTTCTTCCTCCAATTTTATTTGAAAATAAATTTACATGGAACTTGATCTTAATCAGTTTTTGTCTCTCATTCTGATATGAAATTAGTTTTGGGTTTTGTTTTTTTTTTAACGAGGCATTGTTTAGGAAAACTTCCCACTTCTCAGAACTCCGTCTTCTGTTGTGTATTTCCTGACTTTGTTTCCCTCCACTGTTTTGATCTTCCCTTTCCTTCTTACATGCTCAATTTTGATTCCACTTCCAGAAGTTCCTCCTTACGGTGGGGCTCTGTTCTAGAAGAGAGCCCTCATTAGTGACTTTTGAGAGTTTGTGGGGGCCAGACCTCTCCAATCCCTTCCGCCCATCTCGTGAAGGACACTTTGCACTCACTGCCTGTAGGAAAGGGCAGACCCCGCCCTAGTTCCAGCTGCTGGTCTCTAATTGGCTGGAACACTTTCTAGTCAATACCTGTTGACGCTCTGGTGGTTCTCTTCTTCTCAGGCCCATCAGTCACTGCCCTCATCATTACTTCCTTCTTCACAGTCGAGATGCCATATTATGTGGCTGATGGTTTTTCCTAAGCATCTTAATTTTGTTTTAAATATTGTTTTGTGTTTTGGCCTTTGCTATTTAATTGTGTTGTCAGTTTTCTGTGAGGATTTGGAGAGATTGAAAGACTACATTGCTACACTGCCATCTCCTCAGAATCCCTTTTTAAGCAAAATTAAATAAATTCTATCCCCTCTGAGTGTATCCCTCTTCCACTTCCAACCCTGCTAAAAGCCTTCCTCTGATCTATTCCAGGATGAAGCGTGTCATTCACCCCTAATTAATCAATGTGCCCTTGCACATTACTTACCTCCAATGATTTATAAAAATTACCCACCTGAGGACTATTTGCATAATGGAATGATCAGGAAGGTGCTGATACAGTTGAGATTCAGGTAGATTTGCTAAAACTCCAGCTAAACTAGGTCACCTCCTTCTTTTAGTCACAATGTAAATACTTCCCAATCTTACAGATTTCATCCAGTGTCCCTTCTGACTTCACTGACCTAACACATTTTAGACTGACCAAATAAACAATTATTTTTCTTTCATTTAATATTCACTTCCTTCTAATGTATTTTATGGGGTGTTTAGACAGTAGAGAGAATAAACATGATAGTACAAATCACCATCTTGCCATCTTACATTGAAAGCAGCTCATTTATTTTTGTATTATGTAAAAATATTTGCAGGACATTTATGTACAATATGAATATGCTGATATTTCACTTAAATAACAATGTAGAAAATTTTTTCAAGTGTGGTGAGCAATTTTAATACGGCATTTTACATTTCTTCACAGAAGGACCCATTATTTAACTGAACTGACCAACTTAGTAGATCTGCAACCTGCTTATTGTAACCAAAGGTGTTCTCCGTGTTCACATCCTTTGTTCTTTCTGCTCCTGTCCTTAGGTTTATGATGGTGTTTTGGGTTTCCACTGTTGTCTATAGTGCACTGTGAGATATTCTGAAATGTGATTCATATATTAATTATAAATTCTTAAAAAGTCAGAGTTGAACAGGGCACAAGAACTTTTCTAAATGGTTATTTTAAAAAAAAAACCTGAAACTGATGAACGGGAAAATAAAATGACAAGCTCGGGTCCACTCGCCCTGTTTATAGTCAAGCAGAGCGTAAAAACAGCCTTGCGCTTTTAGCCCATCACAGGCCACAATCTCTGTTTTCCTATGTGAGGTGTGTAGCATGGTCGGTGGGGTTTTGTATCTTCTACAGAATGAAAATTCCAAGCACCAACACTTACTGCATTTTCGTACATACTTAGTTTTATGTTTCTACATACATAGTCTACAGTTAATTTTCTCAATTGAACTGTTCAGATTTTATTCTGCTATGTTTAACAGGGCAAATATTATTTCATTGGATCCACCTTTAATTTTTTTAAACATTACCTATTGAGTATTGCTATGTGTCCATCTTTGTATATGAAAAGAAGTGCTTCTTATAGTGTGCTTTTCACAGAAAGCCTTGTGTGAAGGGTTCTTTTTTTTTTTTTTTTTGAAATTACAAAAAGCATAGATAAGTATTTTCATTACCAAATGTGAAGATTCGGGAACTGGGGGATTATCAGGTAAGCAACAAATAAGCAGAATGCGCTGGAAGATCTCTCTCTCCACTTCACTTCTCTGTTGTCTTTGCTCTGATTCCCTTTTGCTTTTCTGTTTCTCCATGACTCTGCCTCGGCATTGCCATTGCCTCTGCATTCTGAGCTGCAAAGGCTGACAGAATGCGCTGGCGCCCCTGCAGCTGTGACTGACATAACCTTGAATCTCTCTTGACGCACCTGGCAGTTTGGTGCTTGACTGTCGACAGTGGGAGGGTCATTGGTAGGAGGCTTTTGTCGAAGTGGGATAACCACACTTTACGTTGCAAGATATGTGTGCTCCAATTAAATGTACGTATCGGATAGTTGTGCATTACAGCACAAAACCAGAGTCCTGTATAAGCATCGTTTCTCTTACTGTTTCCATGCTCCAAAATACATTTGTTCCTCCAAAGTGGATTAGCCAGTCTAGACATCTTATAAAATGTCAATGCAGGCATGGATCTTCTGCACACTGGTCCCGGGGGCTCAGAGCTTGCCCACTATGCTCCTCTTTCACAGGCAGATCAGTACCGTCACACAATTTTTTTGTTTGCACTTTGCCAACAGAAGATATCAGAACACAGAATCTCTTTTTGTTTTCCTAAGCAGGAAGTAACATATGACCAAAACTCAAGAGGGAAAAAAGTTAGCTGATAAATAAATACCCAAGAACTTGAGAAGCAAGTTATTTTTTTTTATTACCCACTAAGCCACGATAAGGGTTATTATCATGAGATAATCATTCCTCTGGAGCAATACAAGACAGGGGACACAGCTGAGTGCTGTCATGCCCATGGGATGTGATTAGCTCATGATCACAGCATCCCCTGGACTCATTGCTATTATGAAATGTCTATCCCCCCCTATTTTCTATATATAAATAAATGATTTTGGCGGACAGATTCAATTCCCACAAACTGCAAGTTTGCATTAAAATGCTTCAGCTGTGAGATTCACAGATATTAATCTACCCTTTTGGAATGTTGAACAGTCAATCAGAATCCTTCTTCGTCTCAAGCTGTTTTATGATATTATTACAATGTATTTTGCGACGGAATGGCGGGTAAAGCAAGTTTCAGAGAAATAGGCTTGTTTGGGCTCGATTTAGTTGCTTGAGGGAAACCTCTACATAAAATGACTCTGCCTGCTCGCTAAGGCATCCCAAGTTTCTCATTATTTTTTTTTTCCCTGCCTGACTCAATTTCTTTGCTGCGATTTAGAAGTCTGAAGTTCATTCCTCTAACTAGATTAATAAAAGCAGATTTCTCATTTCATATTTCAGGACTGACAGGGGAAAATACTGCCCTGGTAGCCCAAGTAAAGTCAGAAGACGCTAGTTCAGAATTTAGGACTTTAAAATTAACATGAAGTAAGATTGATTTTGGATTTAGGAATAAATGGAAAGCTTTTAGTATAATAATAGACCAATGGGTATGCTTTCTTATGACTTTAAGTGAAGTATGTGAAGATTAGACTGTAAGTTTATTAAAATTAAAAAGTCGATGTCATTTCATTAGGCTGAACATTTTTGGATAATTATATTCCTGGGATGGAGCATCTCCAAGATGGCATTTATGATAAGTAGAACCACACATAAAATTGTCATAGTTTCCTAAAAACAAAGCTTTCTATTTAAAAAAAAAAAGGTTTGTGGCACACAGGTCAGTAATATTAGACTGAATTATTTGATAAAAAAATAATAACATAAGTATATATGCTCAAAAACAGAGAGCAAATGTAGCATTTTCTTTGTCCCCATATATATTTTATTATTTTGGGCAGCCAGTCTTGTCCTCATTCCATATTTTCACTCGTCTGAATTGTTGAGAACAAACAGGCAGTCACCACTTAATTAGGTAGGATCTTTAATTAAGAAATACAAAAATTGCTGCTTAGCCTCCTTCTCTGTCTCTACCAGTGTTGCCTTTGGAGTGTTCTTGGTGAAGGAAGCTTGTCTAAATATGAAAAGGAATATACATATGTGTGTGTTTATACATAACTGAACCACTATGCTATACACCAGAAACTAACACAACACTGTAGACTGACTATACTTCAATTTTTAAAAAAGTGAAAAAGAAAGAAAGAAGCTTGCCTTGTAATGCCTCAGACCAGAAGAGGGAGGGAGTCATGCACTAGCTTATACAGAGCACCTGGTGATAAATGAAATTAATAAAAAGATGGTTCTAAGAATGCTAAAAAAATTTTTTTAAAAGTACATCTGATAAAAGTGCAAAATCAGTTATTAACTTTGGAATTACACAGTATATATAGATGAATAGTATTATTTATGTGACTTAAATATATAAGTTTTACTAATGTTTAATGAGTTACTGTGTTTACATTTCTCTTTCTGTTAAAAAGTCTTGGAAGGAAATTCTGGCATTTTTATATATGAACTCGAGTAGGCTGTAGTATCCAAGTATTCAGTCAAATGCTAATCTAGGCCTTGCAGTGAAAGTGTTTTGTAATATGATTAACATTTACAATCAGTTGACTTTATGTAAAGAAGATCGGTTATGCTTGATACTCTGAGTGGGCCTGATGCAATCAGTTGAAAAGCTTTAAGAACGGAACAGAGGAAGAAGGAATTCTGCCTGTGGACTGCAGAGTCAGCTCATGCCCAAGGGTTTCCAGACCCCCTGCCCTCTGAAGTTTCGACTTGCTTAACTTGGTCTTAATTCCTAGTAGAGCATCAGCTAAGAAAAAAATACATGAAATATGTCTAAAGGGATCACTGACACTGGGAAAAGAAGTATGTACTAAAAGATACATACATCATGTGTGGGGAGGAGAAACTTTCCTCCCCTACCCCTCATGAGTTCTTGTTGCTGGGCTAATAATAAAATTGACACAAGACAGATTAGCAGGAGAATAATAACACATTTAATCCATGCGCATAGACGTCTTAGAGACATGGAGCCCAAGAAGTAACCAAAGCAGGCAGCTTTTATACTTTTTTAAACAAAGAAACAACAAATTGGGAATTGGCAGGACAAAGAAGCTGGGGTTTTTAGGTGCTCAGTTAGTGAAGAATCTATACGGAGGTTGGGCTTGAGGCAGTAAATTACAGCAGCGACAAGGTTCGTTTTACAGACTTCTCAGCCCCCAGTTTTCTGTCTGCCTCCAGAAGCAGGGAGAGCTGATTTCACACGGGAGATCCATTTCCTACTTTCAGGGAGACACAGACGAGGGTCAAAGCATCCTGTTTGCATCGGCCATTTCTTAAGTAACTAATTCAAACTAATCAATGTGCCATAGAGGTGTATTTTGGGGCAGCCCACCTGAAACACATGCCTTCACTAATTCCAAAAGCAAATGTTTATTTCTCCTTCATTTAAGATCTAAATAAAATGAGCACATTTTTACAATAATAAAGTTTGGAGAAAAATCTAAACTTTCAACTATCAAGGACCTTTCACCACTAAAATAAAGTTGTTAATTACTTTTTTACATGAAATGTATTCACAATAAGAGGTAAACGAGAAAAAAAATTTACAAAACAGAACATATACTTTGTGTTTGTAAATACATATTTATACATACATGGGTATGCATGCATATACATACATATCTATATGCTGGTATATTCCTGTGTAAATGACATAAAATATTTAGAAGGGAATGTGAAAGGGTTAACTTTAGCTTGTACTATCTTTGTTGTTCGTAAATTTCCTATCTTTTATATATTTTATACAAAGTGTGTATTTATTCCTTTTACAAAAGCATTACCCGCTAGTGTTAGGCTGTTTGTTTTTAAGATCAGTTTCCTGTCCTGGAAGAGCTTACTTTCATTACATTTCTGGACTGGCACCTAGAACGTCCCCAAACAGACTGGATGGCAAGTGGAAATTGCAATCCATTATCTGGAAAACGCATTGCAAGATATCCAGGTGAAAATGAAGCATTTCCGGCAATACTGCAGAGTACACCGCCCTTTCTCCCTTGAGACGATGGTGTGGTCCCTTGCATTTCACGCGTGTTGAGATCATGAAGTTGGCGGCTGAGGTGTTTCACACGCCCTCGTTTTCTGACTACAGTGACTCACGCCTCCTGGGCTCGGCCAGATGGGGATGCCTCTGTTAATTTCACCGCATATCTCAATTACCTTCATTTTTCCTCCATTTGTGGCTCCACCAGATAGCTTCACTGAGGCTCCGGTGACGCTGCCCAGATCCCCACCCTCCGCGCACGAAGAGATGTCGGCGGTTGGGCGCGGCCGAGCCTCGTTCCTTCTGCTGTGCTCGCTTCAGGACTGGCTCTGCCGGCCCCCAGCTCATCTGCCCGCTGACGGCCTCCCTGCCTTCTGCTTCTCCCTCCCAGGTAGGTACCGGTCACTTCCAAATGAGGGTGTGTCAACATTCCTACTGAACAAAAAAAGTTGTTGTTGTTGTTATTTAAAAAAAAAAATAGTTTATTTTTCTTCCACGGATTTAAAACCCAGCAATCCGGCGGAGCAGCATGTGGCCCTCTGTGGACAGTGCGGGTCATTGTGCCTGAAGGACACCCCGTGGCACACCTGTCTTGACAGACTGGGGCCCCGCGCACAGTATCGCTTAGTCACACGCTAACCAGCAGGGGGAACGTCTGCGCCTTTTATTAAAGCCTACCTACTGGCTTAGTGTTTGGAATTCAGTTCTACCTATAAATCAACATCAGAGCCTACAACCCAGCGTGTTCAGGAGCTTTGTTTAAACATCAAAGGAAGAACACAGACAAGCACGATGATAGAAATATAACTAATCACTTGCAAATACATCTTTCCTGTCAGTGGGAGCTTAACCTTTCTGTTTAATGTGACTGGGAGAAAGTGTACTTATTTCCATTCTATCCGCTTTCTTTAAAGAGATATAGAATGTTGCTCTGAAAAAGAGATTATTTTTTTCCCTTAATGTAACGCAGAGTGTAAGCATTTCAGAAGTGTTCAGTTGAAGGGAGCAACAAGAAATTGAATTCTGTGGAAATCTGAAAGCCGTCTGTCATATAACAGAGGATGAATTATCCCGTGAATCTATACCTGCTAGAAAAAAAAACCAACTTGTGATCAAGCAGCACTAGGAAAAAAAAGTAAAATATAATAATAATTTTAAAAAACAAGCTTTATCTTAAAAACAGGGAGGAACAGATCTTTATTTGTTTGTTGATTGGCAGTGAAAGCAATTTGATGCTTTGTGGTACATTGATTGGGATCAATTTAACTTCATCCTCTGCTCCTGGTTTTTTCTGTTCACGAGGGGCCTAGGAAGGATTTATCGGAGGTGCTCAGAAAATCCTAGAATCTATAAACCCTTCCTTTAATTTGAATGCTACAGATTACGGATGAAAGTTTGGTCACCTGCGTGGATCAGCAGGATTAGAGACATCAAAGCAAGCAAAAAAAACCAGAAAGACAAGCAGAGAAACAACAAACAAAAAGAACTCCATCACTGAAACCGGAGGTAGTGTCAAGGGGGATGGAAGGGCCGGCCAGCAACACAGTATTCCAAAACGGATGAGCTGTGCTCGAGCACTGTCAGGGCTTCTAAACCTGGGATAAACCATGGATGTATGAAGTCTCAAAGTCAGCCTCTCTGCAAAGGGCATCTTCTATTACTCCTGTCTTGATAGATCTGCACCGTTTTGGTAATCTTGATTTTTTAAAATGTTTATGTGTAATAAACATGCTTTTAGGGAGGTGGTAGCGGTGAGAGCTGTATATAATTTATTGGCATTTTTATGTGTGAGGTCCTTATGTCTGTGTGTACACGTGCGGCTCTGTTTCTGTATCAGACAGACTGTCTATTCTCGTGATGCTGGGACTGGTGTTACCCTCATAGGTAAGTGCAGAGAGCAGAAATGTTGAGTCTGGCAAAGCTCAGAAAGAGTTTTGGACACATTGTAAATTTGGACAATCTTAGTACTTTAACCTTTAGAGTTATTGTGAAAATTAAATGGACTCTCATATAGAAGAGTTTTTAACAGCCCTGTAAATAGTGGCCGTATGAGTAGTACTAGCGTTATTATTTTCATCAAAAAAAAACATAGGGGGTAATGCTTTTATGCTACACAACTGGATTTTTTTTTTTTTTTAAATACCAGCTAGTAACTAAGTCTCAGTAAGTTGGACATTAAAGAACAGGTCTCTTCTTTTTTTCTGATAATGAAAGACAGAGTTTTTAGAAGCGGCTGTGGCTGCTCACACAAGTTTGCTCTCTCAGCTGTGCCTGGGGTCTGGAGCCACCTCGCTGCTCTCTTATTTTCAGACATTCCCACCCTGGTAAATAGGGCATGGCCTCTCCTCACTCCCTCCCTCCACCCCCATGCTATACCTCAGAAAACGTACTCTGTCTGGAGACTCGGCCACTGTCTTTGGGTGTATTCGCATCTATCAGGGTTAATAGCCACTTCCCACTGGCAAACGCTAATCTATATTGTCAGTGAGTCTTCATTAGAATAAAATGTGGCTGTTGTGCCCATTTAAATAAAGCTTTCCAACAGCATGGCAGAATTATCACACTATTAAAATGCTAATGCCCTGTGTTTTGAGAGAGATGGTAAGATCCTTGAGGGCAGGAATTTGCTCCGTCCTCAGGTTATGTACTGTAAAGAGGAGAGTGGAACACTTAATGATGTCGTTCTTAACAGCAAGCTAATTCTCATTGTCCCAAGAAAAATTGAAGAGTGAAAATCACTTCCCGAGGCATCCTTCTCAATAGGAGAAAATGGATGGGCAATTTCCAGAAATCAGGTCTGCGGGATCTTAAGACCATTACAGAGTTCTGTGGCATTCAGTTTCCAGTTTCTCAAGCAAACAGAAAATGGCCAGCTCTCAGAGAATGCTTCTTTGTACGTGCGCTCTGGAGACAGGAGGAGGTCAGCCCCTCGCTGAGTACTCGGGTCCAGAGCAAACTTCTCTCTAGCTTTTGGCTTCCTGAGACCATCTCTTCTCCTTCCATACTGTATTCCTTTGGGTTAGATCCATGACGTTCATATCAGACTTGTCCCACGCTTAGGTGTAGTGGAGGTAAGAGACACTGCTCTGAATCTCACAAGATGGTAAAAAGAATAGTGGTCGAGTGTTCGGATGGGGGACCGGTGGGTATAATGCAATGCCTGCTGACAGCAGCTTTTCTGCTCCCGCAGTCGGCACTGGTGTGTTACAGGTAAGGCCGAGGTTGGGAGGGTGGCTGGAGCTCAGGGATAGCGTGTGAGAGAACAGGTGAGCATCCATGTACCAAAAAGCAGGAACTAAGGGTTCCTCAGTAATCATGCCTGTGACCCCCGCCTTATCCCCTCTTCCCCGCACCGCGTAGCCAAAGGAATGAGTGACTTTGAGTCAGTGCTGTTTCTTGGTTGGTTAGACTGGAGAACTAAACAAAACAACCTTTGATATTCAAACAGTCAAACCCAGAGCCTTCAAACATCAGTGCAGGCTTTTCCTCCCAACCTGATGACAACTGGGATGGAACTTGTAAGTCACTGACCCTTCCCGATGGCACCTGCTCTTGCTTTGCTCCTCGAATTTAGTGAGGACCCTTCTTTTCCAAAGCATTACTGCCTTTCCTAGATGCCCTTCCTCAGCCAGTGTAAGGGTTCTTGGCCTCTCACCCTGGCAAGTCTGTACGTTACTCATGGGAATTTCAAGGAAGCAGGGCACATGCCAGTTACTTCTTTTGAAAAGTAATCAGCATTTGAGGTTACATAATCGGCGAATGATTTGTTGGTTTACAATTTCATCATGTCTTCCCCATCGTCCTATAGTAATTTTCACTTGAGGTCCCCACAAAATGGTGACATCCATGAAGAACTGCTTGAATTTCATCGTCCAAACAGCCCTCAAAGCTTCTGTCAACTAGTGATTTAACCCAGTGTTGGCCTGTTCTCCATCACATTGATACACAGCTCACAGAAATCAGAAAGAATCTCTACCTTGCTCACTTCAACGAGGAAGGAAGTTCATCCCCTGCTATACCTGAGAGGCAAATCAATAAAATTAAATAATAAGAAGTGGAAACAAAAGGGGTCATATTGTTTAAATACAAGGACCGTCCTTTCTTTACCCACTAAGGGACATGCGCCCATGGAAAATGACATGGGGTTGGAAGGTCAGTGTATGCAGGTACAACTCTGCCAAGTATTAATGCTGTTACCCAACTGAAATCACCCTATTTCATGGCGTCCAGTTTGTTCCCTTTGGAGTGAGGATAACAACATCTGCATTTTAAAAATAAGCTGAGCATCGAGAAGTTGCTTAAAAAGATGCACACACTTTTGAACTATACATCTGTTTCCTGAGTTTTGAGGTTCTGACCAAAATGGGAAAATCTATCCTTTTGAAGAAGAAGAACGTCCATCTTACAGATGTTAAACTTCAAAGGTGAAGCAGCCGTGATGTGTCAGCAGCAGGTGACAAATACCTGTTTTCACAGCTCTGAAAGAGGCCACACAGACAGAATACTCGGTCCAGGTGAGTAGGTTGAGAAGCCTGGGGTTGAACACATGTGGATAACAAACCTTCCCCAGCCCTTCTTCATGTAGGTAACTGCTCACAAAAGCTTGTTTGGGTTATTGCTTTCCTAAATACTTCTCCCATGTTCACTCCTCCCCAATAAATATTTTTCACCGATACAGCTAACTGACAATATTTGACACACTGTTACTCATCCGTATACAGAAGCATAATACTAAATAACATGTATTAGATACTAGGACTTGGTAACAGCTTTCACCGTCTGAGTATGCGCTCTAATGAGACCAACTGGAATCCTTTTTTCTCACCGCAGTTGAGAATTCTCATCTTCCGACATTTGGCCAGACTGATCCTGAAAAGTCCCCCTCTAAAAGATGCTGTTTTCTCTAGGAGATATAAAAAGACCCGCAAAGTTTTCAGAGCTCAGGAAAGTATAAAGGACATAGGAAAAGAGCATGCGTTCCAAAAGACAAATGGAAATAGCAAAGTTATCATCACTGTATGTTTAGTTAGATGTCTGCAAAGTGTAATATCATACTAAGCAGTAAACTAAGACTTCATACCATTAGACACACACATTTATATAATGTGGGAGGTGAGCAAGTTTTCATATTTGATGTGAGCCTCTAATAGTAAAAGGACGCAGGGCAAAGGAAGATCTTAAAATGGTCCAGCCTACAAAATGCCACTTACTGAGGCAGGAGAATTTTTTTTAAGGAGAGTAAGTCACATCTGTTTAGCTTTTCTGCCTTCTAATGCTGTTTGATAAAGAGCTATTTTCTTCAGGTTTTAAAGTTTTCTTTATTCATTCTGTTTAACCTTTTCATCAGCAGAGCAAGCCCAGCTGGCCACAGGGCTCCCTCCCGTTAGCATTAGCTCCTGCTTATGGCTAATGACCCTACGGATGCTCACGTGTGCAGGCTGTCACATCCTGAAGCGTATTTCTTCTTCTTCTTTTTTAAAAAGTATTAAACAAAATGCATCTCCTCCTAGTGGTAGCACACGGGAAATCACAAGCTCACTGTATTATTACCACTGTGACAGAATGTCATTTCAATTGCCTTATTAACCATATGAAAAAATATATCACAACAGTGAGAAAACTTCTCAGTTATCTATATCTTCCCCCTTAGGCTATTGTCATGAGCCACTGGCATACTAAGGAGAGTGTACTAATTCAGTTGTCAGCTGCCTCACCTACTAAAAAGGGGGGAAATATATCAGCAACAAAATTGAAACCCGTAATAAGGGCGGTGAAGAGGTCTGGATAGCTCTGTCCACTCGCAGTGCTGAATTAAACACTCTCTCAGAGATGCGCCATTTGAACTGTCAAAGAGAAGGCTGCTGTCAGCCACACCTGGCTTGGTAATGAAGCATTAGCCGTGCTGTGCACGCAGCTCCCCCAGCTACATTTGGGGAACATGAGACTGGACACTCACACTTGAAGTCTCAAAGTGGACTGTAAATACCGTTTACCTCATGTTCTTTTTATAAGAAGGAGGCACTCATGAGAAAGGTATGAGACTGTGCAGGTCTGGAAGTCAGATCGGGGATTGGGGAAGAAGCCAGAAAACAGCAGATTTTATGAGACCCGAGCCAGCATGACAAGTGGGAAATTTAAATGTGTTTGTTTTTCATCCGATTTCTGGAGAAGTACTAAATTTCCAAACGTGATTCCTGAAAGCCCTTGCTGTGTCCCTCTCGGAAAATGCTAAGAGTTTACTAGATGCTGTTCACTCTGAGTCTATGTTGGACTTACAGCTCGCTGACAGTGGGAGGAAGATATGACCAGAGATGATCAAAGTGTGTGTCAGACCTGTTTTTTCAGAAACTATTAAAGCCACATCCTCTATACAATGAAAAATGACTTTTAAGCTCTAGGTGATATATACGGAGCGATATTGTGTATGATAGAACATGAGGCCACTATTCACAGTACTCTTTCTACTCACACAATAATGATGAAGTTGAGTATGAATTACTGCAACTAATCTCTTACACAGGAATAAAATATTGCCCGGAGTAAATGTTCCTCATCTGCAGTCATATAGCTAACGTGTCAGCAGGTATCTTTGGGTACCCAACTCCAGAATCCTTGGGTTTTTCCCTGTACAACACTGGAAAGGAAATCAAAATAATGGGTTTTGCCCTGGAATCTACATAAAGAATCAATCTACATAGAGACTGGCTAAGCAACTGCATTACACATAATAATTTACAATTCATTGTATATTTTTAAAATTATTCGTATTTATCATAGGACATTGGAAACATAACATCTTCCTTTTTCTTACTTTTAGGAATTTTCCATCCCTTAAATGTAAATATTATTAACTCTATGTATTTATTACTGTTGGGTTTTTTTTTTAAATTTAATAAAGATTCTTAAAGGATTCTAGCTGAGAAAACATGCCAGAGTTGTTTCACAGCTTTGATATGACCTTTAAAACTCATTTTTAAAATAAATATGGGAAGGCTATCATTGAGGGCTATGAAAGTAAGTATGCAGTGAACTTCAAATGTGCGATATTTCACACCCACGGTGTTTCTGTGTTTCCTGTCCAGGGTTTTACCCTCGAGTTTGAGGCCCTGACCTTTGCCACCACTTCCTAAGGTGATCTGTCTCTGTCCCATTTCTATTATGCATCTTATCTCTGTTCTTCCATTTAATTTTTTTTAAAAAAAGGAATGTAATTATAGTTCTCTACTTCTTGTTAAAGGCCTCCTTTTGCCTAGTCAAATTTAGTTATCTTTGGGAAGGATAATAGATTAAGCTGACAGAAATTTATAATTTTATCTAAATGTGTTTATATTATCTTTTCCTCCTAATGGTTTTGAATAGTAGCTAATTTGAAAAACATCATTGAAGAGAGTGGATAATCTGAAACACCCACATGCCTTTTATATTTCCCTGAAATTTATCATACTATTGAATTTTCACGCCCAATATGTTAAAAATTAGAAACATAACTCATGTTACAATGACTTGGAATGTACTTGCATTTTAAACAAATGTTTGTGTTAAGACATTCTATAACTGTACTTCCTAAAGTCTCCAGTTCAGAGGAGCACTAGCGATAGTTTAGGAAAACTGAAACCACTGGTATTATTTCGGAGAGATTTTATCAGGTAGAAATAACCAAGGGATACAGCTGAGTTTAGCTGAAGTCGTACTGGTATTTAAGATCCTCTGTTGAATAACAGCCCATATTGTGGAAATATTTTGGAGGGAAACACATAGAGAAATCAAGTATTGGGTAGATTTTAACACAGATGTTTCAGAAACTGAATCAAGAGTTGTAATTGCTGAAGTATTAGAAGGCAGAGTGCTGGAGGAGAAAACGTCATGTGTGGTGATGAAGGAAACACAGACTGTCCCATGAGCTCTGCTGATAACGCTGTGTTTGACCTTGGTGCAATCACTTAAATCTCTGGACCTTAGCGCCATCCTGTGTAAAATGAAGAGCTGGCCTAGATGATCTCGAAATGCTTTTTCTATGTCAGTAATTCTGTTAATAACTTCCATTTAATCTTTAGAAGAAATTGGGGGGAAAAAAAACTTCTATAGAGAAAACCTAAGGCTCTGAGAAGTTTGAAAACTTTTCCAAGATTTTACAGGTAGAAAATAGCAGCACTGGACTGACCCCATGGGCAGCCTGTGTAACCCATTTGTGACTTAGACTTGGTGTCTTCCTTCTTATATTTGAATGGAAGCATCCTGGACTATATAAAAATCTCCTAACACTTACACCACACAATACAGTCAGACTTTGTGGACCTGACTTGAGAATCTAAGAGTATTCCACATCCGATCAATTCACTGTAGTATTTGCTTATGAAGACTACTTGAATAAATATTCATGATTCATTTCAATTTCATAGAAACTATACTGAGTTACTGTTTCTTATATTTTATATTGTCCTTTGCATTTATACATAATCAAGAATTTATTGCTTTAATGTCCTATAACTAAATATTTCTATTGCTGTCTTTAGAAATGGCTTGCTGGATAATTCTTAAGGTATTTTTTTTAACGTATGAACTCGACTAATGTTGGAGAATGACTCATTTAGCCAACCCTCTGCAAAGCTCAGTTGGGTTTTCCCTCCAAAGTTTAATAATATTCTACATTAGCCACTGAATTTTTGTGTCAGAAATCTGGGACTTTTAATAAAGCAATGAGCCCTTTAAAGTAGGTCTATCTACAGGTGGCTGTTTAGGAGAAAAAAAGAGTATTAGAAAGTGGTTTTATTCCTTATCTAGTCATCTTTGATATTTTTGTTTCCTCATTTTTCTATATAGCTTTCTCACATGGGCTGTTTGAAAATGGCATCCCTTTTTTGACTGTACTCCCAGCTGTTTTGCATGATGGGGAAATTTTTGCATAGGTAACCTGTATCAGTTCCTTGGTTTCTGCTGATGAGAAAGAAGCTTCTTTGGGACACACCCACATTTCTACACACACACGTACACACACACACACACACACACACCATGTCTCCATTTGCTTCTTTTCATCTAAGGAAGTGCATTATGGCTTCTTATAGAACATTACAAAGCACTCAAACTTAAAGGCAACATTTCCTTTTGATTGGAAAACTGCTTTAAGCTGTGTCTGCGTATAACCCAAGAAGAACTTTCTTTTCTGATCTAAATAAACATGGCTGAGACCCCCTGTCACTTTAATGAAAGTGGAGAGAATTCAGGAAATGGATAGTAACCTCTTAACTGGAAAAACTGGGTCTAAGAATAAAAGTCATTTATAGGTTCTTTCTTTGAATGTCCCTGTTGGAGAACTCCATTTTGGGTGGAGGAAAGACTTTCAAACTTTTTTTTTTTCTCCTAACACACAACTTAAAAGAATGAGGTGATTCCGCAAAAACAAATGAAAAAGTCACTGTGGCTCTTTAGAAATGAGAGTAATCTTAAGACAAGGTGATAGGACATTTTCCTGGTTTTCAATACTATGCTAAGTTTTACACATTTATAAATAGTATATTCTTATCATGAGATTCAAAGGGAATTATATTAACACGTCTTCCAGTTGCATGTGGATATCCTTGCTGATTTTCTCTGCGAGTTGGGTGAAGTTAGAAAGGACGGACATGGGAGGGAGGATAAGTTTAATGTTGAGGAGAATAACTTGAAATTCACCAGCTCATCAATATCATTAGCTGTTTTTTAAATTTCAATTTTAGGAGAAAAATCAGTGGCCTGTTGTCTCCAGGAATATAATTCCAGGGACAGTTTCCATAACTCTTTATTCAGCGTGACGGTGGTGAGGACCAGAAACAATGAAGGCGTCCTTATTCATTCTCTTTGCTCTAGTCTGTGTTGCTGACTGTACACCTAGCTCTCCCTGGGGGCTTCGCGCTCATAGCTGGTAAGGGGTACAGCCAAGATTTCAATCCAGCATCAGAGTTCACTTTCTTCCTCCCATCAGGGTTAACTAATCGTCTCAGGTTATAAAGCTAAGTGCAGAGAAAGATAAAGACTCTCAACAGGGTGAGCATTATCTCCCAGTCTGGGGGAAAAAGAATCTCAATTTAAGTTATTGTCCCCAAACAATTATAACTACTGCCCCTTTCCACTCTCAAAACTGAGCCAGTTTCAACAAAATTATATTGTCAATTTAGCATTACAATTTAAATTACAATTCTACTTTGCCCTTAAGTTTCCTTAACCCACATTTATTTGATTCTAGCAATTTACTTATTTAGCTAGTTATGTTTTCCCAGTGCTCAGCCCATGTGTAAAAGAAGTTTGGGATTAACAGATACACATTACTATATATAAACAACAAGGACCTACTGTACAGCACAGGGAAATATATTCAATTTCTTGTAATGAGTTATAATGGAAAAAATCTGAGAAAAAATATATGTATATGTATGTATTATGAATCAGTTTGCTATACACATGAAACTAACATTCTAAATTGACTACACTTTAATAAAAAATAAGAACTTTTAAAAAAAATGAATTTGATCTACAGATCAGCTAAGTTCCTTCTGTGGCGTCTCACTCAAATCAAAGAAAAAGCTATTTCCCATATGAAAAATAACAGGCCCAAGCAAGGAAGATAATAACGCATTCTTTGAAAGTGCATGGTCAAATTATAAAGAAAAATAGACTGGGGCAAGATGAAACGGGAGAGGCAGGCACATTTTTAGACATGTCACAACATTTACGGCGATTTTAGGTGAAAAGAGCAGCAAATTCCAATAGACGGAGAAAATTTGCAGCACAGCCGGCCTAGGGGGAGAAAAAAACTCTGTCTTCCACCAAGATCTTGGAAACGTCTGTTGTAAAAGGCCTCCTGAAATGTGAAGATGCTGTATATTTCCCTCAGAGTCCTGCATTTGGCCTGTGGTTCCTTTAATATGTTCAAATTAAGTATTAGGTACTCCTCGGAGGGGGGACCCCCAGTGGTAGTGTAGGGTTTATCAAGGCATTGCCAGTCACCCTCACTGATCAACACTGAGCCTGGCTTCTGCCACAGGTGAGGTCGGGCCGCCTTAGTGGAAGTCCAGTTAAGGGCGAGCAGCCCAAAGGGGACAAGACCCCCTACTCTCAGCTGTCACCTCCCTTCTCCTGACTTTCTCAATGCCCTTCTCTGTAAGTTTCTACCTCGAGCCATTTCTGCCACTTCATACTTCTTCCATTTTATTTAACTTCTTATAAAATGGCCTCTGCTTTGTTGCTTGTCTTCAAAACTTACTCAAGAGTCAGTTTCAGGAAGGACTGTCATGTCTTCATTGGTGTTGGAGAAACTTTGATGTCGTCAGGTTCTAGGCAAGTTCAGAAAAAAAAAGGACCATCTAGAGACAAAGGCTTCATACTGGGGTGCTTCCCCCCATTTCATAGCTCCAACGTATGTGAGCACACACACCCCCTTGAAATCTATGCAGATGTCTACACCCACCAAACACCTACTCATGTACACAGACTTTCTGAGCTGTCATATACATCCAAGTAGCACCATCTATATCTAAGTACCATCATATATATCCTGCACCAGTGCCAGCGAAGGTGATTTTGCATCTGTCACCAAAAGTTTTGTCTTTTCTGCTTCACTCTTCTTTAATCTTAGGGCCCAAGGTAGCAACAGAATTCTAATAATGGAAAGAAAGGATTTGTTTTCCATATTCTCCAACTATTTACTTTGTTGATTAACACTACTGTCCTCCTGGTGGGTTTCAAGTTGGACGAATATTTGCCTGGATCTTTGGAGCATTTGTGGGGGGCTTGGAGTGGTCAGAGCTGCCAGAGCAGCTCCCCTCTAACCCGTCCTATTCATAATGCCCCCGGTACTTTACTCACAGTATTATTTTCTCTAGGTGCTATTACTTAAGCGAAGTTGGCAAGCTTTTCTTGGACTAAGCCATTAGGAACCCTAATCATGATGATGCCAAGGGCACAGGGCTTGGTGAAGAATTCGGGGACTCTTGGAGTCTTCAGCTCATTCAAGACTAACTCTCAGCAGAACGAATCTTCTCTGGGTGTCATAGGATGTTCTTTCCACGTCTAGGTCCTTGTGCACAGTGTGGGTTCCCTGCACTTAAACCCAAACCCACAAGTGGCAGCCTTTTTTTTTTTAATAATTTTTAGATTTCTACCTATTAATAAAACAATAGCGGCTCCTTATATGTATATATTTTATCCAGTTAGTAAAGAAATATTCAAGTCCGTTAACTTACTGAAGTACTTCCAGGCAGGCTTTGCTGAAATCATCTTAGAAAACCGGCCAAGCACTGTATTCTCTGATAAAACACAGACCTGCCTTTAAAGCAAAGGCAGGGAAGGCAGCATCTAAGAACACATGGCGCAGAAGGAGACCCTGTTTCTGCAACCGTGGCAGTCATATTATAGCAATGCCATTTGGACCTTTTCCCATCAGCCTCTGAAGCCACAGAGGTGGCCCTTGGAAAACACATATTAACTGAATAAATTCACTTTGGGCACTTTAATAAGGTAAGAAAGAGAAGAACTGTGACCTTTCTCCCCAGCACCTTTTTCGTCCATGGAACAAAGAGAATTTGCTCAGTTGGACTTTGTGCAAGATGTCCTCTGCTGCCTGGCGTAAACTGAAGCAGGAGGAGAATTCAGGGTCTCAACTCCGATGGAATTTTTTTCACCTCTGCCCAGATAGAACATCACCCTAGGAGGAAAAAGCAATAGTCAGACCAAGTGCTTTGAACACACCAGCAGCGTAATGAGTACGAACTGATCGGTCCTCAGCCACAGGAGAGGGCAGCACAGGTCACCTGTGCTCATCCTTGCTTCCCTGCCCTGAAACGTCTTCCTAAAAACCGGGACGTACTCTGAATTCCAAGCCAACATGTGGACTGAGCAGTGCAGAACTGATGAACCCAGATTCTTAATGAAACTCATTTTCTTGTTCTTTAGCTAAAACTCAATTTGAAAAAAAAAAAAGCATAAGACCACTTGAATACATTTAAACATGGAGACTTTATTTTCTTGAACATGAACAAAAATTGGAATATGCTTTTGGAAACAGGCCAGAGTTGATCCAGTATTTATTTGTTTCAAAAACAGTTACAGTCTTGGAGATAAAATAATTTCATAGCCTCCGACAGTAATATTTAGTGAGGTTTTAGACACAAAATCGTAATTCTCTGTGTTTAAATTAAATCCCTCTGCTGCATGTCGGACACATTTTCTGCCCTTCATAAGGAGTGATCATTCTCTATGTCATTCTTTTCCATGAGAATTTCCACCAAGTGTCCCCTTTCACATTATAAAATTATAATTTCTCACACTTTATTTTCTATTAAGTCACAGAATTATTGTCAATTGCACATGTAGTTTTTAATGATTTACTTTTAAAATTAAAAATTTTTTTTTTGTCTGTAGAAGAGTATCGGACAGGTTGGTAATTCAGAATAAAGCTTCCCCTGGTGGTAGCACCCCAACCACTGGTCCCCGGATTCATCCTTGTCCTGTTTGTGATGAGAAAACTGAAGTATATGGAGGGTAAGGTCACATGTGACACTGACCATACAGTCAAAAACAGAAGATTGATTCCTGAGTTCTACCACTATTAATCTCATTAAGTAGTACTGCCTTTAAATGTTCTGTGCATTGTTGGGCTTTTGAAATTTGAACAGTGTGACTTTATTATCTCATCAAAATTAAATTAAACAAAAGCTCAATATTTAGTTTGAAGATGTCAAGATCAAAATCAGTTTCAAAAGTCTAAGGGAAAAAAAACCCACAACAATAAAACAACAGTGCACTTTGGATCTCTTTATGTTATAAACGATTGTCATTCTGAATATTTCTTTCCCCTCAGTCACATAGGACATTTATATAATTTCGGCAGCGTTACAATAGAATTACTCCTCCGAGAAATCCCATACTGTGAGAACGTATTCGAGTAATTGAGCTGGCAGATGGCCTTAATATACGAAATATATTGATACAACAACCACTTACTTTCCTGACCGATGAAGCTGCTCAAAGAAGGAACAGAACAGAGAACACTGAGGGGGGAACATCCAGGCAGCTTGGACGCATGCTGTGGGAGCTGGAGTCAAAATAATGTAACCTACCTCATTCACTTTGATTAATTTTTTCCTCCGGTGGCATTATTTTATTTCCATCACATTGTTCAAGACTTTATTTCACTCGGTTTAGTTATTTTCCATTCTTGTTGATGCGAAGTCCCAAGACCCACGTGTTCATTCTTACAGAGAAGAACATGCCTGTGAGCCTCGTTTCCACAAGGTTACCAGCAAGCGCGTGGTTCCTCATCGCAGGCAACTTCACCTCTCCAGAGCCTGCCTTGCTTGCTTTATTTCCTGCGAGCCCTTCACAGGGCGCTTGGCACACAGATGTTTAATGAATGTATTTTTAAGTGAATCTGTGCTGCTTATTAGAGTGAACCCAAACTTACAAGCTTTGTGGATGTGAGTTACTGTCTCACTTAAGTAGGGCAGCTAAATACCTTCTCTCTCCCAGAAGTTGCCCTTTATTTACTAAATTACCCAGGTCATCCAGAGCTGGTATGCCAAATACACACACACACACACACACACACACAGAGGAGAAATCGTGATTTTCAGCAAATACTTGCTGTGGGTAATGACATGTTGAACAAACTACAGATTTCGAAGTCAGAAATATCTTGATTTAAATTCCAGCTCCCAGGTGACTTAGCCGTCTGACCATGAAGACGTTACTTAACTTCTCTGAGCTTCAGTCTTCTCTTTTGCAGTCACAACTGGCTTTCGGAGTTTATTGAGCCTTGCATAACTGTCAGGAGGCCAGTGTAGTGCCTGAAGCTTGAGGTGGGGCCACACTCAAGGCAGCTATTCTGGTTCCTAAATTTCCCACTGCACAAAGTACTGCAGACCTGCCTATGGAGGGGGAAGTCTTAAACCTTTTATAATAGCTATTATGTATTTAAATTGAAAAATGTTTGAAAACAAACCCCTGCTAGCCTGAAAGACAGGATCCAACATTCAGTTTAAATACGCAGATCAGAACAGCGGAAGTTAAGATATAAAATCCAAGGTTTACAGCTCCCTGTTGCCTCTCTTAATTTACTGGGGACAACTTGGTATTATTGAGCAAGTCCTGAAGTCCCGTACAGTAAGACCCCTGGGGACTTCTGGGGCATGACGAAGCCCACATGTAGATCTGAACATGGCTGGCTTCTCCTGGGCCCATTTACTGTCTCGGGAAACCAGCAGTTGAAGGTTCATGAGTCACAGTGATGTCAGGTAAGACTTGGAGAGAAGTGGTCTCCACCACAAATGCTGGAAAGAAATTTTTAAAAATGGCCCATCGTGATCTGATTGACAGATAGTCAGCTTTCTGTCTGTCTCCTACTCACTCATCCCTTCATCCTTACTCGGTGCCTAAGATGTGAAGATGCTCGAATCAACGCTGAGAATAAGAAACCAAGTCTATCATCATGCAGTTTATGGTAGAATGAGGGGAGGGGAAATTTATAATCAGAAATGTTTAAGATCGTATGGATGCATTCCTTTAATAAAGGCAAGGCTAGATTCTCTTTGGCATAAATGTTTTTTTTTTTTTTAAATAGGAGATTTCAGTTCGGTCAAAATAAGCATTTGCTGTTTGTCTAGTGAGGGCAGCCAATTACAGTGACATGTTATGACTCAGATTTCCAATTCACAATATACCTACATTGAAAATCTCTGGTTTTTATGGTTTTGCTGAGATTGTTATAGTTTTTTCTCTCAATTCCTTTGATATTGATAAGTGGTTTTCTCCCGGGATCAGTGGAGAGGTCAGTATAGAAGTATGTTGTTTGGAGCCTTTAAAGGCTTTCCCAGGCAGAAAGAAATGGAAGGAGGTAGAAAAGCTTTCACAGACTGGGAAATCACCAGTGGGTCATCTATGGTGATGGTAGTAGTGGTCATCGTAACTAACATTTACTGAGCTCTTCTTACTGCATGGATTACAGCAGTAAGTCTAGATGGATGTCCTCGCCAATACCCCTGTGAGGTGAGGCTTACTAATTTTATTTCTACTTTGCAGGTGGATTAATGGAAATTTAGAGATTATGCAATTTTCCCAAAGCCCTGCAGTTGACGGGTGTGGCCATCAGAGTGTAGACCCAAAGTTCTTGAACCCCTGACTCTACCAAAGGGCCTCTCTTAGCGGCACAAGGCAGCGCCCCCCCCCCCCATTGTGTGTCCACCTGCTGCTGTCTGCAGGGAAGTGGGCCTACCTCTGCAGCTTGCTGACTGTGTTAATCACCTGGTGATAAGCCACCTCCAGCACCACTCCTCCAGCTGGGACCTCACCATGAGGCAAGCCTTATGCATTGCATGGATTTTCTAATTTAAGTCTCAGATCAACTCAGAAGAATATCATTGCCCTCAATTTATAGACGGGAAAAGATAGGTTTTGAGGTTTTAGTAAGTTGCCCGGGTGCCGGGATTTACATGCAGACACATTTGCTCAGGACCTTGTGTTCTTACCCCGGGAACTAAGCTGCAGCCTCCCTTAAAGAGTTAAAAACTATGATCTCCTACAGCTGTGAGTGTGCCCACAGTTGGGTAAACTCACGCACATAATCTAAACTGGAAGTAAGCAGGGAGAAGGTCGCCTTTGCTGTAATACTTTGTAAACCTGCTGCGGTCGGTGTCTTGCTGGCCCCGGAAGAACTGTGTTCTTTCTGTTTCTCTTGCTTGTAACTTTACCTGAAATTTTTGAATTCCTTTTAGAATTAAGCACTTTTCCTTACACCGATAGTTTGTTTTACCCCTTTCCTTCTGTCTCCATTTCCCTGTGTACACTCAACACAACACAGACCTACGAACGGATGTTTTTCAGACCCAATTCTTGACTCTTTTTTATTTTCACTGCATATTAAATAAGATTTTCTGGAAGTTTTCTTCTCTACCTTGGAAGGAAAAAAAAAAAAAAAAAAGACCTGTGATGTTTAGGCATCTTAGAAACTTCAGGCTATATTTTCCAGAAAGGAACTTTTAAAACCATTTTGATACAGTTTTTCTACATTAAAGCCATAGGGACTTTTGAACAAAGAAAATATAATATTTATTTATAATAGCTATTTCATCTTTATGCAAACATCTTCTAGAATCCTGAGAATACTCCCTTTAAAATTATCGTGGTTCACACCTTTTGGTGAATAGCAGATGCTGCCAATGAATTTTAATCTTTTTTTTATGTTTATTATGGATATATTTTAATCACACTGGAAAAGTGAAAATAATCCACAGTGAGGTCTTTAATTTTTAGAATTTTAGAAGATTCTTCTAGATGGTGGAGAAAAGTGGATGAATGCCACAGTTTTTCGTTGTGGCAACAGTGCCACCTAATGTTTGATCAAGGACTCTAAAATAAACTGAATTTACTGGCTCTGAACCCTAAACCTCTATTATACTTACGATAAAATTTGACAATTTAAATGTGAACTCACCTGAATACATTAAAATTTTTTGTTTAAAAGTCAGAAGTATATAATTCTAATTCTTCTAATCATTTCAGTATAGAAAAAAATTAATTTCCCATTTAGTCTAACAAAGGACAACAGGATTATTTATTCCAAAATAGAAGCACAAAACTGCATCTCTGTTATCATTATTTATTAAAGATAAGATTCTGGTCAAATTAATCTATTACAGAAAAACTGTGTCATTATAAATTGGAATTTAAGGGGATGCTATCTCTGTGAATTAGTGAAACATGAGTTGTAATTTTGTATTTCATTTTTAAAACAGACCCGTGTACGGTTATCAAAATACATTTTCACAGAAGAGACTTTAATAAATATTCAGGAATGATGGGTAATTATTCACATATAGGTCCAGGCATTTAAGAGGATTAAAGATTGTTTCCTTGAGTGGGTTAAAGTTGCCAAAATTCTTTTTATTATTACTACATCAAAATAGTAAAAATATAATCCTTAGTCCAGCTTTTATCCAAATTGTCAAGAGTTTAGAGTAAGAGGATCAAACTAGAGTCTGTTATTTGATTTAAATAAACCCACTGAGCTGTCCTATACTTTTTTGACATTTCTAAAGTCAACTTTTAGAAAACATACTGAACTAGCCACAATGAAGCACTTCTGCAAACACGTAAAGTTTGTCAGCAGAGTTATTAGAGATGACCAAAGTGTAGCTACTTCACTTTGGAAGGAATCTAAAGTTAGCATTCAAACGTCTTCGGATTTTGGTTCCTAAACATGTCTGACATTTTTGCTAAAGGACCTCAATTCTCCGTTCCTTATACACGGAGCCAGTGCTGTGTCTTTCCGGGTCCACGAGCAGGAAATTACTAGTCTGCTAGTCTTTGGCCGTCTCCTCCTTCTTCGATCATCAGTTTCCCGGAGAGGAAACTCTGGGCTCCTCTCCCTTTCCTTTGCTCACAGTCCGGGCTCAGCAGATGTTTGCTTGCACCCCGACTCCCTGCTTAGCTGCGGGTAACCTTCCATTTTGCTTATCAGAGATTCCATCCCCCAAGTTTTCTAGACAATGAATGGGATGTCATTTCATCTTGCCCTCCAACACTGCACAACCGCAGCTTCCTCTGACATAATCTGCTGTTGGTTTTATGCCTAGTTTATGACCGGAGACACCGAGGTACACAGAGCATATTCACGAGGGCTTTTGTGGAAGATTCTGTTAATTACCCCAATATATCAGCAACCTCATTCTCTCTTCCCCACCCCTCCAGGGGCCGATGAAAGGTGTGTAGAAACAGGCTCAGTGTCAGGAGTGCTCTTTGGGAAGCTTTGGTTTCTTTTTTTTAAGGGACTGAATTACTGGCTCCATCCTCTGTTTTCCTTTCTCTTCTTCCCTTGAACATGCACTTGGTCCCAGAGCTTTGCGTAGTCATCTTATATCTGTTACACAAAGACCAAGATACCTTTCCAAATGCTGGCCCTTGTGTCTTGGAGTTAGTGAATCAAATCCAGCCACCACTTACCCCAGACTTCTTCTTATGTGAAAGAAAAACAAAACTATTGAAATCATCATTCACTGGGTTTTCCAATACTTGCAGCTGGAAAACCATCCCAAATGGTCTAGAAGTAGATGTGCAGATGACAGGAGTTGAGCCTCTAAGCACAGTGCCCTGCATTAAGTGCCAGGGATGAAATTAATGGCTGTCCAGATTCCAAAAAACTGGAATGATGGAAGATACAACATGGAGCATTTTTTTTTTCAGTTAGGTTTACTTTTCCTGCCTTCACTTTTAAGTAAGTATTTTTACAATATGAATGTGACACAGTGATGATTCCCACAACCATCCTTTTATGGTGTGACTTTTATATGATTGTAAGACAAGAGGAGGTTGCAGCATTTGTGGCTTTCATTCTTTCAATACATAGTTTTGAGTGCCTTCTGTGTACCAGACATTGTTGGAACTACCACGGATATAAAAATGAATGCAACAGTCAGAAATACTGCCCGAACAGAGCTAAACTTTTTGGAGTAAGAGAGATGATAAAATTTTAGTAACTAAAATAGGTGGTATTTTGTATAGTGATAAACTCTACGAAGAAAAAGAAATAATGAAGGGGGTAGGGAGTGTGATGGGGGTTACAATTTTAAAGAATTTGAGTGAACACCTGGAGAAGATGAGTTTGAGCCCTCTGGATGTTAGTGGAAACAGACGCCCAAGAAGAGACATAATTTGATGTCAGAATCTTGCAGAGCATTGGAGGGTTTGAGGCAGAGGAGAAACCCGATGAAACAGATATGCTGGCTGCTGATTTGAGAATAGACTGAATTGAGGCAACGGGAGAAGCAGGGGACCAGTTCCTGCACTGTTCCTGGTGGGAGATGATGGGGTCGTGCAGCAGGATCACAGAAGTGGAGGTGGTAATAAGAGGGGGGATGCTAGATACACTGAGAATACAGAGGCAGAAGGATGTCCCTGATGGATCAGATAACGTAGTCGTGAGAGAAATGATTCCAGGCATTTGGTCTGAGCAACCGGGAGAATGGAGTTGCCCTACTGTTAACTGGGATGAGGGAGACTTGGTGAAGCATGTTAAGGAAAAGGATCTAGAGTTCATTTGGGGCATAGTAAGTCTAAGTTTGGGCATATTAATTTATCAATCTAATGAAGTGTTTTTTTTAATTGAAGTATAGTCAGTTTCCAATGTGTCAATTTCTGGCGTACAGCATCATGTTTCAGTCATACATGTACATACATATATTCCTTTTCATATTCTTTTTCATTACAGGTTACTATAAGATAATGAATATAATTCCCTGTGCTCTACAGTAGAAACTTGTTGCTTATTCGATTTTGTGAGGATCTTCTTATATTTCTGATGGTAAGAGATACTCTGCCAAAGTTCAGAAGGTATTCTGTGAGATTTGTTCCATATGCAGTTAAGAGTTATTGTTGTATCCGTGGAAGAGGGTGAGCACCACGGCCTTCTACTCCGCCATCTTGGCAACCTCCCCCTAAGTGGAGATGTTGAGTGCTAGCTGTACACAGGGGGTCACAGTACAGGGGACGTTCACCAATATTTAGATACATTTTAGAACATATAGAAAACATCTAACGTTCCTAGACAGCAAGAATCACCAAGGCAGTAAGTCAGGATCGAGAAAAGGGCCAAGACCTGAGCCCCCAGTTAAGAGGTCAGGGAGGTGAGGAAGTAAAGGCGTGCGTGTCGGCTACAGGGGGCTGAGCCCATTCCACACCACTGGTCTGCCTGGAGCGGGACACTCAGTGGGCTTATTGGATGAGTCACACTTTAGGACAACAAATTCTGTCCCATAGTAAGTTTCCAGTCTGATGTTTTTTGGGTTCAGTGAAATGAAATAACAGCGCATTTGTTGCAGCTTGGCCAAAACACTAATGTTATTTAACTTTTTATTGCAATAGTTGATTTACAATATTGTGTTAGTTTTAGGGTGTACAGCAAAGTGATTCAGTTATATATATATATATATATATATATATATATATATATATATATATATATCTCATTATATATATAGTTTTTATATAATAGTTTTTATATATAGTTTTTTAATACATTCATAGTTATATATATTCTTTTCACCAAAACACTAATTTTTAAATTATGGTGTCCTGAATTCCTTAAAAACATCAATTGACTGGATATTGGCTTTCAGAACTTGGGAATTAAATTTGATGCACAGTAAAAGGATTCCTCTTGAAACATTTAGATTATATTAAGAGAGGGAAATCTTCCAGGGTTTGACTTCCACTGAGTTTTTTTTTCTTTTTCCATAAGTATTTTGGCAGTATAACAACCATGCCTGGAGAATCTTACTGATGAGGTATACTGAAAATTAACACAGCATACCATTTTATGATAATTTCCCAAGAACATGACCTATATACTATAGTTTGTCCCTCACCATATAAACACTTAGGAAAATAGCTATTTCCACTCATGAGCCTTGTTGCTTATGAACAAGTCAAATATTGTTTTGTGCCCTGGCTGTCATTAAATAGTTGACAGATTTGGGAATGGGATGTAACAAGATGTCCATAGTTATCCAAGGCAAGTTCTTCTCGTACAAAATATAAACCAGTCATTCTGTGGATACTTATCAAACTGTGTACCTGGTAAAACAAACTGGTGAGTAAATGGCATGAGCCTCCTACTTCTATAATTGGACCAGATTTGCTACATGCATTTAAAAAAGTCAGGTCATTTTATAAAACATGGCACCACTTTTTTTTTTCCACACAGGAGGGAAAAAAGGAAAAAGATATATTTAAAATCTATTTCTTCGAAGCTCTGGAAAGCTCACCCCGATGCAAGGAGGTAACCTCATAAACTGTTGAAAGCAATGTATTACTTTCTCCATCAGATGTCATTTTAAGTAGGAGCTGAACATGACACCATGAGATTCCGTCTGGAGAAAAAGCAAACTTCCACATTTGGCATGGAGACAGCCTGAGAAGAGGAATGAAATGCAGAAAGTGATACTGTCAAGGAACTTTGTAAGAGGCAGGTGGATAGTTTGTAAGATGACACTGCGAGCAGCTCCACATGGGATACAGAGTCTGAAAAGGCCAATGTTATTTGGAGATGCAGATACAGTGGCATCAGACTGTGGAGCCAGGAGATGCTAACTCCCCCTCTAATGAAGGAGAAATCCCATTTGGGAATCCAGCTTGCACAGAGACATCTCATTTTGAAAACCAGGTAGACAAATTGGGGAGCCATCAGAAGAAATGGGAGGCCAGGATGAAGAGACTGATGCACGGGGGTCCCGGAAGAGTCAAGCAGTTAAGCCTGCATGTGAAAACCTGACAGAGCAATGGCACAGGATGCACGCAGCCCCTCAAAGAGCTGAAGAAAGATCGTTAGTGAAAGTGGGACACGTGGGACGCTGTTAGAAAATCGATTTCTTTTTCTTCTGACAACGCTGTTCTGCGACTGTTGCTCAGAGAAATGGCACCAGGTGTAGAGTTTGATTCCACTGAGACCCTTCTGACCTGGAAAGCCCACTCTGGCCCCAGCACGAGTAAAGAAGGACATCATTAATAGTTCTGAAATCTATCAGAATTCCTGGGAGATGGATGGTAGGGCCCAGCAAAGTCTGGCAACCAAGAGAGTGAAAATAGTAATAATAATAATAATTAATAATAATAAGCCCTATGTGTGTACCAGGTACTGTTTTAAACACCTGCGTGTGTTAACTTAATCACCCCTCACACACTTTCATGAACCACAATATCAATATAATCCATGTCTTAGCGATGAGCGAACTGAGACCCCGTGAGCTAGGAGGTGTCAGAGCTGGAATGCAGGCTCACAGACTGCTCCTGCAGCCAGACCGCTTCACCTGGAAGCTGTGATGTCACTCCATAAAATCACCACCTTCTCACTGTATCCCCTGCTCCTCCACGCTGCACACATTGTTAAGCCCTTGCCCTGAAGTTCTTGAGGGGCTGTTCTGTTCCCTTTCCATAGCATTAATCCCACGGAAGACAGAACAGCCAGGTGCGGCCTGCAGGATGTGACTCAGATTCACACGGAGTCTCCCCAGGGGGGTTGCAACTAACTTAAGTCAAGTGGGCATGAACTGGTTTGGAATCATTAAGAGCAAGCCTCAGTGGTACGTAAACTTAAAAAAATTATGGAAAGAGTCAGGCTAGTGTGGGTAAAACTTCAGCGTCAGAACTAAAGGTGAGAATCCTTACTCTTCCATTTTGGGGGCAGGTTATCAACTTCCCTTGGCCTCAGTTTTTTCATCTATAATTTGAGAACGATGATGTCCCCCTGGTCAGATGACTGTAAAGGCTTCAGGTAACGTGTACATTAAAATAACTTACCACCAGGCCTAACAGAGAGTAGGCTCCATTGCAACATAATCTCACAGTATTGAAGAGAGTAGGCTTAAACCTGTCTGAGCATAAAGGAACCGAAGTCCAGCCAAAAATTCCTCAGCAGAGCAGGCAAGGGAGTCGTGATTTAGCCATCAGGGACCAGGCCTGTACAGAGTCTGGGGTGGGAAGCGCATACTGGGAAGATCAGCAGAGACACGAGACTGTGCCCACAATGGTGAATTACAGAAGGTTCTTTTGCTCGCAAGCACCCCCTTTCAATACGGTGGCTTTTAGGTTGTGTGAGCAACATCACTCTTTAACTGTTTCACTCCAAAAGAATCTTGGTCCATCAATAATTGTTTTCATCTATTTAGAAGAGACCGACGTTTCGCTGTCTTCAGCTTGGGGTTCTTGGTTAGCACAGTGTTCGAGCACGGGATGTAGACTGAGGCAGACCAGGATTTTAATACTTACTAGCTTTACACAGTGGATAAGGTCATTTAACCACCCTGTGTCTAAAACTAAGGCTTCCAAGAGCTGCCTCCAAAGGGCATGGGGCAGATTAAACATAGTGTAGAGGGTGAAATATTGCACATCACCAGGTGGAAGAACACACACATTTAGAGTTAATTCCATTTTGGATTCTTACTGTGCTAATAGAAAGGCTGTGGGCTTAGGAGAGAAAGGAGAACGGTAAGAAAGATTTTAAACTTAAAAACCACACAAACTTAAACACAGAATGATTATTTTAGTCTAACCCAGCCCCATTCGGGTAAGTACTTCAATTCAGAGCTCTTTCTTCCAACTCTCAGTGGTGTCTATGCCTTCCGATCCTCCAGGGGGCAGTGTTTTTCTCAACTTCTAATGGAAGGAAGAGAGATCTAGGTTCTTGTGCTATGTTTGACGTTTGTTCAGGTCTCCAAAGAAATATGACTGCTCTGGACTGATCCCCAGATGTTCAGTGGTACAGCCCCACCTACTCTGTTGTGGCCAGCTCAGTGATACAGGTCATTTCTTCTCCTTTTCCTGCATTGTGAGTTTGCTTCTTACTTTGTAATTACAGTAATTTCTCCTTTCTTAAACAAACCCATGACTCTTTTCATCTCCTGTCTTCACTTGATTACCACCCCCGTTTTTTTTCTCCCCTTTATAGCAAAATATTTGCAAAAAAATTATCTCTCATTTCTCTCTTCAACTCCCTCCAGCCAGATTTTGTTCCCCCAAATTCCATGGGCATTGCTCTTCTGTGCCACGGCACCAGTGACCTCTGCGTAGTTAAATCTGATGGTCAGTCGTCAGGCTTATCTTAGTGGGCCCCTTCATTGTTACCTGACACAAATGATCACCCTCATCCCTGAAACACTCTTTTCCGTGGGCTTCCAGGGCACCTCAGTCTCCTGATTTTTGATGGGACGCTCCTCTCACCTCAGTTCCTCTTCATTTTCCCACCTTTTAAGCACTGAATTACATTTGCCTGACTCATTGGCCCTCTTCTTTATTCTGTCTATCACTCTTTTTTTTTTTTTTTGCCGATTTTTTGGAGGAGGAGGTAATAAGTTTTACCTATTTATTAATTTTTAGAGCAGGTACTGGGGATTGAACCCAGGGCCTTGTGTATGCTAAGCATGTGCTCTACTGCTTGAGCTGTGCCCTCCCCTCATTCTGTCTGTTCTAATTGGTTGGTATTTCATCCAGTTTTATGGCTTCCCTCCTTCCTTCTTTCCTTCCTCCCTCCCTCCCTCCATTCCTTCCTTCTAATATAGGAGTGATTGAAGCATGTTTTAAGTCAACAGAAGTGTACAGCTGATTGGGGAAACTGGACTGCAAATGAATCCTGAAGAGGTCAGGGGCATAAGACCCAACGTACAGGCAGTGGGCTGAGGTCTAGAGAGAACATTTACCCACCACACAAGGAGGAGAAAGGAGAGGACAGACGCGGACTCGGGAGGCTAGTGGCTTCTATCCAGGCTATGAGATGGTAGGATTTCCTAACTTACCTAACCTGTACAAATACTGTCATCACATCCAGTTGCTGCTGCAATTTTTTTCAAGCTCAAACATGGTAAAGAGGAATACGGAAATAGGATGGAGAAATAATGAGGGGAAATGTAGATAGGGCTGTTGGTTCTGTCTAAAAATTGGATTACGGAATTTAAACGGTGAAAATGACAGTCAGATGACCTCCTTCCTGCCTTATCATTCATCTTTCCTATCTGTCACTCTTTTACACATTGCCAGTCATTTCACAAAGTGCCTATCACGCTGAGGCAGGGTATAAACATTTTAAATCCAGTGAAGAAGAAAAGGTGCTTCCTTACAACGGACGTAAAACACTTGAGGCCAGCCTAGGGTAGGAAAAGCGTTCTCTTAATGTCATCGCGGCTAAGTTTGGTTTTCCCTGGTCTTTTCTTACAGATGAGCGAAGCTTTAGGGTAATGCCTTACAGCCTGCTCAGTGCATTTACATGTCGGTTTTCTCTCAGATCCATTTTGCTGGTTTCTATACGAATAATATTGCAGCCCACATTCACCCAAGAGGGAACAGAACCAGCGTACCGTAATATCCATAATATATTGGCTCCCTGGCCTTTCTGACCTCAGAGGATGCACAGTGGATGATAATTACAACAGTTACTGTCTGCGTTTGGATACGTGCCACCCTGTGCCAGGCACTTCAGAGACTTTTACTGTTTCTTATCTTGTTAACAACCCACGAGATTACCTGTTATGATTCTCATTTTACCGGGGGGAAAAGAAATGAGGCTTAATAGATTTGCTGAAGAACAAGGAAGAGGAGGAAGAGGGGCAGAAGAGGAAGAGGAAAGAAGTGGGTTTCTGGGGGCCAACCAGCCAGGATGCTAACTCAGGTGTTGGCAGCTTTGGCTCTGAAACCTGCGTTCTTTCCAGAGGCACATGCATAATGAAACAGAAAGAAGCGTCCAGCCTGGGACTACAGGTCACTGTGACTTTCTCGCTCTCAGTAGGAGGCTAAAGGGGGGCAGCTTCTGAAAGGGACATTGAAGGAGCAACCACGTGGAGAACAGGCTCTTATATAGCAACTCACACTGTGTCCCCCGCTTACTATAAAGAAGTCGTTGACATCTGCACGGTTTTCAAAACAAGCTATTGACTTAATGTCACGTTGTCTAAAACCATCAACGTGACTTCTGTCATCAGAGTCCACACAAAGGATATTTCTTAGTGCAGGCTTGGGATCAGAATTCCTTTAAAGTTCTTGAGATTTGAATCACTTAAGTATCTGGGGGTGGGGGGAGTGGAAAGACTGGTCTCCTAAAGCCTTTCCTCAAATTGTAATATAGTCACAAACATCTGTTTTTGTTTTGTTGCTATTCTTTCCTTCCGTAAAAACTAAAGAAAACATTGTTTAGATTCCAAGGGTAGCTGTCCTTTTAGAGAAAGAGACAGAGAAAATTTGACACTTTGTAGAATAGTTTAAAAATAGACAGAGCTCATTCTTCTCTAAACAGCACCTACGTGTCAACAGAATTCTTCCTTCAGTCTTTGTGTGTGTGGTGGGGCGTAAGTTCTGAGCTACACTCATTCAAAAAACACCTAAAATAGCTTTAACTAAACTCCCAAGATCATTACCTACTGGTGGATGGATGACAACTCTAGTCTCTACACAGACATATTCTACTATTTATTACAGTGATTCACTCAACAAATATTTTACTTAACGCCTACTGCATGCCATGCATAGATGGTATGCCCACATATGTACCTAGATGTAAGAGAGGATAAATACTACCCCAGTGTACAAGATGTCAAGGCTAGTGGAGGAGGCCAGCAAATAACAGGGCAATCTCTGGCTGCCCGAGGCACAGAGGATTGACACCTAATCTAAGGATAAGAGAAGGGGTCAAAGATAAGGGTAAGAGAGGGGTCAAGGACAGCTTCGCTAAGTAGATGAAGTCAGAGCCAAGTTGTAAATGATGAAAGAGTTAGCCAGGCATTAAAGGTGAAAGGACCTTCCAAATAAAGGTATACCTTCCTATAAAGATCGCATCCAATGCAGAAGCATAACTTAAGGTTAAAAGGATGGACTCTGGAACTATATTCCTTCCATTCGAATTCTGGCCTGTTACCAGCTGTGTGACTTTGGGCAAGTTACCTACCATTCTGTGCCCCCATTTTTCTCATCCAGGAAATGAGGGTAATAATAATACCTCTGCAAAGGATTATGGTGAGCATAAAGTGGTCTTTGTAAAGCACAGAGCAAGGCCAGAAAGGCCAAAGCACCGTATAATCATGTTTTTGTGTTATGTAGATGTGAGTGGTCATTTAGGTGCATTTCATTTACTGCAAAAAGCTGTGTGTGTGTGGAGGAGTGAGAACTATGAGGCTGAAAACAGTGCACAGGAGTCAATCTGATCTAGGAAGATAAATGAAAGACCAGAGATTTGCATTTGTGTATTTATTCAGTATTGTCTTTCTTCTTTCTTTTAATAAGTACTACCAGGCTATAATAAAGTAATGGTAGGTATTAATATTGTTCACCAGTTACAGATTTTCTCCTTTTAGGCACACCAAAAGTTTGCATTTCCTACTACCTTTGTTGTTTAATGAAACCAAGTATCTTGTTTCCGGTCAGTGAGTTATGAGAAAGATGATGTGTATTTCTTCTGGGCTGGGGTATGTGAATGTTGACACAAGATCCTTCGAAGTTCTCTCTGCTCTGGTACATCAACCATCAGTTTCCAAGATGGTGGCTGTTCCATCAGTAGTCAGGGTCCATGAATAACTGATAGGTAAAGTTCCTCTGCCAATGGAAGTTCAGTATGAGTGAAGAATAAACTTTCCTTATGTTAATGCTTAAGATATTGGGGATGATTGCTACCTAGTTTAATACAGCCTATCCCAGCTGATAAGATTAAAATAAGAACAACAATGATAATAATGATGTTTATGGAATACATCTTATACGCCAGACACTTTGTAATGATGCTTCTAATCCCCTCAATAGTGCCATGATGTCCGTAGACTATGACCACCACTCCAGTCTTATAGGTGAGGCAATAAGAAGCTAAGTAGCTTATTTCGGGTGAAGAAAACTTATGAGTGGCAGAACTGGGATTTGAACTCGGACACTTCAGGTCTGCAATCTATGCCCAAATCACTGCGTTTTACTTCCTCTTGTGCAACTTCCAGAGATGATTTTCTTGCTATCACAGACTGAACTGGCAAAGAATTTGACAAACGTCTCTACTCCCATCTCCAGTGAGGTCTGACTGCAAGGCCGACGCACTGTGTATTTTATTAAGAGGGGAACAGTCAAGAGCTTCCAAGGAACTGAGTTGCTTTTCCAGAGCAAAGAAGTATGGATGTAAACCTTTTAATTTCCCTAGTTCTGTAAATTCTGTAAGTGAAAAAAAAAAAAAAGGCACTTTCTGCTTGGAGATTTTATTGGCTTGGTTACGTATATGACTCTCCAGCCTTTTGTAAAGACGCAGTTACCCCGTTCGGCACTCTCTGTGTCGCTAAGCGTGTCACCCCTGAGTGTCATTACAGTCTCTCAAGAGCCAGCGTAGGCTGAGTGCAGCTGTGCCATTTTTACCTCTCCCTGCTGTTTGCTGTTGGTGGTGGGTTCCTCTCTGTTTTCTGTTGTTGAGGGAGGGGAGGGGGGCTCCTCTCACCTGAGCGATGTCCTTAGGAGGCCACCCCGAGGTCCCTGCTTCACCGCAGCCTCAGGCTTGTACACACAGAATAACAGGCAGCGCCGGCAGGCGCCACAAGACAGGGGAAAGCCTTCCAATTCTCTTGTCAGCCGGGTCTGAATTTCTTTTTTACGACAGAAATCTCTGACAGATCTCACCATGGACCTCTGATTAGCCCGATGACATGCAGGTAAGATTCCGGGACCGACTATGGGGAAGGCGAGGGCGGCGTCTGTCACCAGGCTTCTGGTCCTGCAGCAACTTCTTCATCTGGATACGTCAAGAGGGCACATCTCTAACAAAGAAACTGCAGCGAGCACGACTGCAAAGCCAACCGCCGGGCACAGGAGACGGCATCAGGACTGGATGCGATAGGACGACAGCAGAGCGGATGCTGCAGCCTGAGAGCCCACTGGGACCCACCAAGACACCCCAGATAATCAGAGCACCCTGGGTGGGGGGGAAGCCCCTCTCCACCCTCATCCCCGGGTGACTCTCTGGTCCAGGTCCTTAGTGCCAGATTGGCAAAACCATTTTCTGATTTTACACAGAGAAGCCAGGGAAGGAAGCCCCCATCTCTTTCCACGTGCCTTTTAAATGTACTCATCCAGATGTTAATTACGTATATATTACTTAGATCTCTCTAGATGTCGCGTAGATAGTCACACTCCTTATATACCTGGGAGATGAGAAAAACAAAGCATTATTCTTTTCTTCTGTTCCTTGCTGAGGTTGAGACTCACATTTAAATATTTCAGATGAGACAAAGCTGAAGCATGTCCAGATTTCTTACTAGACCTTCCCTTCAAGAGCTTCCCTCCTCCCTCCCTACCTGCTTTCACTTCTGTCATCACAATATAAACTACTGTGCAAGATTGTGACAAACTGGCTGTCTTACACCCCTGCAAAGGGCAGATCGAGAGGAGATGGGTTTTAATTATTGCCAAATTGAGATGAGGCACAAGGAGATCGAGATGCATTTCCTAAATTATAGAACATGGGAAGGAGTTAACAAGGGAGATATAAAGTTTGCCTGACTTGGTCTCACAGAATCAAAGACTTTGGGGTTTGCAAGATCTTCTAGTCAAATATATTTGTCCAGAGAAGGATACTGAGGCCAGCCAGTTTAAATGGCTGGCTAATCAGGTACAGAAGCATGGAATCAGACATGAACTTTGGAGCCAGAATGGCCTGGGCTCAAATATGCACTTTGCTACTAACTTGTAGCAGGAGCATAGTATCCTTGAGCTCGTTTCCTCATCTAAAAAATGTGCACAATGGTGTTTACCTCCCGGGGCTTTTGTGAGAATTGAATAACACTGGGGATGAAAAACCTCTAAGAAGAGTGACTTCACTAGGTACTTACTAAACAAAGTCTTTCAATCAAATTCTGACATGTTTGTATAAAGCAACTTTGCCTCTTTCTCTTTAAAACAGAAACTCCTGACCTCTGGCGACAGCCTCTTTCGACTCAAAGATGGCATTCTCTCTAATCAAAGAATCAATTTTTTTAATTGCAAAACTCAGCCCAATACTGGCCTGAGCACGAATATACCCGCCCATAGGATGTCAATGAGGGATAAACCCATTAACATAGTTCATTCCAAAATTAAGGATCATCTTTATCCTTTTAACCTCTGCCCATTAACAAGGGAGGATGAAGTAAGGAAAAGAAAAATGTTGTCTCTCTACTCATTTCTTCATGACTTAAATATTTTCTTCCTTGCTATCTTTTATTCCCTTAAGGCATGATGCATTATGTTTAGTCATTCTTGTGATCCTTCTAGTTGAGTCTTTATTAATGATTTTCTTTTATTTCTAGTTTTCTAAGTTCAGACAACTCATTATTGAATGTTTCGAACTCTGACTCATTTTGTCCTGCTACATGATTATGGACATGCATTATGTACTCTTCTTGTTTGTAGAACTGCTATCCTGCTGTTTATCATTATTTTTTTCTATCTTGAAACAACTATGAAATTTGATCTCAATACTTTTTGGTGGTTCACATATTTTTTTGAAATTAGAAGAAGATGGGTTTCAGGAAAGCTTTCCAAACCTCACAGAGTTCTCTTTTCTGTTGTCATAGTATAATGCTCAAAAATACAGATAAATTTTTTGTTTTTTTGAGATTTGCTGGTTCTGCTTCTCTCCCTCCCTCTTCTCTGGACCTCCTCTTTTCTTGATCTTTATTAACTGAGGCAATTTTGATGACACTCAGCATCAGTTGCTCTTCCATGCGGGAGGAGCTTGTTCTGGATGCTTTGTTTCTAGAGCCCACGGGGGCCTCTCTGCTCCAGCTGGATCTTCCTACCATGGGCTCCATGCACTCACCCCCTCCTGGAGAAGGCAAGAGCTCTTCCAGTTTCACACACTATTCTGTTGTCTGTTTTGACATTCCCCTGGCTGAGCACTGTCAGACACCTGCCGCTCCCCTCTGCTTGCTTCCAGCACAGGTATCGGTAGATTACAGGTCTTGTGGCTGTCGGTGGTCTCTCTCTGGGCACTTGTAATTTGGAGTTCCTGAACTTACCCTGTCACCTTTGTTTTCTTGTAAAGGGCACCTTGTATTTTTGACTTTGCTGATTAGTTTATCTGTTTCAATATGGTGATCTGTTGAGTTTAAAAAGTTTACACTCCTGCTACCATTTTCAAGAATCGCCAACACTTAAAATTTTGTTTTCAATAACTCTGGCTTGTTATCAAACTTAAAATATCCCCTTTGGAAATTATTGGCCATTTGGGGATATGCAGAAGTAACTGGCCATTATAAATTGCCTACGTAAGCCCTTTGAAGGAGACAAACATCATTTGAATCTACAAGTCCTGATAGATTTCTTTTTACCAATGAGGAAACACTTCATTCTTCACAGTCCGATATTCAGACCAACTTGGTTATAATTACGAGTACATACTGGGCGAATCCCGGAGTGAAATCATGGCTGATGTAGTCTCTGTGAATGGATCCCTGGGAGACAATTCAAGGAACAGGGACTTTCACGTCGATTATGATACGTATGTTTCCCCCTGGACTTCTAAGTATTTCACCTCTGCTTAAATAAGGAAGGAACAATAAAAAGACTGTAGCATTTTTTAAGCAGATGGTTTCCTAAAATGCTGCTCACGTGATCAAACCTGATTCTCAGTAACACTATTCTGAGATATAAGTATATATATATATTTATATATCCCTTCCATATTACCAAGAAATTATGTGTGTGTGTGCATGTATAATTTTCTAGGCTTTTTCTTTTTCTTCTAATTGCTTTGTTCATATCTGGTGTGTGAGAGGGTAAGACACCTATCTTTCATTTTTTATAAATACATCCAACTATGAGAGATTGACTCTTAGGGGTTCTGTCCCTTTGCCGATCCACTGGGTGTCTGAGAGGCGATAATCTCTTCCTTGAAGTGCAGCCCGAGACAATGCTGTGATCATCAAGCTTGTGGGTAACTGTATGAGCAAGTTACTTTGTCCTGTTGAAGGATGACACTTTATTGGGTTCTGAGTCTAAAATCATGCCCCAGTCTCTACCTCCACAAATACCCAGACACAAGTCATCCACCCATCTTCCGGCTCTGTACGTGAGTTCCTATTTAACTTAAGATCTGCCTGTGAAACTGTTTCCCTGACAAGGAGTCACTGATTGCCGTGGCATCTTTTCACTTGATTATTAAGATTCCTTCTCGCTGTTCTCCCTCGAGCTTTAATTACAGCATTGCAGCTTGTTCAAAACACGCTGCCAGGTTTCTCACTTGCGCAGGAGACAGAACCCAGATTTCACATCCCCTGCACGTCCTTTATTCCTCTTACTGATTTCCTAGGCAATTCTGTATCGATTTTATCTTCTATCTCATTGCCTCCTTGGTCTTTTTCTTCCTTATTTTTCCGAGCTCTTAGAACTCCTTGTTCACACAGGTCATCCAATTAGGATTTATGTGTGATCCTCCTTGGCCACTCTGAGCACTCACTGTGATCAGGGCCAGAGCCCAAATATTCTTATCAGGCTGGCTTTTATCTCAAACCCACACCGTCTGACTAAGCTCTGGTACCCTCACCGCTGTTTGTCTCAAAGTGTCAAAAGGAATTGTAGCAGGGGCCTTCCTGCCCCCAGTGTATCATTACTGGCCTCCCACATTCAGAGCATTCCCTGGCCTCTGTGTCGCTTCTTTGCTTGTTTGTGTTGCCGTAGCGTTGTCTTTGGAGATTTGTTTCGGTATGGCACCTGCAAGAGTACTGGCGACCAGGAAAAGACACGGGGGCACTCATTCTGAGCTCCCGTCGTGCCTGTGGCTTGGGGGTTGTGAGTGGCCTCATGATGAAACGAAACAACTGGGCTGCCACTGGGGCACCAGACACCATGACAGTTTCTACCAGGGGTGGCCAGTGCCCAAGCAGAGTCCCTTAGTGGATAAAACACTTGGAAACAAGGAAGGATAGCAAATGCTACCTGTTTTGAAATGTCAGCCAGGGCAGGACCTTCCGAGGGAATTTTACAAGACAGAGATGGATCGCCAAATGCTCTAATTCAAGGTTTATAGGAACTTGAAATTGGGGAAGGAAAAAAAATATGCCCCACCTCTCAGGTGAAAATATATAGCATCGTACACTCTGAAATATTTAGCTCCTTTCATTGTTTACAGATTTTTTTATTGCTCTCTGAAATCCATAAAGGAAAATAAACAAATCTCAGATTGATCCCACCTTTACTTAAATCTTTTTTCAAATCTTATTTAAACCTGCCCTGTTCCTGCTCTACCTACCTGCATCCTAATACTCAGTTCTGAGTGAGCCCCATTGGCTGAGGTATCAAGTTCATTATCAGGACTACTGAAGCGTTAAGACTGACAATAGGAAGCGATTCTAATCAGTGAAACGCTGTATTCTTCTATTCACCTAATCCACAGATATTATCCATAGAACGTTATCGCTGTCCTTCCCTAGCTGCTGGAGGTAGAAAGGCTGTCGTGCAACTGCCCACTTTTGTTGCAGGCAATGGTCTTTGGCTTCAAAGGACAGACACCTAAAACATTAGCTCCATTAGCTTAATTAAGAAGGTGAGTTACTGTAACTGAAACGGTTATTACAAAAGTGGGACCGGTAGATGGAGTTAGGATACAGCTGTACCTTTCCCCTTATTCACATCCCTCCTGTGAGATGAGTTCTGCCCCATCCCTGTCCCTCCGTGGTGGGTTGTATCAGTGCCTCGCCCGGATGCCCTCAACAGCCCGTTGTCCCAGCAGCACAGCTAACGAGTGAAGGCGAAACTAACTCTGTGAGGCAGTCCGTGCTCCAGAGCTTCCCTGGAGGACTGAAATTCCTCCCCAGCTGAGACCACGCTCTTGTTGAACTTTGTTCTTCCCTGTCCTGCTTCCCCGAGTCTGTTTCTCCTGAGAAAATCACTTAGGCAAGAATCCCATCTTGGGGAACATGACCAAAGATGTCCTACAAAAAATTTCTGCAGAATCCATAAGTTATTTGCTCATTTGTAGAAGAAAAGGTCTCTGTTAACTTTTCTTTCCAAGAATAGTTTCATTCCAGTAACCAAAAAGTCCAGTCCTAACTCAAAGCTAAAACATTAAATTCCTTTCGTCCAGTTTGAGGGTAGATGAGTTGCCTGCCTTCATTCCTTGCTTTGTGCATCTGTCTGTGCCCATTTGCTCCTCCCTGGAAGCGGTCGGCCCCACTGAGGCCTTCTGATTCCTCCAGGATTGAAGTTAGGAAGAAAGTAAAGATTAAGTGGTGGGGAAGAGCTTACTCAGCTGACTCAGGTGGCATTTCTTTCTTCCTTTTATATTTTTAAGATTAAATCTGAAAATCCTACAGATGAAAGGAGGTCAGTGGAGTGGCTTTCCAGTTGGTGACTAAAGAGGGCTCAAGTGGCCAGCAGTGTTCTCCTACCCAAGGCTGGCCCAAGGTCCATGTTTGCAGGGACCCAAGTGGAAACTCTGCTGAGGCGTAAGCCTCAGGTGCAGGTGTAGGGTCACTTGAAGAAAGATCCAGCCCGAGAAGCCTGCCTGAGGTGGTGTTGAAGCCCCAAAAGAAAGAGGCTGAGTGGAGTGAATGCCCCGGAACCAACAGAGGAATCATAAGTAGGTAGTGAGAGCTCTTAGCAGCTGTCAGAAAGGTCTTCTGGGTGAACTTCTAAGGAGTTGACAAAAAGCAACGCAGAGACAAATAATCAACTCTGAACACCTAGTTGAAGAGAAGCCATAAGAAATACACACACACCATGGAATATTACTCAGCCACGAAAAGGAATGAAATAATGTCACTGGTAGCAAAATGGATGGACCTAGAGATGATCATACTAAGTGAAGTAAAGTCAGAAAGAGAAAGACATATATCATATGACATCACTTATATGTGGAATCTGAAAAAAAAAAAGACACAAATGAGCTTATTTATAAAACAGAAAGAGACACAGACAGAAAACAAACTGATGGCTCCTGAGGGAGAAGAAGGGGAGGGCTAAACTGAGAGACTGGGATTGGCAGATACAAACTACTATGTGTAGAAAAGATAAACAACAATGTCCTACTTTACAGCACAGGGAAGTATATTCAACATCTTGTAGTAATCTGTAATGAAAAAGAATATATAGGGGTGTGTGTGTGTATACATACATATGTATAATTGAATCTCTGTGTTGTACATCCAGAAACTAATACAACATTGTAAATCAACTATATTTCAATTAAAAAAAGGGAGAAAAAAAATTTTTTAATTTTATACCAGTCAGCTGTGTTCATCAGACTCCAGGAGGACACAGATCAAGCTTTTCTGATAAAGTCCTTAATAGTAACTTTAGCAGTATCACATTCAGGTAGCTGGCAACAGTTCACTTACAGGAAAATGACTTTTAATCCTGTGAAATAAATTATCTTCTATTTCTTTTATTTTAAAATTCATTTGCATTTAACGTATAAATCTGCTTCGCGTTTAGAGTTGTACCATAAGGTCTTGACCATAAAGTGTTCATTTTAGTCTGACGTTTACACATATTTAATTAACAGAATGTTGCAATTGGACATCTGTGAGAATTAGTTATTTTTTTTAAATGTGTAAACATTTTACTGACTTTATCCAGGTTTGACAAATACTGCAATTGTAATATACTTATTATATGGAAAATGAAGAGATTTGTTTTTAAAAAAAAAAAAGATATTTCAGCCATCCTGAACAGAAATAACTCTGTGCAGGGATTGCTGAAAATAAGTTCAAGGTCTCTTAGGTTAATGCAGCCGTTAACATTGCAGAGTCACCTGAAAGTAATTTCAGACAACACTAAAAATGCTGAACGAACCAATACTCTGAGACATCATATATATGAGGCAAAAGCTCACACTTTCAAATTAAAGCACTGCAGAAAGTGAATGAACTATCTGACACGTGTTTTGTAACCCATGCTGTTGAGATGTTGAAAAATTAAGCATATCTAATCATTTTATTTTGATTTAAAGGTATAAAATTGTATTATGCCTCTTAGTTAAAAAAAAGGGGGGGGGGCAAAAATAAAAATATTTTGACAGACTTCCATCAATGCAAGTATTTCTTAATTTCTCTATCTTTAAGATTCAAATTTGAAGGTAGATGACAAAAAGGGAGGGGAAACAAAAGAGGGACACAGGACAGAAGAGAAGAGAAGGATCTGTGATGCTGCTAGAACTTCCAGCTTCCAGTTTCCTGAAGTCACAGTATTTACAGGGAGCTAATGATCCCCACAACCTCTGCAAAACCTGTCTCTCATGACAAGGGCAGAGAGACAGACCGCAGGTGCTGAGCCCAAGCAATGGCCCCCGTGCTGCTCTGAAGAAGGTGCCCAGAAGCCCAGCGGATTTTGCCTGCTCTGACCCACGACTCTGGGAGTGAAAAGGAGCTAAAGCACACATCTGGGGAGGGACTGCCAGGTACTGTGAAAAAGAGTTCTCCAAGGTTAATACATATTTCCGTGGAATGTTATCTTTCTAGTGACTGCTGATAGTAGGCTGTCCAACTTCGAGGCCATGTGCTAGTGACAGTTGAAATCTCAGTATTGAGAAAAATGGCCCGGAAACCAACTAGATTGTGACGGGGTAAAAAAGTCAAATTATATGATTAAAAAAGTATAGAATAAAAACACAGGTAGGAAAAGACAACAACAAAAAAACGCTTAAAAAAACCGAACAAACAAGGTAGGAAACACTCAAAAACATGGAGGAAAACCAAGAAAAATGAACTCATAGGCACAAAGAGAAATAAAGTAAACAAGTCAGGTAACTAAGACATACATGAATTCAAATCACTAGTTTTTCACATGAGCAGCAATCTCATCAAGCAGTCAAAGTAAGCATGTGTTTATGACCACAACTTTTTCAAATTAGTCATCACATAAATGATTATTCAATAGATGTTTTTAAATATTAAGAAAAAAATTTTTAAATCTAGGTAAATTACACCATCATGACGTCCCTAATGAGCACCAAAATTGCACTCTAAGTTCTAGTGTTTACAACTAACATTCTGGTTCATCGTCTATTTTCTTTGTAATCACCGGCCCATTAGCTGCCATTTAGAATTTAATTTTTGGTCCATACATAGATTTTTTGTTTTAGTGCCATTTTCTGTAGGAGGATTTAATCTATACATCCAGGCATCCTTAGGAGACATTCCCAGCTTTTTAAGAGTTTCTATTTCAGCATGTCTACAAGAGCAAGAGAGACGGGGTAGAAATCTCCCAAACCCTTCCCTCCCATCAAAGCTTATTATAAGGTTTTTGGCATTTCAGGGGAAAGACACAATACAGCGAGTGATTCGGGAGGTGAATCTTTATGTATTTCTCTTCTCCCCCTCCTCTTCTTTCCTGGAATGTGCTCTTTATGTTATACCCCGATTTGAATACTAATCACGTTTTAATTCCTCCTCTTCCACGGAACAGCCCATGTGCCCTAACGTCGGTGGTGCTAACTGGCTCACACCCCTGCGTGGATGAAGGGCTCCCAGAGGTAACGGTGTGTGCAGGTGCACGAGTAATCGCCTGGCTTCTCAAGTCAGCTCTCCTGCGTCTCTGCAGTCTGGCAAGGACACCCACAATTCGAGGAGTGAGGGGCTAGCTGTGAACTCTGAAATAGCATATGTATGACCTTCTGTTGAAAAAATAAAAACAGAAAAATTAACATGAAGATAAAAAAAATTTTTTTCCCTCAAGGAGAAGGAAAAAAAAAATTCCTGAAACATTTTCTTCTTAGGCTCTGACTCTTCCCTGGTGACAGAGAACTCCGCTTAACAATCACATTGGGCAATTATCAGCAGATTTAGAGCCAGAATCCAATAAAAGTAAAGCCATGAGCATTGTTAGAAAACTAGAGGAGATTGGAAAAAAAAAAAAAAAGTGAGGTGTTTTGCTACGCTACCAACCAGGGCTGGCTGCAACTAAGCCTTCATCACTATAATCCACTGTCACCGTCTTAGCTCAGTTACTCATCATTTCTGTCACTGAAGCAGTTCCCATACTGGTCTCTGTGTCGCCAAACTTTTCACTTTTCGAGCCTGATCTGTTTCACTGTTGGAGTTATCATCCTAATTCACAAATTCAGTCACATCAGAGTGAGGCTCGTAGACGAATTCCCGTTATCTGCAGAAGAAAGTGGAAGCTTCTCTGCCTGGCAAGAAGTGTCTCCTTTACTTTGTCCCTGCCTGATTTTCCGAGGTTATTTCCGCACATGCTCATCCCTCCACGAGCCCCTGTACAGTCTCGCCCTTGCAGGATTCACGTTATGATCTAGCTACATGTGATAATTTGGCATCCTCATTCCTACATAGCCCGACTCCTGCTGCTCCTCTTACGTTCAGTGCTTTCTTTCCTCGCTCAGTCGGTGTAGCTGTGTAATCACTTGACAAGACTTAACACAGATGACTTCTCTTACTATCTCAGGGCAGTTCCCTGAACCACTCCCTCAGAACACCACCCACTGTGTGTCAACTATAGTAATCGAGTTATTTGCATCTCTTTCGAATAGACTTTGAAATCCAAGAGGACAAACACTATATTGTATTCCCTAATGCTTCCCCTTCTGTCTCCCTGAATTTGGCTTATTCGCATCCATTTTTTTTTCCCTCTCTGCTAACTTGAGCCTTTACAGATGATAAGGAACATCCTGTTGTGCACTGATGTCATGAGGATTAACACCGTTAAAGTAAATAATGTCGGTGTCCATTCACTCAGGTACGCAAAATGACTCATCTTTTATTTGTAAGTTTTTCTCCAGAAATCTTGCGTTAACAATTAGAACCTATTGTTCTGCTAACATTTATTTACTTATTGGAAAGTCAGGCACTGTGGTGAGGTTTTGACACTCGATAGATCTCAGTTCAAATTTTATTTGGCCACAAACCCAGATTATTCCATCTAGGGAGAGTTTTTTTGTTTTGTTTTGCTTTTACATCTAGGGAGAGTTAACTTCTTGGATGTCATATGTGCAAAATGAGGATGAGAATATTAACCTTTCAAGAGGTTTTGAATGACTGAATAGGTGGAATTGGGTGCAATGATAAGAAATTGCCAATATTCCAGCATCTTCACCCACAGACACAGGTTAGTTTTGTTGTGGAAGGCGGGACACACGGTTCTCTACAGGACAGAAAATCAGTCCATGGTCAGTCTGAGGCACATGATGGATTATGATAATTATGCTTATGATGATGACAGTGTTGACAAGGACACACATGACTCTACACAGCATCTCTCGTCCTGTCTTCTCATCGCCAAGGCACACATAAAAACTTGGCTCAGTTATGCTTGAGGAATAGTCAGACTGCCTGACCCAGTCACAACTGGGACACAAGGAAGCAGCCAATGGAATGGCAACCCTGCAATAAGTAAAAGAACTAAAGGTTGCCCAGCCAGGCACACGTCGCCGGCATTCAATTCAATCACGGGATCTACTACAAGCCTGTACGGCTGGTGCAGGAATAAAAAGCCAAGGGAGACGCAGCCCCTGCCTTTAAAGAGCTTGCTGAGTTGGCTGTTACACAAACAGACACTCGCGAGACACTGAAGAGAAAGACTATCAGATGCAGGGAGCGAGGGGAAGACGTGTTTTACTGTCGGGATCTACACTCCCCTCTAGTCTTCAGGAAGGTTCTGGTTTTTTGCTATATGTCTTAGTGTTGGTGGACTTCCTTACATTATTCAAGCCATTCATTTTAATGGGATTCTGAACAATTTATGAGCAAGGTGTAACAAAGAATTGTTGCTGGTTTCTTTTTCTCTCGTATCTCTGCCCCATCAGTGCTCTCTCTCGCACACGCACTTGAGATAGAGATATATGGATGTGTATCTAGATATAGATATATTCCAGCCCAAATAAGGCAAGATGAACAGATTTTAAGTAATTCTAGGCTTCTGGAAAGTATTCCAAATCAGGGAAGTAAAGGAGGCAAATACTTCACCCTGTGTTGTGACCCTGTGATGTTTCGCAGGGTCACTGGGTGTTCAGGGAATTAGAAAAGTATGTGAGGTCCTGAGGAGCAATGCAACATAAACCACACTGTTCCTTAATGACATTTGAAAGATGTTACTGCACTTGTAGAAATTGTCTATTGAACAATAAAAGATCCAATTTTGTATAGGATTATAAAGATTTATTCTAAAGAGATCAGTGAAGCTGTATTTCTATAAATCACCTGGAAGGAAAAAAACAGACAGAAAATAACTTTCACAAGCACATCTTAAGTGGTTTTTACCTAAGTTTTTCTTTCCTTTACTTTTCTGTTAGCATAAAATGCACTGAATAGAAAATTGGTTATTTTCAAAATGCATCTCAAATCATGATTTGGACATACCTGAGAGGCAGACTTACAACAGTTATTTGCTATCAAAATATTCTCCTTTAAATCTGACAGAGCAATTCTATAACCAAATATTCTATTAGAAAAATAGATACACTGAAGGAGAACAATTTTTAAGAAAATAGTCTGTAGTCTTCTCCTCAGTGTTTATGTTCAAATTCCAGCCACTTAAATTGCAGATGAATTTAATATGAACATGTAAGCAGAGAGAAGTTCCACTGAGTCCCAGTCCCAGTATATTTTCCACGTGCAACTCTACAAGTCTTGTGAAGAAGTGTCTTTTCGTTTTGATGATAACACACTCCATTTTTTTTTATTTAGAAATGTACCTCTGCACCCTACAGTGCCACAATCGGTCTCCTTTAAAACTAATATTTTCAGAACTCACTTCGGTTTAATAAATATCACTCTTCAGATTTTCCCTGAAACAAATTTTCTCTTTATGAAGTTTAGGAGGAAAAACAGAAGTTTTACATAGTAAGGGTAGTTGTTATTTCAAAATCTGCCTATTCTCTACCATGACTCAAATTTCTTTTTCCCCATCTATTTAAATTGAAGTATAGTCAGTTTACAATGTTGTGCTAATTTCCAGTGTACAGCATAGTGATTCAGTTATACATATATTTACATGGATATTCCTTTTCATATTCTTTTTCATTATAGGCTATTACAAGACATTGAATATAGTTCCTTGTGCTATACAGTAGGACCTTGTTTGTTTATTTTATATATAGTAGTGTGTATCTGCTAATCCCCAAATCCTAATTTATCCCTCCCCCTCCCCACCTTTCCCCTTGGTAATCATCGGTTTGTCTTCTATGTCTGTGAATCTGTCTCTGTTTTGTGAATAAGTTCATTTGTCTCATTTTTAAAAAGTCCACATACAAGTGATATCATCTGAGATTTTTATTTCTCTTTCTGACTTACTTTTCACTTAGTATGATGACCTCCAGGTATGATTCAAATTTCAATTCTAATTATTTTTTAAAAGACACATAACTTCCCCCAGAGCTTGAGAAAGTACGATGCATTGATATTATGCCGTAAAGTAAGAGAATCCAAAAGTGAAATAAATTTCAGCAAAAAGTAAGAGTGGATGGTGCAAGCAGAGGACATGGGAAATAAAGACCCCCAGACTCTGGGCATGGATATCCATCCAAATAAGTAAATATTTCAAAGCTTTTCACTTTTGAAGAATTACTTGAGCAGGACACAACATTTCTCCCTTTTAAAATAGCAAATCAGGAGGAAACTATGCTGTTGAATAATCAAAGTATATTTTGATTATATAAGAGCTTCAGTTATTGAGAGGGAACATTGTTTCTTAAAAAATTACAAAAACTCTTCTAGAAGATTTTTATTTCTGGTGGTACAGTGCTACGTCTATTAGGAAAAACCTTAATGTTTCTAATGAAAATCAGCAGGTGTTTATTCCTCTCTATTTTGGGAGGTAGTTTATGGAACTGTCATTACTCCCTTGAAATTCTGTTTCAGTTTTCCAAATCTGTGCAGGTGAAACATTTTTTATGGTGGTTATAGGTGTAATAAGGTTATTTTATTCCTACAACTTGATAGAAAGCCAAAGCAAAAAGACAAAATACCAACACAGTTGAAAAAGCAAAGAAAAGGGGAGAGCTAATCCGTACAGTAAGACATTCTCAATCATGCTTTATGTGTACTGTGGCTTTTGACATCAAATGCACATTCACTGATCAACATGGAACTTTGCAACCTACATTGCTTGGTTTTAAGCAACTGAAAGCATTCATACCCAAGACTGATTTAATATGCACTCTCAGTTTGAAGACCCTTTACCCACAGTACAAAAATACACTTTGCAGTTTCAACTTGAGTTAACGTTCCTTACTAAAACCTCAGTTTATAGTGAAATAACTGCCTTCCCTGAATAGTTCAACATCCAAAGCAAATCTGAGATATCATTACAATTTGAAAGAAAATCCTCTCGTTGCAAACTACAGATGGAGACATGTCACTCTAATAGCAAATGGTTTGCTTCTAAAAAAGTGCGAGTGTGTGTCTCTGTGTGTATATAGACAGCGTACACACATACACAGCATGCTGCACACGGAAACATCAGTTAAGGTTCCAAATTGGACACTGTGATGAAGAGTTAACTCCTATTGGCCAGAAGCTATAGAATATCACGGCCAAACTGGAAACTTGAGTCTAGCAGTTTATTTTATTTTTTACATCAAAATTAGCTGAAGTAGCAGGCATGCAAGCATATATTCGATCTTGTCCAAGGATGATAAGCAAATATATGTGTGTGGCATCTAAAGACGGAGAGGAAGTTTAGAGTTTATGCTTTTAGTTGCTTAAAACCAAACAATGTACCCTGCAAAGTCCCAAAGGCACGTCTGCACAGAGGTTCTCATTATTAGTTCACTTTATCTCTGCTGGTGCAACTGTGGTTCTCAGCTTTTTAATCACTTCTCCGCTGGCACAGCTAATGCGCCTACAAGTTGTCTGGAATTTTAATATTGCTAAATTTAGTGACACAAGTTGTGATTAAATTGTGAAAACTTGTTTAATGCAAACCCTGATTGAAAAGAATACATGCTTATTTAAGGAAAATGTACAACGTTGCAAAAATTATATAGCGCTATATATAGCCCCCATTTAACAGCTTTACCAACCTGCAAAAAAGTTGGTTCTTGTAGAAAACTGCCAGGCTATGTAGTCTGAAATCTGGAGTCGTAATACCAGAGAGCTGTCAGTCAGCCATCCATCCATCTAATTGGCTTCTTACCATCTTTCCATCATGTTTTTTTTATAACTGGTCGCCTCTGGCTAAAATGCAAATCATGAGGAAGAGCCGTCTAGAAAAAGCTGCTGCTTTCTTAATTATCTGTCAGAGTATGGACCAGTGGACCTAGGGCCGCACAGCAGAGTTATGCTAAGCAGCAAGGCATCATGGGAATTGGAGTGACAGCTCATTTTCCTCCTGTGTTTTCTGTGTTCGAATGACAATGCAGAAATACGGGTTTTCCCACACTTTCTCTGAACACTTGGGCTATTGCTCAGGGGAGCACAGAGCCAAAACTGTCACATTTCCAGACATGGTCTTATTGCTGTCACTGTGACAGGATTGTTGACAAATGCCAGCAGTCATCTGGGCATCTTGGGAAATGTCTGCCATGATTGTGTCAACAGCCTGACAGAAATTGTTAATGTTTAAACTTCTTCCACTGACAGAATCCTGTCTTGCTGACAATATTTGTCATATGAAACTCAATCTTTGTCAAACTTGCTTAAAAATTAACACTTTCTCAATTTCTTTTTTTTTTCTCCTCCCTAGTTTACTGCCTAGCAGTGCAAAATTTTAGCAGTAAGATTTCAGCAAGGTAAAGTGACACAGTAATTTGGGTCCAGGTTCCATTCAAATTCTTTAGCCTACTATTAATTTATGGCCACCCTGTCCTTTTGACCTTTGCTACCAGAATAATTAGCCATATATGTGTGTGCATATATACATATATATGATACATACATAATATATACATATGTATCGTGTGTGTGTGTTGTGTGTGCCTTAGGAATCAAACTTGTGAATTATTCATGAGGTACAAAACACTATTGCTCAGGATACAATGTGGAAAATCCATTAAATCATGCAGACTTTTTAACTTATGTGAAAATCAGTTGCACATTTGTAGGTGTCCATGAACTAATTTCTTAACTTTAAATTTAAAAATTTTAAATTATTTTTAGCTTTAATTTTAGGAAATCAATCTAACAGGTTAAACAGTATTTTTTGCAGGAACTCAGCAAGGAGTTGATTTTTTTAAACACATGATTTTTGTCAAACCTGGAATACAGGGATAGCTTGAATTTCCTAATTCAGATAATCTATTGGGAAATATTCATGTGAGCAGTATAAAAGATAGTGTTTTGTTTTTTTTTTAAAAAGGAGCATCTGGTTTAAAATCCACAGGTGGATTTTTAAAAATAATTTTGGTGAGACAGAACGCTCTGATTACTAGAAGGCAGATCAATCATATCTGGCTGTATTAGAAATACCCAGTCATCCTGGGTACATTTCTTAGATGCTACATTTCTTAGACATGGTGTAGAAAAGAGCACTTGGTTAGCTGAATTCAGTGTCCATCTGTCCCTGACAGAACAATCCCTGTCAAACTAGGAGTGACAACTTATTACTAATGACATAACTATTATTAGTTGTACTATTATTAGATACTACATCATAGCACACAAATATAGTATACGCTTACACCAGTAAGGACACATTAAAATAATTTGTTATTAGAATAGCAATCTCCTGGGAAAATAGACTGTGTCTAGAAGTCCTATTTACCTGAATTGCTGCCAAGTATGATTTCTAGTGACTCTGTAGACAGCGAATGGGCCAGGTACTGCCTCACTTGCTGAAAAGAGTAGACTTCTTAATATGCTTTTTAGTTTAAATTTTTTGTTGCCAGAGATTTATAAGTTAATAATATAAATTCACATATACATATATATAAATAAATAAACTTTATTTTTTACAGCAGTTTTAGGTTCATAACAAAATTCAGCAGAAAGTACAGGGAGTTCTCATACACCCTGTGCCCCACCCAGGCACAGCCTCCCCACCATCAACATCCCACACCAGTGTGGGACATTTGTTACAGCTGCTGAACTCAGATTGATACACATCATCATATTATTTTTCATAGCTTTTAAATCCAAACATTATCAGAAGTATCTCCAACCAGTATAATGTGATGTCTTGGGCCAGGAGTTGGCAAACTTGTTATGCAATGAAACAAAGAGTAAATATTTTAAGTTTTTGTCTATATCATAACGATACCACTCTGCCTGCCAAAGCACTATAAGTAGATACATTTTACAATTTTAAAATGTCCCAATAAAACTGTACTGATAAAAGCAGACAGTGGACTGGATTTTGTTTACAGGCTGTAGTTTGTTGACCCCTGGTTTAGACCAGGAGCTCAGTAATTCAACAAACCCTGATTTCAGATTTCAGCTGTACTGCACACTCGCTGTGTGATGCTGAGCATATTTTCCTCAAAATTCTTCAAGAAAACCCTTTAGGAATGTATTAATTTCCTGATGTTACCAGTGAGGGGATAGCTTGCAGAGGCTATGCCCCTAGAGTTCCTGGGTAACAAGAGAACAAATCTGGGATTCTAACATAAGCCTGTCAATTCTTAGCTTCCTGCTTTTCTCAACTATGACATGTTGTCTGCAATTCTCATTTACTTCTGAAATAAAATTCTAGATTGAGTTTGGAGACTTAGAGGACAGAGAGAGAAAAAAGATACAGGTGGGGTAAGTATTGACCATTTAGGGGAAAACGTGCTTCTTTACCATCAGAATTGCTTCCTGTGTTGATAACACAGGGTTCTCTGCCTTCACCCCTCTACCATTGATCACTTCCTGCACTTAGCCTGGAAGATCAGGGACAGGGTGCAGCAAAATGAAGAGGAAGTCTGCCTCCCAAATAACTGATAAACATTTGGAATGATTCTCCCCAAAATTCAAGAACAGTATCTCTGATGGTTCATTTTATGTGTCAATTTGACTAGGCCAGATATTTGTTTAAACATTATTTCTGGGTGTGTCTGTGAGGGTTCAGGATGAGATTAACAGTAGAGGAATCAGGAGACCGGGTAAAGCAGATTGCCCTCCCCATTATGGGTGGGTCATACCTCATCTGTTGAGGGCATGAATAGAACAAAAAGGAGGAGGGGAGAATTGATTCTCTTTCTGCCTATATGTTTCTGAGCTGGGACACAGGTCTTCTGCACTTGGATATGAGTGTTTACCATTGCCTTTCCTGGTGCTCACGCCTTTAAACTTGGACTGGAGCCACACCATCAGCTCTCCTGGCTCTCCAATTTGCAGACAGCAGATTGCTGGCACATTCTAGCCTCTATAATCATGTGAGATATTTCCTTATAATAAATCTATATATGATAATAAATAATAATAAAATCTATATGTAAAATCTCTTACTGGTTCTCTGAAGAACTAGCACAGAATTATCTTAATCTCTTTTCTTAGTGAATCATGACTAAAGATTCCTCCAGGCTGGGCCACGTGGATGGTCTTAATCTCATGGGACTATATGGCCAGCATCCTTCTCTGCTCAGTGTGGGAAGTGTGGCATCACATCCTCTTGAACACAGCTCAGCCAGACTCTGTACAATGTGCCTCCAGCCAAGGGACACATCTGCAGGGGGGGGAAGGGGCATCCCTGGATAGTGCTCTGCTGCTTCACCTTGTTCCTCTGACAATTCCACATAACGCACCTCAATTCAAATCCACACGTATGCACAGGGCATCTATTTTGTTTTAGGTTAATTTGCATAGAGGATTCAAAGAAATACAAACCCTGATTACTTACTACTCAGAGATCATGATAACAGTTTTGAAACAACCCAGGAATAATATGACAGAGCGCTTAAAAAACAAGCAAGAAAACATTTTGTTTAGCATCAGACAGGCATCTTTTCAGTACTTAGGAAATACTGCAGATTCTCCAGATACAGTCAGGAGCCAAAGTTGAGTGACATACCTCTTTCAATCTCTTTCTCTCTCTCAAACTCAAACTCCCTGGGGCCAAGGAGGGCTTTTAGCAGACTCAGACTGGTTTTGAAGATGTTGCATTAGTATGCGGGAGGACTTACAGGTTGCATGGTGTCCTCCAAAAAGATACACCGAAGTCCTAACCCCTAGTGCCTCACAGCTGTGAGCTACTTGGCACATAGTGTTATTGCAGATTAATTAAGATGAGGTCGTCTTGGGGTAAAGGGAACGCTTAATCTAATATGACTGGCGTCCTTGTAACAAGAGATACAAGGGAAAGACAGCCATGCAGCAACGGAAGCAGAGAGAGGAGTGATGTGTCTGTAAGCCGAGGAAGTGTAAGGACTGCTGACAAAAACTGAAAGCTAGAAGAGGCAAAGAAGGATGCTCCCCTACAGGTTTTCAGAGAAAGCATGACCCAGCCAGTAGCTTGATTTCAGACGTTTAGCTTCCAGAATTGTCAGACCTATAAGACAGTATTTTGTTGTTGTTGTTTTAAGATACACGGTGTTTAGTCCTTAGTCACAGCAGCCCCTAGGAAACTAATACGAGTGTATTAAGGAGTAATAGCCCTTATTTTAGAGCCCTATAAATCTGGATTAAAATCTCAACTCCATCATGTCCTCTCAAAATGTGTATTTCCTCATCTGCATAATGAGAATTCCTCCCAATGGACCCCTCCTCAGACTCCCACCAGAGGGTGGTACCGACACACGGCCGATGCTAACATGCTCACCACGCGCCCTGGTGTCTTGAGTGGACCTAGTCTGGCAGCCAGAGCTCCTGCGGGGTCTAACAGAAGTCCAGCCTCCCTCAGGGTGTGTCCACGAGGGTCCAAAAGACACAGTAGCCAAAGTGAAGGTGGAGATAGGCATGTTTTCAGTTTGCTCATGACTTTCCAAGACAATGAGGTATTCAGTTTTTCTGCCTGGGAATCTTATTCTTTAAAGACAATGAGTTTGGAGTCACATTGTGACGTATGCTCTTCCAAACCCAAACCAAGACACCTGTCTGTGAAATGTAAGTGAGCCTATGGAGGCAATGGAGCTGAACACCTGAGCACAGGACTAGCAGGTGCTTTTGAAACACACGACAATGTGGACATAGATGGACCCGCGACCAGGACTCAGCAAGACCACCCAGCAACTCAAGGAAAACATTGGTTCTTGGTATAGACCATAAATGTTGAAACACCAGAAGAGCCCACTTTGTGTAGGTTAGACAGGCTTTTATTCCAGGAGATCAAGGAGGTGATGTCTCCACAGGCCAGCGGCAGACACAGGCGAGTAACTCCAATATTCACACTGTCTTTTGTCAGTGAGTTTTCTTTCTCAGCCACTTTTCAGTTACTATACAATGTACTAAACAGAAAACCTCTTATTTTCAAAACATGTCATAGTTCTAATACGTCTACTTGAGACACCAATAGTTCTGTAGGGAGAATTAAACACCTTTTTTTATATAACAGACTTTGAAAAGAAGCTATTTTATGAACACAGAACATTGTTTTCTACTGGCAAAGCCAAACTGTGGAGGAAATGGCAGAAATGAGGCCAGCAGAGTTCTGCGCAAGGTAGGATCCTGACCTGTGACCCAAACCCCATAGAAAAACCACCCGATTCCATAAAATAATCTAATATTAGTGCAAAGCAGAGAGGAGAAACATATCTACCCCCCCACCCCCACCAGAGGCCAAAAAGAGGACAGAAAACAAAAGTACATTTAAACGATCTCGAGAAGTCAAAATTGGCTTCAGATTTCACTCTAGTAATGGGCACCGGTCGATACTTTTACAGCCTGTAATTATTTTATAATTAAAAATACTGCTGACTCTAAGATAACTGTAGGGTTTGCAAAGAGAGTGGAGGAACTGAGTTAACAAGGTGACAAGTGAAGGCTAATAAATTAGTATTCAGGATTTTAGATAATTGGCATCATTTGGGAGCAGAAAAAAAAGACTGAAGCTGGAGAGAGATGAACTAGTGTAGAACACTTGAACAGATAATCCGTGTAATACCAATCATCGTGTAGTGTTGCCATCACTACTAGCTTTTGTTAAGTATCTTGATATCCTTTGGGAAAATGTGTCATACAAATAACAAAATGAGACTAATTATACTAAATCCAAAACATAACACTTTTGAAACCAAGCCTCACTTCCTAGGGCTTATTTTTAAAATGCCCAGCAATTTATACATCCCATTTCTTTTTTTCAGTGGGGGAAGGTAATTAGGCTTATTTACTGATCTACTTTAATGGAGGGACTGGGGATTGAACCCAGGACCTTGTGCATGCTAGGCATGTGCTCTATCACCGAGCTATACCCTCCCCTCCCCACCAAAGCATCACATTTCTGTGTAAGTCCTGCTTCCCTTTTGCTCTTAAAATGTGTACTTGACTGACATTTAGATGTTTATTCATTTTTAACATGCATCCTTCCTTACTCCAAAAAATATTTGATTTGGCTTCTTTATTTGATCTCTTTAACCATGAATGGTGATAACATAAATTTTGTTCTACTATTTTGCAAATAGCTACACACACATTTAAATACACCGTGAAAATTCTAGGTGTTGAGTTCTCTCCTCCCCCAAGAGACAGGAGAATTTAAAATATTTAAAATATAGGACACCATTATTGAATCCTTCCTCTTAGTATCAAGTAAATTAAGTTAAATTTTCCTCTTATGTTCAACTGAATTAACCCCCATCTCTCAGTGAGTTGGACCTCAACTTTCCATTCCTGGTGGGGAAGACAAAATAAAAAGTTCCTGTCACAGTTTTATCAGCTGGCAGAAGGCCACCGAAATGGGCACAAACCAACAGTGTTTCTCTATCTCACTTCAAATGAGAGTTGCAGCAGAAAGTCAACATTGTTGTTTTTGCAATAAGAGTGGAGGTTCTAAATTGTCAGTTTATCCCTTAAACACACAACTCCTGCTTTGAAGACTTGGAGGAGCTGCCTCTGCAGGGACATCCAGAAAGCCAACGGGAAATCCCATCAACGGAAGAGGTTTGTAAAAATGCATTACCTTCTATCCCTGCCCCCACTAGATTCTAGTCTTACAGAAGCAGAATGTCTGCTGAAACAGAGGACGTTATTATTTGAGGTCAACTGTTTGGACTTCACGGAAAATGTAAGTCCCTTACAGCCTTCATAGGCCACTTCTCCATGCCATTCATCACATAAATATCCCCTGGAGCTGCCTCTTCATTACAGAGTGTGCATTTTCTTAACTTTCCCTTCATTAGAGGAATGCAGCCTCCTCAAGGCTCTCAGTGACGCTACAGCCAGGAAAGTATCGGTCAGAGGTGGGAAGGGCTGGAACTCTGCACAGCGCCTGGCACATCAGAGATGTTAAATCAGTCCACATGAACTAGGAAGAGAATGAAAGACCCCAAAAGAAAATCTTCAAAGTCCATTACAGTGAGTTACAAGAGGAGGTTCCTTGTTCCATAAAGATATTTTCTGTTTGAACGTTCATTAGGCAGCTTTGGTTGTTGGTAATACTGATTAGTTTGAACTGGTTCTCTCCTTTAAATTAGGATTAGGGCCTCGTTAAGGACAGGAATTATTGTATACCCTTCTGTATGTTCCCATGGACTTACAACAATGCCCCATAGACGGCAGGGTCTAAAGGAAACTTAGAGGATGACTGCTGTGGTTAGTGCTCTGTGGGATGCTGTGAGGACGTGGGGGTCGTGGGAGGTGCTTAGGTCATGAGGATGGAGCCCTCATAAATGGGATTAGTGGTCTGATGGCAGAGACCCCGCAGAGCTCCCTGGCCTCTTCTGCCACATGAGGTCACGACGAGGAGATGGTGGTCCTAACGAGAGCCCTCACCTGGCCATGCAGGCACCCGGATCTTGGACTTCCGGCCTCCAAATCTGCGAGAAATAAATTTCTGTGGGTGGGTTAGAAGCCCCCTAGTCTGCGGTATTTTCTTAGAGCAGCCTGAACAGACTAGGACAGTGAGCCCAAGAGCTGAGTGTGAGTGCTTTCTGTTTGCCAGACTGATGCTGAAGAGGGTGGTAAGGACAGAGATGACAGACTGGGACCAAGGGCACAAATGACTGATAACCATTCATTGTTTTACTGTAGACATGCTAACCATTCAGAGAGGTGTTTAAGAGGAGAGTAATTTGGATGGAAAACGGATCTCCTCCACCCACCCAGTGCAATAACTACTAACTAAATGACTGGACTTTTTTATTTCTCTTTGTAGGAGGAGATAGGTAAGTCCAGAAAGGCTCGGTGCCTTCTTCAAACTTGGAGATTCCGTCCCTTTCAAGCTCTCCACGTGGCTCTGTTTGAGCATCTTCCCAGGGGTAACAGAGCACCATTTATTCTGCTTCTGTGGGTCTTCCCTTTGTCTCTAGAAATTTTATGAAGAAAACACGGTCAATCCAAGAGTGCTGAGAAAGGGATAAAAACTAATAAAAAGAATAAAGAGAGTAACTAATTAAAATGCTGCATCTATGTCGCCAAGGGTAATGTCCCTTTAAAAGAATGCCTCTCAATTTAAGTTTCTCAGAACGAGCTTCTCCACTTTGACACGAAGCCTTGGGTTTAACACATGTCGGTCTGGCCACTCCATGACAGGAGTGACTTTCCAATGTGCAGCAGATGGTAATCAAAATTGACTGGAGGCTCCTGAAGATATATGTTATGATTAACCAGACATAGACTGCACGACTCAGAAATTAAGGCAATGTCGGGGGACTCTTGAAGAGGGATCTGATGATAATTTGGAGTGTTCAAATCAGGTGGTAACATAAGCCACTTGCTTCCAGAACAGCATGGAACGTGCCAAGACGTGTGGCGGGGTGATAGAAGTCGTTAACCAGAGTCATGAATGAATGACACTTGCTGACTTCTCACGTTAACCCCGTGACATATTAACATAAATCTAAAATATTCGAACATCTGAGCGTGTACTTCTGACAGCTCCCAAACATTCACATCCAGGAAGGGCATTTGCAGCTTCTGAGTGTGTATGCGGTGCAAAGGAGACGCTGACCTCCACCCACACTCCATCTGGCTGCCAAAACATCCTCCTGGTGATCAGGATGTGAATAGTGACAGGCATCAATCACTCAGTTCTTCCAGAGCTTGGGAACAATGGGCTGCTGGCAGTTATCTATATAATCATCATTCTCCCTTTGCTGAGTGTCCTGCAGGAGTCAGGGGAGTAGACAGGGTGGATGCTGGGGAAAGGAAAATACAGGAAACCTCTTTTTGTTTTTTTAATCTTCCAAAATCTTTACTGGCACCTGATTTTATAAAGGAATTGTTCCAGTCAACTATTAGCAAGTCAAGAGTTTAATGAAATGATTCAATTTTATCTCCATTTTTAATGTGTCTTTCTCTGGTGTACAGCACAGTGTCCCAGTCATGCATATACATACATATATTCATTTTCTTTTTTTTTTTCCATTAAAGGTTATTACAAGATATTGAACATAGTTCCCTGTGCTATATAAAAGAAACTTTAAAAAAAATCTATTCTTATATATAGTGGCTAACATTTGTAAATCTCAAACTTCCAAATTTATCCCCTCCCATCTGCTTTCCCCAGTAACCATAAGATTGTTTATTAAGTCTGTGAGTCTGTTTCTGTTTTGTAAATGAGTTTATAGTGTCCTTTTTTTTTCAGATACCATATATGAGTGATCTCATATGGTATTTTTCTTTCTCTTTCTGGCTTACTTCACTTAGAATGATGATCTCCAGGTCCATCCCTGTTGCTGCAAATGGCATTATTTTATTTCTTTTTATGGCAGAGTAGTATTCCATTATATAAATATATATCTTCTTTATCCAGTCATCTGTTGATGGGACATTTAGGCTGTTTCCATGTCTTGGCGCTTGTAAATAGTGCTCCTATGAACATCGGGGTGCAGGTGTCTTTTCGACTCAGCGTTCCCTCCAGATGTATACCCAGAAGTGGGATTAGGAAACATCTTCATCACCCTTAGTTGTGCCTCTGACTCCTGAAACTTCTACTAGGAAGTTATGAAACAAAAATATATTTGGTATTATTATTTTGTTATTGTTAATTACACTGTCTCTGAAAATCCAAGAGAAAATATTTGGCAATTTGCTTCCATGCTGTTATCTGAGATGTCAGAACTTTCTCCAGTCTAGTCCCTGCATTAGTCCATTCATTTCTTTTCTCCCAGTTAGACTTAGGAAAATGTGGCTGGGGTCCAATCTTTGGCCTCATGAATAAACATTAGACAAATAATCAATGACACTTATTGGAAGTGTACTAAGTATCATGCACTGTTCTAAATGCTTTGCAGCTGTTAGCTCATTCAATCCTCACACCAATCCTATGAATCAATAGTTTCATCCCCATTTCACAGATGAAGAAACCAAGGCACAAACAGGCCTGAGAACACACGGTACTAAGTGGCAGAGCTGTATTTAACCAAGTCAGAATGTCTTCTAGACAAAAGTCTTTTTTAAATACTGTGCTTTCCTGCAACTCCTCCATCAGCCTGCCCTTGCCCCAAGAGGAACACCAGCTACAAAGTCCCTGAAATCAATGTTCTTTACCGTTGTGCTGGGATTTATTCAACTCACCAGTGGGTAACAAAGGGCTCTTGCAAAACTGTGTTTGCAAATAAAGGAAAGAGGGCACAGTGGTGAAAAGGCACATCCTGACTTAGACCTGGTCCCATATCACCCCCAACTACTGAGGACATTTGAGCAAATTATTTCTCCAGTCTAGATTCCAAGTATTTTTCATCTAGAAAGTAACGAAGTTGACTAGATCATTTCAGTGATCACCTATAACTCTAATATTCAAATGAACACCCTATTTTAAAGTAGAGTTAATACAATATTCTTAATTCTTTCCTAATTCTTGGCTACCCTGTGATTTCTTCAGACATGGCGTCTGGGATGCGTCATATAAAGCAGGTATCACCCCCTTCCCTTCATTTTCTACACCAAAATAACACTGTTTCCATGCTACCAGTCTTCACTGATGGTAGATAATGTGGTTTATTTCTTTGATTTATCATCTGTCTCACCCACCAGACTGCGTGGTCCATGAGGATGGACACCTGGAATGGTTATATTTACCATTTTAGACTTGACATCAAGCCCAGAGTATTGCATATGCTGTACACGCACAGATGATTTAGTATTCATTGATTTAGTATTGCCACGGAAGGAACTGTGCGGCATGACTGGCTTTTGTTAGATGATAATAAGAATAGCTTGCTGTTAGTGAATACTGCATCACTTTAGTAAGAATTGTTACACTCATCAAGCTATTTTTTAAGCCACAAAATTATCTATTATAAATCTTTAAAAAATTGGTAAATAGCTTCACAAATAGTTTTTTTTTTTTTTCTTTTTGGCTCTAGAATACCATTTTGAACATCTATGATTTTACTGTCCTCTATGTGGTAGACTGGAAAAAAACATGGCCTCCACAATCCTTTACAGCTCTTCCCAAAAGAGGTGGAATCTGTTTCGTCACTCTGAATGTAGGGGAACCCTAAGACTTGTTTTAACCAACAGAAACTGGGAATAGTGAGATCACGCCGGTTCTAAACTCAGACCTCAAGAGGCTTTGCACTTCCTTTCTTGGTGCTCTTGGGAAAATTGCCACCATGTGAGTAAGTCCATGTTAGCCAACTGGATTCAAAGCCGTGTGGCTGGCTCACCCCTGCTGCCCCAGGTGATGGCCCACAATCTACCACACGTGTGAGAGAGGCCTGAGGCTCACCAGGTACCTACAGATGCGTGAACCGACCCAGTCAAGATCAGGCACGTTTGGCCAGACCAGAAGAACCGCCCAGTAGAACTGTGAACTAAGTAAGCGATTAGGTGTTTATTTTAAGCAGCTATGTTTTGGGGTGTTTTTTAATGCAACAAAAGCTAATAGATAAATTCAAATACAAAGATATCCTGAAAGCTTGCAGTGATATTTTGGTCGCTTATCTCAACTGAAAAGGGGCAAAACCTCTACATGAGTTTTAATTCTTGGCGCTGTTCTGTAGACTATCTGTTGTTTTGTCTTTACCAGAGCTGGTGTGATCTCAGGGGGCTCTCTCCAGAGGCCGAATCTTTCCCACACTTCTAAATTACATTTTTACATTTTTTTAAAAAATGGATGTATTAGGGATTGAGCCCAGGAACCTCGTACATGCTAAGCGTGCACTCTATCCCTGAGCTATGCCCACACTCTAAAGTATATTTTTAATGTGGGACGTAATCCAGCCTTGTAGTAATTATATATTTTATGAAACAAAAAAACTTTAAAGAGTCTTTGAAAGAATCCTCCAAATGAAGTTTGATTTTACGCGGATAGCTCTTGTGGTGTCCCTTTTACACGAGTGCAGTTCTGTGTTTACTTGTATTTGCTTTCTTCTAGGCCCTTGTTCGATTCAGTTTACTTGCGTTTACATGAAAATGACCCCTGGGTAAATGAGTTATTACCTTAATTGGTGTCAGATTCTCTGAACCCAGACTTCAGCAGACTCTTTGCTTTTATTCCATTCACTTCAACCTCCCATGGATAAAAGTGCAGCATAAATTCAATTTTGTTCGCCCTTGGGACAAAGAGCCTTACTACTAAATGGCTTTCCTGTAGCTCGGGAGGAATAGTCCACAGGGCATTCACTCTGAGTCTCTAGCTGATAAAAGAAAGAGATGAAAAGACCTAGAGAAACAATAACCAAACCAAGCAAGTTAAAAATGAACGGACGGATGAAAGAATGAATGAATGATTCGTCAAGAATAAATAACACGAACTGTGATGCCTCTAGTCCCCGGGACTTCTCCTGAAGTGGACGTTTTGTCCAGGTTAGAGCCTGACTCAGGTGCTATGATGTACTGACAATGCCATCTGCATTACGTAACGTTTTAAATGCAGGTCTCAGCAGGCTCACAGCTTTTCACATTCTCTGACAGATACTCAGGCTGACAGGAGACTGCATGATAAACCCAAGAAAGTGACAGGAGTTCTATTAATACCTGGATACAGAATTCATAAGGGAGCACAGTAGGTCAGGAAGAGATCCCTAAAATAAGAAACTCTGCCCAAGAATAGCCTCCATCAGTTTGATTTGGTCCAAGCTGAGGGGAGAGTTGGAAAGAAGAAGCAAAAAGGTGGGATAAGAAAGACCAGCACAGACACTTTTGGGAAGCTGACTGAAGAAGGAACAAACTAAAATAAAGAAATAAACAGTGACGCCATTTGTAGGTCTTAAGAGAGGAACGTCATTGAGGGGGAGATGAAGTCCAGAGACAATGAGAGACGGGGTGAGCAGCAGCCTACAGACAAGTCATTGCTGGCTGAATATGATTTGGCCAGAACCGTGTTTAGAACCTGAAAGTTTTTCACTTCCTGCTAATGATATACAATATTTATTTATTTTTCCTCTCAATTTGGACGTGTCTGTCTGCAGTCATCAGAGCGGATGACTCCCTTATATCATAAGGCTGTCATGGCAGAAGGTAATAAATATAACTGAATATGGAAAATATAAACTGCTAAAGGAACAGTGTCATAATCACGGTTTCAGAAATAAGTGTGTATATGGAGACTCAGGCTCTAAAAATGAAGAGCCAAGGTAAATAGCTTCCATCTACACGAAAGGGGAAACTAACAGGCGAACAGTACAGTGAGACACCAGCGCAGTGACCACTCGGTCCCAGGGACCCGGGGGGCCAGATTTCTACGCAGTCTTCCACGCTCTCAGTAAGGAAGGCCCTGCCAAGGTCACGGGCAATGTGCCTGTGTACTGAATGGTATATAGTTAGGTTGCTGGATTTTTTTTGAGGTCTTCTCTTAAAACAGCCATCACAAACAGACACCAGAGAGATGGATGCTATTTTAAAAAGAATTACAATCTGCTTATTGCCGTAGGCGCCTTTCACTTTGTTGTTCAGCCTTCTCACGTTGGTGGTTCACACTGAGTGGTTGCTCGGTCAAGGCTATGCCTACAAAGAATGCTGAACCTGGAAAAAGGGGAGGCTATCTAGATACGGCTGAAGTTTATGTTTTTGATGCTATACTTGGTGACAACTTATTTTTTCATTGTAAATTCCTGGGAGTGGAGAAGCACAGAATGGGGCTTGGTGGTAACGACAGTATTCCTCAGTGTCTTTGACGTTGCTTTGAAGTCTGTTGGAAGCATTATTCTGGTTTTAACGAGAGTTGTATCAGCCACAGACAAACGGCCACACACTAGGTGAGCTGAGATGCACGCCCTGCTCTAATTTCAATACCGAGTCTGGGCCCCAGGTTGTTAGAAGGAAAGTTTACACCCTCGGAAGAGTTCTTCAGTATGAAGTTATTAAGTGGTGACACGGCCAGACTTTGAGGTTGTGGTGCCCCTACTTTTTTTTAAAGGTTTCTCCCCGAGTACAGAAATTTTCCACGTTGCAAATTAATTCATTGTTGACCTTTGAGTATATTGGTGAGCTTTATGAAAGAACTAATAATAATCTAAAAATCAAATAAGATGTAATCATATCGAGATGCCCAAGCAGTTCAAGTATACATATATATGATGTCATTTACATAAAATTTAAAAACCTATCATTGTGCCCTTCATCTTCATATGGGGCAGAACCACGCATACTACTTGGATAACCTTCATTCCTTCAAGCATTACTGTGTCTGTTTTTCTTTATGTTCTGTATGCGCTTCGACTTACTTACTGTTTTCAACATTCTCTTCTCCCACAGCAATCCACCTGTAGTATCATAGGTATTTTTTTCCTTCAAAACAGATACAGACTTTTTGGATTCCACATATACATGAGGTCCTACAATAGTTGGGTTTTTTTTTTTTTTTTTCTGTTTATGACCCCATAGAACCAGAGAGGAGAATGGTGGTTGCCAGGGGCTGGGGGCTGAGGGAAGGGGAGATGCTGATCAAAGGCTACCGACTTTCAGTTATAAAACGATTCTTACAAGTTCTGGGGATCTAAAGTACAGCATGGTGATGACAGTTACTAATACTGTATTGTATACTTGAAATTTGCTAAGGGAGTTTATCTTGTGTTCTTACCACGAGAGGGAAGTAGTTATAGTGAGGTGATGGATGTGTTAATTAGCTTGACTGTGCTCATCATGTTGGTAATAAAAACAGGTAGCATGTCCCACCTACCTTTAGTCTTATTACATATGAGTGCTTAGTGCTCTTTGCATATACGGTTACCCAAATCTTTCCCCTATTTACACATACTCTATTTGTTTCATGCAAGGCAGGCCAGCAAATTTTCATCGTAAGTGAAGTGTGTCTTCTAAGCACCTACCACCCCTTTTCTGTGCCCCTTTCCAAAACCTCCACTCCTTCCCTATCTCCTCCCATTCCTTCTAGGTTTCTTCAATTAGTAGGAAAACTATTCAATTCAGCAAATATTATTTAAAGTCCATCATATCTTCAAATAAATCACAAATAGTTCAAGGTCAATTAATCTAATTCATTGCTTCCTGCAGGATGGAAACTTTAAAAGAAGTTGAAATGACTCTACTATCCAGAATTTCACATTAAAACAAACAAACCAAAAAACAACTACTTTTATGCAGACACTCTTAACCTCACAAGGCTAGTTACCATTCTTAAACGTCTCAGGTGCTGTTCCCAAATCTCCTAGTGTTTCCTCATGCTATTTTCTCTTCCTCCAATAACCTCACCTCTCATTCTTACTGGTTGAAAGCCCAATAAAACTTTATTAACAAAAATATGTAGTCAGTCTACGAAACCATAGTTTGCCAACTTGATTTTTTAAAATATTTTGTTAAAGCAGTATTTATCTTGATTACTGAATTACTTGGCATTACCTTAAATTCTGCACTCACGGAAAACACCTTGGTCATTCCTCCCCAGTTCCTGGCCGTGCTGTTTATCCTTCAAAATCTCCTATATTACAGCGAACCAAATATCTCAGATAGCATTCATTTTTTTCCTTCTAAAATTTCAAACATTTGATCATAAAAATGTTTATAAGATTACAGAATGATTACTGATGGCTTATCTACATAACCTGCTGTACAGAAAGAAAAAAAGCCAATTTTCATATATTTCTGTGTCCCCTAGGTATAGCACATCCTTTAGACCACAGTTTGCGCTTAATGCATTTGCTGAATGAATGATCACATCAAAATGGAAGAAACGCTCTAAGGTGGGGCATTTTTTCCTGGTGCTTTTAACACACAGCTGTAGTAATGCCTTAATTTTTACTTTTCAATAAGGCTTCACTCAGAGCCCTTTCATCCCAAAAGTAAAGATATTTTAAGCAATTTTAGGGCAGGAATCATGTCTTTTATTATTTACTTTGTTTTTACATGATAAAGAAACTTTGGGGTCTGGATTAGGCATAAAGCTGTGAAACAGTGACAACTAATGGGACAGAGATCAACCATTCTGAATCCCAATTATTTCAGGAAGTTTTGTGACGAGAGTAAAGGGTCCTTGCATGACAGGACCCATATTTACCTTCACTTCTCTTACACTGAAAATATGGCTATATTCGTGACCAAGTTTTGATAAATAAACAAATGCATGATGGATACATGAATGAACTACAAACAAGCAACCAAACATCCTGAATAATAAGAGCTTCTTATAAATATTGCTCATTTAGGGAGGTTTTGCCTTGTTTTTTTGTTTGTTTCACATATAAATGTAGGGATGGTCCAAAACCCCCTGCTACCATATCTGTAAAATAAGCATTTTAATAAAGATAAATTTTCCTTTTAAATCTAGGGAGATTGAGGTCCACCTGTTGCTACATTTTAAAAATAGTCAAAAGATAACATACAGGTATTTTACTGTGTATATTTATAGGCACTGTCAAATTTGAATGGAAAGCATCGAATACCGTAATCCCAATATCTCCATCTGATGTGTGCAGACCTCACAAGAACCAAAGAGCTGGTGCAAAGCATGAATCTATATCACAAAGATAGTCAGAGTTTAACATCCAGCCTTTTCTCATAAGGGTGTTATTGAAAACCCAAGAAACATGAAACTCCAAAAGACTGGTACACAACCCAGTACCTCACTGTAATTGTTGGTAACTCTATGTACAGGCTCAAACATATTTTTAAGAGTGTTTTTATACACATTAATGCTTAATATCACATGCCTTGCATAGAAAACATTGTTAAATACAGATTTTATCATCACTTGCAATTGAAAATTCAACAAACGCATGAAAGTCCTGAATTAAAAGACTACCCTTCAAATGTTACTAAGAAGTATTTGAAACTAGGGAACCCACCCATTGTTTTAGCTTACATTGCCGTTGCCAAGTTGGGTAGCTAAGCATCAGCTGCTGAGCTAGGAGACAGGCTTTAACTGACAGCTGTTCTTCTATGTGCACCATGGTGTTGAATTAATGCAGGTAGAGCAGAGCCTAACATATGCCTATTGGTAAAAAATATATATATATTATAGGAAGCCTCAGTATAAACCCTTACACCTTGTACTGCAGTTAATCTATGCTGCGGGGTCTTTTGCCCATGGGGATGCTGCCATCATTGTATTTCTTTGGTAATTTCCTGAACTGACACGGTGTAGGCATCCTGGTGTCCAGACCCGCCACAATCTGACCACGTGTCAGAGATACAGTACATCTCACCTAGGACTGAATCCTATTACATTGGTAGGAGTTGTACCACCAAGAATACAAAATTTTCTTCTGATAATGACCTCAAAATGTGGGTCAAAGGTTGGTACGCAGGTATTTTTAGTTCTTGAGCGGTTTGATTAAACTACAGTAAAGTTTATTTCCCCTCAAGGCTTTTATGGCTTACTGTATATCCTCGTATTTGTCTTTTATTATTTTTCTTCCATAGTCTGGCCTAACCAGTCATTTCTACTTTAACATAAAATTACTTTCTCCTATTCTTTTTCAATCTTAAAAGTCATTTTTTTCTTTCTTTTTTTTTTTTTTTTTTTTGCTTTTCAGACAATTTAATTTTTTTTCTCTGAAGTGTCTCGTATTCTATAGTAGTGGGATTAGATGTATATATAGTAATATTCATAAAACTAAGAAAGCTATGTTATTGTCCATCTACAGTTATAAACAACTCTTGTAGGAGAGTAAAGGAGGGACTTTTGGAGTGCTGACAGCTCCCTTGGAGGGGAATCACTGGAAAGATTTTTAATATTTATCCTTCTTAATTCTGCTAATGTAGGCAATTGGTTCTTTTAATGGCCTTTTTACTTGTAATATCGATACATTTTCTTACCTCTAGACTCCTAAATTATAGAGATCATTGGCTTTTTTGATTGTTTTATTTAAAGAGCATAAGTTGTATTCCTTTCCAGCCTATTTACTTTCTTAAGTTATTTGGAAATTTCTAACCACAGGTTGAATATTTTCTAAACTGACAATTTCACATTTTAATTGCTTTTTCTGGTTAAATGGGCTTGAATTTACTTACAAGAACAAAGGATAAGGTTCTCCTCTTATCAGCAGTTGAGTCTACCGCAGAATCCTATCTGAATGTTTCCTGAAGTCTATGTTTCATCTCAATTTAATTTATAATTTGAAACTGTATTCAGTCATCTCTTCAAGAGAGATTTCTGAAATTGCCTTATATAGTGTACTTTCAGTATTTTATTTAATGAAATTCATAGCTGTGCTATTTAAATTTTCTCTTTTGTAGTCTGTTGCTTTTGAGTATTTTCTCCATCAACAGGCTAATGATTAATTGAGCTACTTGGTGCAGATCTGTAACAAAGGATAAGTATTTCCCCAAATCCTGAACACTGCAGCATTTTTTGCCCTATATTCCTGAAGCTTAGCACCTTAATCATAGCCCTTACCTTGTCTCTAATCAAGGGTTTTAATTTAATTTCTATAGGTTGGACTTTTGTTCTAATGATTTTACAATGTAACTTTCTTACATCTTTAAGAAAACCTTGAAGAAAGAATAGCTCATTTAGGTCAGGTAAAGCTTAATGGAAAGAGATCAAGGCAAGAAGGGTAGATTTCTGAAGATTACAAAGTCTTTTAGCGAGACTACCTTAGAGTGATGTATTGTTTTGATTTCTAAGTAGAGCAAGTCAAGAAAGTGACTATTTGTTGTTTTGTCTCTTAATTTTCCTCCAGCTGCCCTTGAACATACTGACTTGTTGATTTTGACATGTCAGAAATTCCACTGGATGACCATTTTTATACTGAGTAAAAACTGGTTTTTGCCACTATTCAAGGAAAGTACAGGAATTTGGAAAACAGTGCAGCTTAATGCAGAAAGTCAAAGTGCTTCCAGGAAGAGTTTGAGATTTTTAACACAGAGAAATTCATGACAAACAAAAATGAGAGACAGTTCGGCACAAAGTGTGTGTTTACGAGCAGTGCCTCGCATTTCCCAGCCAACAGAGGTCTAGGAACAATCGGCATTTTTTTTTTTTAATTCAAGTATAGATTTACAATGCTGTGTTAGTTTCAGGTGTCCAGCAAAGTGATTCCTATTCTTTTCCAGATTCTTTTCCGTTATAGGTTATTACAAGATATTGAGTATAGTTCCCTGTACAGTTCCCTATACAGTAGGTCCTTATTGTTTATCTGTTTTACATAAAGTAGTGTGCATATGTTAACCTCAAACTTCTAATTCATCCCTCCCCGACCTTTCCCCTTTGGTAACCATAAATTTGTTTTCTAAGTCTGTAAGTCTATTTCTCTTTTGTAAATAAGTTCATTTGTATCATTTTTTTAGATTCCACATATAAGTGATACCATATATTTGTCTTTGTCTGACTTACTTAGCTTAGTATGATAATCTCTAGGTATATCCATGTTGCTGCAAATGGCATTATTTCATTTTTATGGCTGAGTAGTATTCCATTGTATAAATATACAACATCTTCTTTATTCAATCATTTGTTGATGGACATTTCAGTTGTTTCCATGCCTTGGCTATTGTAAATAGTGCCGCTATGAATTTTAGGGTGCATGTATCTTTCCGAATTAGAGTTTTTGATTCTTCTGGATATATGCCCAGGAGAGGGATCGCTGGATCATATAGTAACTATTTTCAGTTTTTTAAGAAACCTCCATATTTTTCTCTATAGTGGCTGCACCAATTTACATTCCCACCAACAGTGTAGGAGGAAGGTTCCCTTTTCTCCGTATCCTCTTCAGCATTTAGTCTTTTTGATGATGACCATTCTGATCAGTGTGAGAAGATACCTCATGGTAGTTTTGATTTGCATTTCTCTAATAATTAGCAATGTTGAACGTATTTTCATGTGCCTGTTGGCTATCTGTATGTCTTCTTTGGAGAGATGTCTATTTAGATCTTCTCCCCATTTTTTGATCGGGTTTTTTTGTTTTTGTTTTTGTTTTGATATTGAGCTGTATGAGGTATCTATATATTTGGGAAATTAATCCCTTGTTAGTCCCATCAGTTGAAAATATTTTCTCCCAGTTGATAGGTTGTCTTTTCATTTTGTTTGTGGTTTCCTTCACTGTGCAAAAGCTTTTACGTTAAATTAAGTCCCATTAGTTCATTTTTGTTTTTATTTCCATTACTGTAGGAGACATTTCCAAGAAAAATACTGCTGCAATTTATGTCAGAGAGTATTTTGCCTATGTCTTCTTCTAGGAATTTTATAGTATCTGGTCTTATATTTCAGTCTTTAATCCACTTGAGTTAGCTTTTGTATATGGTGTTAGAGAATGTTCTAATTCCATTCTTTTACATGTAGCTGTCCAGTTTTCCCAGCACCACATATTGAAGAGACTGTCTTTTCTTCATTGTATATCCTTTCCCCCTTTGTCTTAGTTTAATTGACCTTAAGCACATGGGTTTATTTCTGGGCTTTCTACCTGTTCCATTGATCTATGTGTCTGTTTCTGTGCCAGTACCATACTGTTTTGATTACTGAAGCTTCAGTGTTTTCTTAAGTTTGTGGGAATTTTTTTTTTTTTATTTTATGTACCTAACAAAATTCACATGTTGACTAAAAATGACACACACACACTTTTCATAGCAGCACTATTTATAATAGCTATATACTGGAAACAACTTAACTTTTTTCAACAATAAAATGGATAAATAAATGGTGGTCTAGTTATTCATATGAGAAGGGGAATGAATGATTATTACTCTACACACCAACATGGTTGAATCTCACAAACAGGATGAAAGACACTGGACTCTAAAAATTGTAAACTGTCTGATTTTTCTGAAATAAAATACAAAACGACAGAGAATCCATGGAAACTGAAGTCAACTAGCAGTTACTTTTTTTAGGGGAGGAACAGGTAACAACTGGGATGCTGGCAATTTTCTATTTTTGATTTGGGTGCTAGTTATATGGGTGTATTTACCACAATGTACACTTAGGATAAATCCTAATACTTCACAAAGATTATCACCACCGCCACCGCCAACAACAAAACCTAGATATTCACTTCAGATAAATTAACTGTAAAATAAAATAGCTCTTCCAAATACCTCACACATGCATATCTTTCCTTGACCCCTCTACCTTTTGTATAGTTCATCGCATTTAGATAGGCACCCGCTCATATTACATTACTCACATGAGACAGTAATTTCTTAGAGCAAAGTGGTACTCATATTACAAATAGATGGGTCTAAATGCCAGGCCACCAATAATTCTCTCTCCTTCCTTCTCTCTTTCAATCTCCCTCCACCTTCTCTCTCTCACAAACACACAAACTGAATACAACATTGTAACATTCTTAGATATTTGAGTTTTAAAAGAAGAAAACTATTTTCTTAATACCCCTTACCAGTCTTTAGCCACTTAATGTATATATCAGCATGAACGGCTTGACGCATCATTTTTGAAGAATTAAAATTTGTTACCAATTCCAGAATAATATTTTTTGCTGATGCTATAAAATGATTTTAATGTCAATCCAATAAGTCCTTTCTTCACTCCCAGGTAAAGCCAGAAAGGGCAAAGGTGAGCACTGTGCTAAAATACGGTGGCAGGAGGAGAAGCAGGGAAAGGGTGGAAGGGGGAGTTAGAATTGACAGAACATTCTGTGCCTCCAAAATTATTCTAATGCCATTCAATTTTCATTCAGGGTGAAGATTCGGGTCAGTTGCTCATTAATCCAATCTGGCTTTCGCTTCTAGGCTACTATTATTAACTCCCTGATTCAGATGTTATTCAAATGAGTCTCTCTATTAAAAGAAGCGAACTGATGCAGGCAAAACATATTGTTAGTAAATCTTCCCCAGTTTGGCAACACATTAATGATAGATCTGGCATCCTCAGTGTCAAAAACTCTATCGGCATCTGTTATAACAGAACCAAGATAAAATGAGCGAAATGAAAACAAATGGAGGCAGGCAGGGGAAAGTGTTATCACATGTTTGAAATGCTCTACAGATTCTTTGTCCCCAAAGACTCTCTCACTTTCCATCAAACTGATCCAAAATTTGGTACCTCATCCTGCAGGTAACTTTCCTGCAGAAACACTGGGTAAATGTGATTGTGTGGAAAGACTGGGGGCAGACAGGTGCTGCCAGTGCAAAGTATTTGGAGATGTCTTTGATGGATTCCTCCTTCTTCTGTGACTATCTTGCCTCTGTTTGTGTCTCTTCCACTAGACACACCACGTCCTCCTCTACCGCTCGACATGCAGGGGGACAAGCACGGTGCCTGAGCCAGCACTAAAGAGGACAGCATCTCTACTTCTCCCTACTAAAGTTCACCTGCCCGGGATCTCACTCTTAGAGGAACCTTATTCTATAAGGCACTGCACTTATCAGGCATTCTGACCTGACTAAAGTCATTCTTCATCAACAATTTCTCCCACAAGACACATTAACAGTAACATAGATTAAAGGTAAAGAGCACAGCCTCCGGAGCTAGGCTGTCTGGGTTCAAATCCCACCACCAGCTGTGGGACCTGGAGCGAGTTTCCTAACCTGCCTTTCCTCAGTTTTCTCATCTGTAAAATGGGTAATAAAAATAGTTATCTACCTCACAGGCTTTGAAGGGACTGAACAAATTAAAGTATGCAAGTTGTTTATGGCAGTGTCTAGTACATAGTAAGCACCATTTGATTATTAACTGTTAATCGTTATATTGATTAATAACATGCCAAGGAAATCTTATTTTAAATAGGATTCTTGGGGAAACCAACAATCTAAATCCAAAGAAAGACTTTCTGATTGGGAAAATAACTGTCTATGAGGCAGTTAGGGATTTTTTTTAAATGCAGACAAACATTTTAAGAACTCTCAAAATATGTCCGTCCCCTAATGTATGATAAAGACTAGGTTCCAGATGATTGAGCCCAGTAAGGACACAGATTTAGTAAATGATGGTGATAGAGGGTGTGGGTGAAGAGACAGCAGGTGCAGCACGAGGGGCCAGGTCACCGATCACAGAACATCTAGTGAGAGTACATGGCCCAAGGGCTCTTACTAACCAGACCTCTCTATCCTCAGATTCTCAAATCTATCTGTCTTTCTAGGTCTGTCTTCAGCCTCTGTGTAGTATATCCAGGTGCCTCCAAGACACCTCCACTTCTGTGTCCCAGTGGAAAATCATGCAACCTATGGCTAAAAGGATCCTTTCTCCTGAATCTCCAGCTCTGTGATGGGCACACCACCCAGTCAGCTACCCAAGCCAAAATCCTAGCAGCATCAGAATGCCTCTCTCTCCACCTGTGCTCTTGTCTAATCTTAGACCCACTACCTTAATTCAGAGCACCATTTCTCTCACTGAAATGGCAGCGGTCACATAACTGGTTATCTTCTGCTCGACAGCATCCTCATTACCCATTCTTACCACGTAGTCCTAACTCTCTCTGGAAGTGCAAACCATCATGCGAATCCCCCTCTTGGAACTCTTCAGTGGCTCCCAATGGCCCATGAGTTCAAGGTGAAATTTCAAAACATCGCTCCCAGGCTTCTGCCTGACTCTGCAAGGGCCCAACTCTTCCGTCTCCACTCCCTTGCGATCCCTTATTCACACAGGAGGCCTTGCAGCCTTCTCATCAACGTACCGCAGCCTCTCGGCTCTGTAAATTCACCTCTGCTGTTCCTTCTGCTCGAGAAACCTTCTTTTCTCCGGCAGCATTCCTGCATACTTGGATCAAGTAATTCAGGAAAATACTTCACCTTTTAAATACAATATAATCATACAGATTTGTATACATGTAAAACGCCTTAGGGTTTGCACTGTTTCACGATTCTCACTCTTAAATTCAAATTAAAACTTCAAAGGGTCTCACAGAATGATGGAATTACAGTAACTTAAGTTCTGTTTCTTCATCTTTACAATGACTGTACTAACATTGTTTTTATTTTTTTAAAATCCGCTGCTTATGCCCAGAAACAGTTTGCACCACTGGAGTTGGAGACAATGACTGTGTTTGAAATCAAAGGGGTTTTTGCTTGGGGTAGCAAATGAGTGAAGAAGAGGCAACAAAGATTGTTGATACAGCTTTCCAGGCCTCCCTCACATTCCCTGTCTCTTGTGATAACAGATGCCCTCCCCCGTCCCTGAGTAGGGAGGATGCCTTCCCACAGGAGCTGTCTTCCTGATTCCAAGGGAACAAAGGTGGATCAGAGTGTTCCTGTACAGACAGTTTCTCAAGTAACTTTAAATCAAAACAATCAAATGCTACTACCTTGGCACATTTATCCCCAGTTTCACAGATGGGAAATGGAGTCTCAGAGTTACTAGGAACCTTGCTAATGTATAAAGCCAGCAGGTGGCAGAGCCAAGACTGAACCGAGCAGTCTATCATCAGAGCCTGTGTTCTTGACTGAATACAGCACTGAGAAACGCCCTCCCTCTTTTATACTGAATAACTTGGATTTAAGGACCTATGATTTGTTTACAAACTCTGTAAGTCAACTACATTTCAATTAAAACACACACACACACACACACACACACACACACACACACACACACACAAGTAAATTCCCATGGATCTGTCTCATAGTCTTTCCATGGTCCACCATGTACACATTCTCCATTGATCACTAGAGGGCAACCGTCAGGTTTTTAGGGTGGATTAATTCCAACCAGAAATGCTGACTGACTCTATGAAAAGTCAAGTCAGGCAACCACTTTCAGTGTAAAATCAATCTAATTCATCGTGAATTCAACAAATAACTTTTCTGTGTCACATTGGAGATTAAAACAGAGGTACTCTACCAGGAGTTTACAATATATTTGGGGAGAGCTATGCATGTGTAATCAGTCTAAATAGTGTAAAAAAGTATAAAAAACAAGATTTATAAGCTTCGAAGAAACTACTGTCAGCCAAAGAAATAATATTGCATGTTTACAGAGGGCACTTTTACAATTTCACGATCTTTGTTTCTCCTGGATTCTCACACCTTTATATGGGAGGTGTAATTCTCTCTGCCTTGTGGATGAGGGATCTGGTATTTGGAGGGGAAGTGACCTGCCCCAGTCACTGGGGGGCTGTTAGCACTGGCGAAATGTTCACTTACATCTGCACACCTCTTCCAAACCATCGGTCATCTTACCCTCACAGAAACTTAATGTGTAGCTGACATAAATTGACCATTCCCACCACCTCAGTGTTTTGGGTAATTTTTCTTTCCTCCAATTCTTTCTGTCTGTCTAGATTTAGTTGGTGTATTTTTGTTGCTGTTTGCAAACTCAATGCCTAAAATGGCTGAAGAAATCAAACGTGTGTATGTTTTTTTTTAATTTCATTTAAGGAAAAAAAAACGGAGTTCTATGCCTCAGACCTTGTTTGCCAAGTTTCAACAAGGAGAGAATTTTTATGGTCAAATTATAAAAGCCTGGAAATAGGACTTTGTAATAGAAATGCTGATACAACCCTAACGATAGTATTGCAATTGTATCACTGTAAGAAAATTGGTTTAGATAATATACCCTTCTGGAATGAATGCCACTCTAAATGATTGTGCATCTCCATAAATCTAAGCTAACTCAGTAATTCAAAATTACTAAGATTTAAGTTTAGTACCAATAAGCAATAAACTTATGGCTACTGCTGTAATAACTGTTGGTCGCTACACTCTTACTTCCCAGCAGGTGGTCTGCTCCACGCCGGCTGCAGGCTGAATGAAAGCCGGCAACACTTGGAAACTAATTCCTGGAGTTGATGGAAGAATCCAGAGCCATTTCAACTGGAGAAATAGGGTTGTGTTTTGTGTACTTTTTTTTTTTTTAAATGAAATGCTCTGAGATACTTGACCTTTCTGCCAAATGAAGGGCAAACACGGCTTTGCTCTCATTTCAGGTCACAATTATATGTTTCTAGGTATTTAAAACTCTCTTCAGCAGATTGTTTTTGGTTCATACACCGTTATTAACACAATACCCCTATGAAAAAGGGAAAACAATTTACTTGTCATTGAGTGGATTTCTTTGAGTCAAAACAATTGAGAGGGCTTCGCTTAGTCCATCAGGGTTTGAGTGGACAATTAGTCCAACAAATCATGCTCCCTTACTCCTAATCGCTTCATAAGACCATCCTATACTTTGTGTAAAATGTATGCTCCGGTCTCACCACTTACAATGTTCATTTGTAAATGATGAGCCAGACATTTGGAGAAGACTTCCTTTCCAGTTTCTTAAGTATGGGAAATAAGAAATCGTTTCATGCAACCATTGATGAAATTCGATCCTTCTGATTTCAGAATCTCACACTTTTTCTTGAATATTGATGAAGTGTTTTTCTGAATTGTTATAAAATATACTGACAAATCTTTGTTAACGTCAGCAGTTTAGGTAACTTACAGTTTGGCCTAGGTTTTTATGATCTGAATCTCAAAGCTCTACCTCCCCCCCCCCTTTTTTTAATACTTCTTTACTTTGAACAGAACCTTACATAGAATAGTCACTGAATAAATTATTTTCTCTTTTTCTTACTTTGAAGAAAATAGGGTATGCTGAAAGGAGAAAGTGGTATTAAAGATACAAGAAAGAGAGAGGAGATGACTGTTGAAGCCAGAATCTGATGGCAAATATTGAAGATAGTAAAAAACTTAGGTTAAGACACTCAAAAACAATAATATTGAATATGAAGTAAAAATAAATGATTTAAGCATCATGGATTCCCATCCAACAATAAGTATGATATGAAATGGTTTTACAAAAACCTGAGTTGAAAAAGATGTTTTCTTTAGCTTGGACTTTTCACTTCAAAAATAAACTATTATATATTTTAATCAATTTGAATATAAAAATATCCAATAAATTATATAATGCCTATATTATTAGACAGGGAAGCATATTTTATTTCATTTTAAAAAATTTATTGAAGTATCGTTGACTTATTTTTTTTTAATTTTATTTATTGGAATATGGTAGACTTTGCATATTTATCTTTTAATTTGTTACATGTGTTTTTAGTAAAATAATCATAGTGAAGTCTAACAAGTGGAAACTTACAGACTTTTGGGGCCGCATGTGGTTATAAACCACTTTTCAGAAAGTTTCCAAACTGCTGAGCTTTGAGAGTTCGATGATTTGCTTGTTATTGTCTTATGAAGTCACACATCCACTCACATTACCCTGAGATGTACAGAAATAATACTCTCCTTATATTTCACATCATAAATCTCATGACGGTCATTCCACTGGACGACAGGGAACCCCATTCGCTATCAATCCATTTGGGTCACTTGACCCCAGACAGTAATTTAGGATGTCCCTCTACATAAATGAGCAGTATTTCAGAGTAACACTCATCTCCCCTGCTCACTCCAAGATCGCATCCGAGTGTATGGATGACCTTGTGTGTTAGGGAAGGGTTGGTCTTGGGACTCACAGTCCTATCCTCCCATCCCTCTGGTCTCCAGAGCAATGTCCTCTGCCCACCTCGCCCATGTGCTGCCCTGGATTTTCCATCTTAATTTTACTACTGTTCAACTTGTGGTTTATTCTTTCTCAGCTCATCTGGGGTCCAGCAGTTCTCCCCACTTACCAGGACCCATCTGAGGTCTCACTGGCATTGCAGACCCTCTGAGAAATAATGGCCACTTCCATTCAGTCAGGCTCTGGCAAGTCCTTGATTTCAAAATCATTTTGCTCCTAGGAGTACCACCTTTTCTGGCCATATCAGTCAAGACTCTCAGCTAGCTTGTGTGTGTCCCTCCCTGCACTCCCAAGGGCAAATGGAAAAGTCTGAGTCTCAGCACAGCTGAGATGGGCATGGAAGCTGAGATGCTTAGGGAAAGCCATGTCAAGTTCCTCCTTCTCCTAACTAGTGTGTGTGGCTTTTTTTTTTTTTTTTTTTTTTTTTTTTTTTTTTGCTCTGATTATGGTTACCTCCATGTTGGTACAAGAATAGCCTTAGTGGAATCTCCTCCTTAAGTGTTTCAGTGGGGGTAAAACTTCGACGCTGCTGATCATCTCATCGGTTTATCTTGCTTCCGTGTTGGAAGCTCTGAAGAGAAGTCTGTGCTACAGGCATTTCTCCTCTCACTTCCCTTTTGTTCAATTTCTTTCCACACTTCTCCAGAGCTAGAGGGAACTGGCCTGCCTCTTTTTCCTCCTTCCTTGATGGGACACTTCTGTATATGATCTTTTTCTCCTCCCTTAGGTGGAAGACACTGTACTCACTCCCAGGTGTTATAATGGTAAACCGATTGCAAGGAAGGAGAATATGGTTTATTCTTAAGGGAAGAGAATAAAAGTTATGTCCTTTATTTCTTTATTTTCAGCCTCTCTTCTGTAACTCCCTGCAGTGTCAAAGTGCCTAGTGCTTATATCCCACAGGCAGACGTAGATATGATCATAGTGATCATAGCTCAAGTACTGAAATGCTTTTTTGACTTCTTGGCAAATAGCCATGGTTCTAATTCTCCAAGTGCCCTCACTGCCACCTGGGCTACTCTCATCCTTCTCCTGGGGCATCCAGACTTCCCCGGGGGTCAGTCATATAAGGGGCAATGTCCGGCATATCAGGGAGCCTCCAGGACCCTCTCCAACATCACAGCCGATGTCCTGTCTGCCAGTCACTGCCTGTTCCATACATATTGTAAAATATGGGGACTGTTGCCCTCGAACGTTCTTGTGTGCAGTTATTTCACGGCTTCGGATCTACTGTGAGCGTAAGAGCCAGACAATCCGGACACTCCACACACTCACTGGAATCCACTTTTCCTACCAGGGCCTGATTAAGTGCAGTCTGAACTCCCCCTCCGTGTCGGGGAGATTCCGGAGCCCCTCTCCTGACGTATGAGGCTTTCTACAGTTGGCATCTACCTGCTCCTCCCTGCCTTTGCTCTCCTTGGTCTGCACCTCTGCCTTTAATTGAGGGTGAAATCTGACTTCCTTCTTTGGTTACTCCAAAATCTCCATTTCAATTTAAATACTGCTTAGGTGCTGTAAATGAGAAATTACGGAGTCCTGGGGAGGGTTCACTCTGGGGCGTGTGCAGCCTCCTACATGTATCCTGGCTTCCCACACCTCAGTTCCCAGGGCAACAAATGATTTCTGCTTTCTTGTGCAGATGCTTCCATTTACATTTGTGCTTAGAAAATTCATTTCTGCCCAACATAAACTTTTCAAGAAGGTGTTCAATATAACAGGATGTTTTTCCGGAGAGTTATTATACCACCTGCTAATACAGTATTAGCATATTTTACACAACACATTGTAACGCAAATGTGTCAGAATTGTATACAAGTCATATATATTAGGTTTCTATAATTCACATATGTTTTTGGATGTCACCAGAGTTCATTCTCTTCATCTGTTAGCCATTTTGAATTATCACAATTTATTCATCCTTCCCCATGAAATGCATTTCCAATGATATGTGACTACAAGTGATATTGTTGTGATTATTCTTATATCTAACTCCTGAAAGATAAACTATATTTTAATATGTTATATCTAGCTAGACCTGAGAGGAAAGACTGCACCACTAGAGGATCCTGGGTTCTTAGACAGATGGTTTGTTGGAATGAGATTTTGAGTTTTCTCCTTTGGGGAGGGAGGGAGGTTGCTTGACATGTGGGAGAAACACTTGAATGGATATTTGGTGACCAGAAAAGTTAACTGTGCTTGAGACTGCTTAGCTGTTCCCAGACCCATCTTCTCTTCCTTCTGAGATCACAAGTCGCATTTTCCAGTCTACCTTAGAGTTAAGAGTGCTCACCTGACTGAGTTCTGGTAAAAGGAAGTAGTATGGACCAGTTTGAGAACTGGTTCACAAAACTACCCCGTACCAGAATCTATTTCTCTTCCCTTTCCTCAGTCACCTTGAAACCCACGTGTTGAAAGTGACAGAATCATAAGATGGAACAGGACCTGGATCCTTGATCAATGCTTTGAAGAGAGAACCCTACAGACCCATGTTACTTATTTTGACATTAAATGGGAAAGAATGAAACTTCTATCACGTTTGAGGCATTCTCCATGTCTGGGTTCCTCTGTTACAGCATTTGGCATAACTTATATGATGTGCCTTCTCTGAATCTGTTTCCCTTCTCTTTACATGAAAATAGCAGTAACTGCCTCACAAAGTCACGAGACACAGACCACATGGGAGGTGTCTGGTGTAATACTCAGCATGGTGAAGCACAGTAAACGCTTTTTCTTTTTCTTTTAGGAATTTTTTGAGCCTGGAAGAAGCATGAGACTTCTTTCTAGCTAATTCCTCCACTTTTGAGGAGAATGTTGAGATGTATAAAGGATTAATATATATTTTAATATCTTTGTGTTCTGGGGACCCCGTTTTTCAATAGGAATGTGAATGTTAATTTGTGCTACAACTAAAAAGGAAATATAATTTTCACTAAGGCTTTTCATTATCCCCCTGAAAGCACTCTATATTAAGTGAAAAAATATAAGGTTTGGATGAGCACCTGCCTTTCACAAGTATGGAAAAGTCATTTCTTGAACCCCAAGTGACACAATTAATGGAAGGAGAAAAGACTGTGGCCACGTTACAGCTCTTCTTCTCTGAACACTCTGGGGCGTCACACAGGTGGACAGCTCCACTGCACGTGCCTTTGTGACCAGGAGCTAAGAGGAGTTACATCAGTGATTGAAGGAACACAGAGGATTCTCAGATCAATACGAACTGCACACAAAAATGTTCCAACACTGCTCTGTTCTGCAGCCAATTTCTTTTCACACTTAGCATAAATATTAATGAATTTTGTAAGGCAGGAAATGTTTAATGACCAAGAGTTTCAAGCCAAGTCAAATTTTTTATCTTCCTCCACATTTTTGTGACTTGATTGCTTTGATTTTCCTTTTTGTCTCCCTTTATCTCACACAAACACAGAACTGTCACTATTCCCACTATGTAATAAAATTTTATCACTAATCTGATGACTGCCACTACTTAGAATATCAGCAGAGTGTCGGTCTGGATCAAAGGGAATGTGGCATTTCAGTGAACAGTTCATTGTGAAATGGCCATGTGGTTTGAGTTGAAATGTTACAGGTTGTTCAGTAAGAACTTTCCCTCCTTAGTTAATTTTGTTATCTGTGTTTACAGAGTGTTCCTGGGGGTTCAGACTTCGAGATTTCACCTTACAGTGGCATGAACATAGTTTCCAGTTTGGAGATCACAGAAAAGCATTATTACTTTAAGGTCCCCTAAATTATACCTCTATCTGCTACATCGATTCTAGGCAGTTTCCTTCACTTTGAATTTATTTCCCGTCTGGTTGTGTGGTTACTTTTCCCCTGACTTATCTTACTATTGCAAAATCTCCCTTTCTTTTCTCCAAATGACACTATATCTGTTCAAGCATTTATCCAAAAAATGAGTTTTTTCTCCTCCATTTGCAAGTTCTCTGAAATTATACAGAAGTCATGAGTATCTTCTTATCATCTGAAACCTATTCCTGCTATCACTGAATACACACATTGTATTCTTTATTTTCTATTTCCTTGAAAACACTCTTTTCTGTCCCAGTCTCAAAATCTGGGCCATATTTATTTTTCTACTTTTTTTCTGCCGTCAACCTAAGAGGCTAGCAGACCTTGGCTCTATCATCTGTTCCCTGAGAAGGTCTTTGAGAAAGGCATTCTTGGGTTGTCAAATTGGGAAGAGACTGGGAGAATATTTACTTCTCAAAGAGAAAGAATTTGTAATTGCAAGTTTTCTCAAGTAAATGCTTTAGAAAGGGGGAGGTCAGGAAGTAACCTATCTACAGTTTAGCCAAGATGAGGGAAACACTGTTATTCTGATCAAGTGTCTCTCTGTTCGCTGCGCCAAAAGTAAATCTGATACGGTATGTTTTTTTGTCTCTTGGGGGTCTAAATAATGTCCTCAGATAAGGAGTGTTTGTAGTCTCTGAACTGTCTGCCGAGTCACCAGCATAGAAAGGATCCTTATTCCATCGTGTCCTCTCTGCAGCCTGATGGTGCTCATTTGTGAAACTGTTCACTATGAAATCCTTTCCTAATTCATAAATGTCTTTGGTAAAAACAGATTTTTAAGGGGAACTGTAGAGGGGATGGTCCCCCAAAGGGCCTGTCATCTAGTAGCTTTCTTTCTTTCTTTTCTTTTTTGGTTGGGGAGGTGATTAGGTTTATTTATTTATCCTTGGAGGAGGTACTGGGGATTGAACTCAGGACCTCATACATGCTAAGCATGTGCTCTACCACTTGAGCTATACCTCCCCTAGTTCTCAAAATGAGTTTTCTGTAGGAGCCAAGATTATTTCAAAACTGTTTCCAGACCACTGCAGGGATGGGAAGATTTCAAGATCTATTTTTCCTTCTCCTCCTGAAGCCTGACTTTTAGAAATCAAGATTATATACACCATTCCATTTCAAAAAAAATCTATGATTTTCAATGAGTGCACTTTCTCTCTCTCTCACACACACACACACACACTCTCACACACTCTCTCACTCACTCACACATACTCTCACACTCAGGAGGCGCGTGAGCTTTCATCACGGTCTATAATGGTTCACATCTCTACCATTTCCTTTCATATTCTTTCATTCGTCTGTTTTACACTGGTTTGTTGAGAGTTATTATTTTGCAAATTCTTGATGCTCTGAGAAACACGGGGAAGCAGAGATTGGGTATTTGAAGTTTTCACACTCCAGAAAAAGATAAAAACAAGAATTAACATCACCAGAGTGTAGTTTAGTATGTAACAAAACAAGATTAAACTAACCGTATTTTGAACCTTTTAAGAAAAGAGCAATTATGATGTACAAATTGCTACCTTATAAGGATGAAGTGAAGTCTGTTTTCATTCTTTAAGGCAAAAAGATTGAAAAAATAATAGACTCAATATGTTCTGATCTTTACTTTGTTGTCTGTAAACACAGCTTCTTCGATCCTTGCCATCATTTTTTAACAAGCTTTTGAGCAAGTTGAACAAGTTTACTGAAATGTAAACTCAAAATCAGAAGTGGATACCAGACTCTTGGAATTGTGGGGGACTAAAAAAGAGTCACAGCTGACAGCTGCAAGGAAAAGGCTGTGAAAGGAAAGGTTGATGAGGACAGTTTACTCTTTTTATTTCTGCTACCAATTATAAATCCACGTGCAGTGGCCAGAAATACTTTTTCTTGGATGGCATCTCGATTTTGGATAGAGGTAATGGAGTAGGTTGGGCCCCAGAGTTCGACAAGACACAGTTTGTTGAAATTTGAGATCTTCCATGTCTCTCCTTATAGCTATCGTTTCAGAGTTGATTTCTCAGTTTGGATTTGCTATTCTCTTCTTTCCCATAAAATATTTGGAAAAATTGAAAATTCATTTTTATGGTGATTAAAAATGACAAAGCAGTTTAGGACTAAGGGCAACTCACTTGAGGGAGACTACTCCTGAAGAGGACATCCTCAGGGTCCAAAGGGAAGCTGTTCTCTTTGTTTCTTGACTAGTAGAGAGCAAACATATTTTGTGGCATTTTTATATCCAAGGTGGTATGGTTTTTGATAAATCTAAATATTGTGGACCCCAAGCCACTAATCGTAGTAATAATTTGCTTCTCTATAATTTAATAAGGAGAAATAGGAAGCGAAGAGAAAATGAAGCACAATAAAATAACTTTCTTAATGTGCTCAGTGTCCTAGTTTTTGCCTTAATTCCCACCATTTAGGCTTTTCTTATTAGATCCATAAAATCCCTGGTCCAGAAACACTGTGAAATGCAATCTTCAACGTTGACCTTTGTGCTCCAGGAGGGAAAATACACTCAGAAGACATGTAAGAACTATTTTCCTGTAACTGTTATGGCATTTTCCCTATTGCATTGATGTATATTTCTTTGCATATATTTTCTAAAATAACTTGAGTTTCTCACGGCAGTAACACGGTCTTTTCATCTGTTTCTTAAAATATCTGGAATGACTATGAGCTGATCATAGAATGGTGCCAATGAATCCAAACATTCCTAAAGTATCCAGTTGTCTAGGATTTAACATTCTTTACATTTGTAAAACAAACAAACAAAAAATTCAGTGATACATAGTCTCATATTCAAACAACAAATGTTGAAAGGGATAGTTTAATTCTGCAGATTCTACACAATGTGTTTAATGTGTTGGACAGCCAGAGTGAAAGGCTTAAATGATGCTTCCCTGTTCAAAACAAGGAGTGGTTTCCATGATCTCCATGGGATTAGATCTGGGTTACAAACTATCCTAAGTGAATCAGCAGTTATGTTTTTAATTTGCTGGGTTTTTTTTTTTTTCCCTCCAGATTTACTAAAAGAAATACCCAAAATAAAATTCTAATTGGCTTCGATCCTTGGAGGAAGGTAAGAATGTTACATATTTTGTCATATCTTTGGAAAGGAATAGAATAGAAAATCAATGAGAGACCTTTCTTTTCTGCTCTTTTCTTCTGTTTATTCACGGGAGTTCTGATAACAGACAAGGTACCCAATCAACTATTTTAATAGGATTTGAATTTCCATTTCAGTGACTCAGCTAGTGTTTACCCTCATCCCTAACACTCAAGCACCCTACCTTCTTCACAGTTATACCATAGTAACTAGAGTAGTAACAGGCACTTAGGTGTGTGATTAATTTCTGCTGAATTAAACTTACACAGATTTAAGTTTAAATGATCTTATTCTATATCAGATGTTGGCGAAATTCTCAATCTTGGGCTTTCTAAGAAGTTCCTAGCTTTCAAAAGAAGTTATTCATTTTTAATTCATATTCCATGGAGTGAAGACATCAGTTTTAGAAGGAAACAATTCTGCAATATATCTCATTATTACTTTGTTCTGGAAGCTTGGCCAAGATTCTCAATATCTATACTCGATTTAATAGCAAAAACCTCTGTTGCTATGGAACAAGGATGACTAATGCTGACCAGGACCCTTTCATACACTGATTCTTAGTGTCCTCTTTGGGTGTAGAAAGAGATGCTCCTAATGTTTGCTTATGAGATCTAGGGAGCAATTTCAGCTGCTTTTCTCCAATATCTACTATAATAGACCATGGAAAACTTGTGGATGAATTCAGAGATGACTCTAAGCTACACAGAAGAGAGAAACAGAGAGAAAGAGAGAGAGAGAGAGAGAGAGAAATGCCAATCTGACTTTTTAACCCGGGATGTATATACATTGAAATATATGAATCCTACTTGAGGAGAATGGCTTTTCTTTCCTTCAAGGCACAAATAAGCTAGATAAGGTAATTTCTGAGCATGTTATTATACTGTCATTATTACTGTTTGTATATATTTTAAATAATATGATATGGATCATGAAAGCACCTGACCGCTCTGGAACTCAATACTTTTATGTGTAAGAAACTAAATATTCTCATTGGTAATTTCAGTCTAAAGTTTTGTTTTGAATTTGCCATTACATTGAGACGCATTTTTCACATTGCACACATTAAAACAGTATATGTGATTATATAAAACACATACTTCTGGAATATCATGCAATTACTGCAGTATTATTTTCAAACTTGGTCACTTAGCAATTTATCCCATAATCCTATAACTGTTAAAAGTTTTTGTTTTTTTTTTTAAGAAACTGACCTCGGGAGGAACCCTTAGATGGCATTTTTGTGTGACAAGGCATTAGCTTTTACTAGTAACGATATCTTTGAACATGGTACTATTCAACCAAGCATAGAAATGTTCTTACTCTTAATAAGCCTCAGTAATCAAGGAATCTTTTCTTCCTTATTTCAACAACACAAGTTAAGACAGAAGATCTGTGGACTGTTTTCTCCTAAGATATCATCTGCAATGAAGATCCTTCTCTTTTTCTCTATTTTGTTCTTTGGTGTCTTCGTTCCACCAGGTAACATGAATATTATTGCCAGAGGGGTAAGCACTAAATGAGCAGAGTGTCAGGATTTTTTTAAGTGACTATCATTCACATTCTAGAATCATTATATTATATTAGCAGGACCACACTATATTTATTTACAGTCCCTAGATAAGAAAATATTTGAGTAATTTTTTAATGACATACTCTAGTAAGGGCTGGAATTCACTAAGTTTGTCTGTTGTTGGAAGAAAATAGTGCTATCATGATTGCCTCGATCTCTGAAAAGTATGCTTATTTAAGACTCAAATTCTGCTAAATTTAATATACTAACATATCTGAAAGAAATTGAAGTGGAATGAATTAATGTTTGGAAATCATTCATCCCACATTTATAGTATTGATAGCAGAGGTTAAGTGAGGTTAAATGGCATGCTACGAGTTTTATTATATTCATAAATGAGACTAGTGCACAGTCTACTCATTTCCAGTTGAAATCTTTATGTTGCTGCTTTCCCTGAATCACCAAGATATCTGTCATTCCTGAAACTGGAGAAGATCACCCAAAAATAAATCTAAATAAAAAATAAATCCTGTTCTCTCACTGCTACTCTGCTCTGACACTCACACATAAATAACTTCTTAGCTTACAATCTTACCAAAAGCAGACAAGTAAACAGACTTTAATTGATAATGTAACCCATGTACTCAAGGATTGCAGTTAATTTCAGTAAGTTTAATTTTTCCTTCATCAACTTCATAAAAATTCATTGGAATATGCTTACTAAAATCCCTCTACTTCTAGAAATGTTTCAAGATATTATGCAGAATTATATAAATTTCAGTAAACACTGATGCTTTTTCTTCCTAGTAATAATGATTTTCAATACCTAGCATCTGTTCTGCCTTTTACCCACATTAACTTATTACTCTTTATGATAGCCAGGTGAGGTAATCTTAGGAATGGCCCAATCATTTACTTATTCAACCCAATTTCAAAGGAATGTGCATCATTTGTTTATCATTTTCTAAAACCTTTTCTAGTATATAGGACCATGAAGTAAAGGTAGGTAGATCAGTGTCTTCATTTTGGAAGACATTTTTGTCTTAAACTTCTGAAATAATTTTTTCTTTTATAGAGGGCTCTGACCAGCCTGTTGGCAATTCTATGTCATTATCGAAAATCAAATGTCGACGGAAGTTAGAGAAACTATACTCAGAGACACGTGATTCTTCCACAAGATTTGAAAACATACAGTATGGCACAGAGAAAGACAACACAGGTAAAAATAAAACAAATGGCATTATATCTTGCCCATTTTAATTACTATCTGTCAAATGAAATGAAGGAAATGTTCTAAGTATGGTCTCCAGCCCAGTCCCCATTTACAGTAGCTCTTCTTGTCTTTTACTTTCTAGGCATTTCTTTACACTAACAATGAAATATCAGAAAAGGAAAATAAAGAATCCCTTTTAAAATTGCATCCAAAAAATAAAATAAAATACTTACAAGTAAATCTGACCAAGGAAGTGAAAGACATATGTGAAGAACTACAAAACATTGACTAAAGAAATTAAAGATGACTTAAATAAATGGAAAGATATCTCATGTTCTTGGATTGGAAGAATTAATACTGTTAAAATGGCCATACTACCCAAAGCAATCTACATATTTAATGTGATCCCTGTCAAATTACCCAGGGCACTTTTCATAGAATTAAAACAAATAATCCTAAAATTTATATAGAATCACAAAAGATCCAGAATTGTCAAAGCATTACTGAAGAAAAACAGTGAAGCTGGAAGAATAACCCTCCCAGACCAGACAATAATACAGAGCTACAGTAATCAAAACAGCATGGTATTGGTACAAAAACAGACATATGGATCAATGGAATAGAAGAGACAGCCCAGAAATAAACCCACAAACTTTCAGTAAATGAATCTTTGACAAAGGAGGCAAGAACATACAATGGAGTAAAGAGTCTCTTCAGCAAATGGTGTGGGGAAAACTGGACAGCTGCATGTAAATCAGTGAAGTTAGAATACTCCCTCACATCATACACAAAAATAAACTCAAAGTGGCTTAAACACTTAAGGACAAGACACTACAAACCTCTTAGAAGAAAACACAGGCAAAACATTATCCAACATAAATCTTAGCAATGTTCTCCTAGGGCAATCTACCTGAGCAATAGAAATAAAAGCAAAAATAAATAAATGGGAACTAATTAAACTTATAAGCTTTTGCACAGCAAAAGAAACTATAAGCAAATCAAAAAGACAACCCAAGGTATGGGAGAAAATATTTGCAAAAGGTGAGACTGACCAGGGCTTAATCTCCAGATTATATAACAGCTCATACAACTTAAAAAAAAAAAAACAAAAACCAGTCAAAAAATGGGCAGAAGACCCAAACAAGCAATTCTCCAATAAAGACATACAAATGGACAATAGTCACATGAAAAAAATGCTCAGTATCGCTAATTATTAGAGAAATGCAAATTAAAACTACAGTGAGGTATCACCTCACACCAGTCAGAATGGCCATCATTAAAAAGTCCACAAATGATAAATGCTGGAGAGGGTGTGGAGATAAGGAAACCCTCCACACTATTGGTGGGAATATAGTTTGGTGCAGCCGTTATGGAAAACAGTATGTAGATTCTGCAAAAAACTAAAAATAGAGTTACCATGTGATCCAGCAATCCCAATCCTGGCATATATCCAGAGGGAACCTTAATTCAAAAAGACGCATGCACCCCAATGTTCACAGCAGCACTATTTACAATAGCCAAGACATGGAAACAACCTAAATGTCCATCAACAGATGACTGGATAAGAAGCTGTGGTATATTTATACAATAGAATACTACTCAGCCATAAAAAGTAATACAATAATGCCATTTGCAGCAACATGGACGGACCCAGAGAATGTCATTCTAAGTGAAGTAAGCCAGAAAGAGAAAGAAAAATACCATACGATATCACTTAATGCCAAATTCACATCACTCCCCAAATCCAGACGATGATAAAAGGATATTCAGTGTAGTGTAGCCTCAAAATCTTCTTTACTTAAAATACTTGCAAAATAGATTAATAATATTCCTACTTTATTTAAAATGACATGTATGTTTAAGTCTCTACAAAATATTTTACCAAAAAAAGATGGACAAGGGTTTGATTAATTACGGAGTTAAAAGGTCTTTGAGAATGAGAGCAATGTTTACAGACATCTGTGGCAGTGGTTCACTCATTCTGTCCCACCTTCTAAATATGTCCAATAGGACCTGATTATATTTGCCCAGGGTGGTAGATACGTATTTCCTAAGACAGTATCTTTCATGATCTTTATAAAAGTTTTAAATGTTAAGAAGATCTTTATTGCATTGAACCCAGACCTAGCTTTGCATTGATCTGCACCATTTATTTGTCGTTTTGTTCTTTCGGGACACATTAAATAAATGAAAACCTTCTGGATATCCACGTCCTTACCTCATTCCCCATGATTTTTGAAGTTACAAAATCAGATAAATAATAGTGCAAAATGAGATTGGGCAAAAAATTTTTTAAGTTTCTATAGCTTCAGAAACCTTAGTGTGAAAGAGAAAAAAAGGAAAGTAGCACTGAAAAATTAAGAGCATCGCTGAAGCGTTTATTATACTCATCCCTCTGTTCATTTCTATCCATTATATTTATCTCCCAAAGTGTCTGTTTTTAACCGGAACTTCTCTTGCAGTTGAGGGTGGGGTGCAGATCCAAGAGGAACTGAGATACTTAATAAGAATAAAGCAGTATTTTTCAGTATTTTAGAACTGCTGAAGTCAGGTTACAATGAACAATGAAATCTTATGGAAGAGGAAAGCAGTCACCATATAACAGAAATAAGCATGAATAACATATGAAGAAGATGGAGCTTGGACCACTCATATTCCATGGCTCTAGAGGATGAGCAAGACAGACAGGAGGTAGTAACTACATCAGCAAGCTCTCCAGGTATCTCTCGTGGAGTCATTGCCTAATCACCTGAAAGGCGTGGAGGTGGGACATGTACCTCAGGAACTGGATGCTTGCTGATTTTATTGATTTGCTCTGATACAGTCAGAGAGGAAAGATTCCAATGAAAAAATGAGATGCTCCCTTTCCTTCGTCTCCCCTCTGTGGTCTGTGCCTCTGTGTTTGTCTTTTAAATCTAGGCATTTCTTACCGGGATTATTAATTCCATCCATTCTCTTTCTTTCAGACAAAAGTAAAAGGCACTATGTCCCCTCTTAATTGGAGTCTCGCATGTACAATGCTTGGCGGTCAATGCAAAACTACATGCGGTGATAAAAGAATTTAGGATGATAGACTGTAAAAGACCGACGACTATTTGCTGCATGAGAGAGTGTGACCCTAGGACGTATTGAAGAGTCCCATTCGCAGAAAGAATACTGGCATGAAGCGCCTTCTCATTACTTCATTACTTAGATTACTTCATCCACAGCCTAGTATTTCCGTTCATATATGTCTCTAATAAATAAAGAATTAAATAAACTATATTTCAGCCTGAATCATTCACGAACATTGTGTCTGCTTGGAAGAAAGAGTTAGAATATGGAGGAGAGCTTTGAACTTGGGAATAGCAGCAGATGGGAGAGAAGTCCCTGATGGAACTACTGTGTTCAGTGAGGTTCTGGGGACAATTCTATGTTTAGTGTGAAAAGCACGTTGTAAATGATTGGTGATGTAAAGCAAGCATTCTTTGAGAAGAGTCAAGAGTGGCAAGAGAGGTTATAAGAGACGGAAGGTATGTGTTATCCCTGAACTAGTGAAAATGGTTACAAGAGTTTTCAAGTATTATGGAGTCCTTGTAACTTTTTCATCTTAGTTACACTTTTCCTCTGTTTATTGATAAAATTCTTACAGTAAAAATAATTCAAGAGCATAGCCAGCCTTTTGAGAAGAAATAAGGCGTTAAGGATAATCACTGTTAGGCAAGTAGATTAATCTCTCTTGATCTCACTTTCCTCGCCTATATCATGAAAGGATTTGATGAGAATCTCCAATAAGCTCCACGTTCTTTACTAGTTGATGGCACAGATTTTATGACTCTGTGATTCATTCTTCCAAGTTTTATACAGTGAATGAATCCGGTTTCCTAGAGTAGTAATGTGGAGACTTTTAGCAGTGTTAGCATACCAGGACCTTAGTTAGAAATGTATTTGTCAGGCTCCATTCTAGACCTACTAAACCAGAAGTGCTGAGGTGGGGTCTTGCAATCTGCTCTTAGCAAGCCATCTAGGGGATTGTGCTGTAGCTAAAGTTTAACAATGATTATCCTAGAAAATCTCTTGACTTTGTGGTAGGAGAGGATCAATTAACTGTTCTGGGTACTGTGTAAAACCTGCAGCTCTCCCTCACATTATCTGAAATAATAGTCTTGGGCAGCACGCAAATTGGATCAGAAATCACTTCTGGTTCCATAAACAGAATTAAAAACATTGGTCCTAGAATTGTGAAATCAGATGGTACAAGAAGTTCATAAGTCATATTTAAAAACCTATTGTGTAATTCCCCATACTCATCAGTGACTCCAGAATGATCATGTTCATTTAACTACACATTATGTGAACTGAAATAAATCATTCAAACCCCCCTCCCTAGTTCTTTGTAAGCAGAAGAAATATCAACGGAAACTTCTAGCTGTAAAATCCTATGATTCCAATATTCAATAACTTAACACTAAGAGCATCAGAATATTTAGTACTATATGTAACATGTAATAGAGGGTTTGTATTACTGCAACATTTTCACCCTGATGTTTTAGCAATCCAGACACATATCCCTTTAAAGTCCCTTAAAGATTGTGTTTTTCTGAGAGTCTATTTAAGGTGACACAAGCAGGTCTTACTTTTATGAAAAAAATATAATAATAATTTTTGTGACCCTGTTCTTTGAACATAGCGCTATTCAACCAAGCATACAAATGTTCTTGCCATTGATAAGCCTCAGTAGTTAAAACTACTTCCCAGGAGAATCTATAAATAAAAGGGTTCTCTGTTTCCTTATTTGAAAACAGCTGACTTGAAAAAGAAGATCTGTTGGCCCTTTTTTACTTCCCCCTAAGGAAACTCTCTACCATGAAGATCCATCTCTTTTTCTTTATTCTGCTCTTTTGGGTCACAATTTTACAAGGTAACATGAAAATGTTTATGGGTATACTTGTGTTAATGAGTTTGAGGAGGCATCCATTTTTCCTTGTTAAAAGTATTGTATTAACATAGGGATTAAACGGTTTTTATGCTAAATGCAACGTGGTACTCTAGAGTGAACCCTGAAACAGAAAAAAAAAAAACAATAGTGGGAAAACTCATGAAATGTGAATAAAGTCTGTAGTTTAGTTAACAGTACTATAGCAATATTAATTTTTTAGTCTTGATAAATGTACCATGGTTAAGTGAGATGTTACCATAAGGGGAAGCTGGCCTCTATGATCTTTGCAACTCTTCTGTAACTCTAAGATGATTTCAAAATGAAAAGTGTAAAACACCTGCAAGATCTCATCTTGCCTCATCATCTTCAACCTGAAACAGTTAGTCAGAATCGATGCTTGCTGGAAAAAAATATTCTTTAGCATCATCAATGGGTACGTGGTAGACAGTTCAGTGTTAGAGCTCTATTTATCTTTTTCTTCTTTTTAACCTCCGCCAGGATACTACTTCCAGTCTAGGAAGACTTTCCTAATATTCTGTCCTTGGTACTACAGGCAAACCATGTCCCTTGTTGGCCTTTCTTTAAATATTTCTGGTTGCTACCCTCCTGTCTCTGAGTGCTACAGATCACGTGAATGTTGAGAGTACTCGTACATGGGTGGTATTTTTCATGAGATTTTCTTCCCCTTTGAGGATTATCTCTTCACACCCGGTGTGTAACCAGATTCCCTTCTTCTGAACTAATATGTAAGTATGAATTGTACAGAAATGAAAGAGTAAGGTTTGGAGATGGAGAGACCATTGAGTCTCCTCCCTTCTTCTTAAAAAGCTTATGGTAGAAGAGTGAGTTCAGTCTGTCCAGTTTATAATAACGGCCCTGAAATTATGCTCAATTCACTAACTCTCAGAAAAATGTTCTTTTGTAGAACTCGGCCGACATCTTTAGGATAAATGGAAATCACAATAGAACCAAGGAGAATGAATTAACTTATTCTTTCACTGTGAATATTATACAGTCCATCAATGACAATCTAACACTTTTCACATAATAAACTGAGAAATTATCACTTAAAGGTTGCAAGTGGAATAAATTCTTCTATATAGGGGCCAAACATCAATGAAGTAACAAAGTAATACAGTTCATTGTTAATTTAACTAAGAAAGTAACTTCCTCTCCCTCCATTAAAAAATTGTTACAAAAGGGTCTCTGGATTTTTTCCAGCTCTAGGAAGGGCTGAAAGGAAATTCTACAGATTCATACAGCTTATAACATGTGATAAGTCTTTTTAAATTTCTTTTTTTTTTTTAATTTCAACAATAGCCAACATGACTAGATCACTATGCCGTGTTTTTATGTTGTGTTAGCTTATTATTTTCCCTTATAACAGTGCCCCTGGTAATGACTAATGCTATTTATGCATTTATGAATGAATTTATAATTATGTGTTCTGAGACTTAGAAATTATAAATCTCTTGGAGGATACAGTGGCATAGATTAAAACACTGATGTAATTAACTTTGTATATTTTCTCTTATCTTTTCAAAGTGAGGCCATTGTTCTTGTTAACCACATGTGTACCAAACTTTTAGAGAACTGCTACCGTTAGTGATAAAAAAAAAAAAAGTAAAAGAAATATGTCAAGATATAGATTTTCTTCACAAAATCAGAAGAGGTGTTTATGGAATAGAGACACTTAGACATTAAGTGTCTAAGACAACATTAAGAATGCTGTCTTTCATCTTACAGCTCACCAACATATGGTGGTTGAACTAAACTGGATAAAATTAAATGTCTTATATACAACTCATAGAGTCCCTCAGTTGTTTTTTTATATTTCCCTTCAGATGGTGGAAGTTCTGACTCAAAATTGAGGTACAAAAACTCATCCTTTTCCGCTCAGACCGTTACAGATGAAAAGATGTCTAGATTAAAGGTCCTTACATTTTCTACGCAGGCAAATTTCCACTGAAGTCACTTCGTTTTCCCTCCTCATTTTCTCAAGTTACATAAAGGCACTGAATGTCTAGAAATGAAGTCTTGTTTCATTCTCATCTACTGTCTTACTCTATCTACCAAACTGAAAACTGCATTATTGCCAATAATCACTTTTCTTTAAGCCTGACATGGACTGTGGATAGGAGAGTCTAGTTCTGCGTTCAGAAGGTAGTCATGACTTCCCCCACCCCAGGTTTCCAAGAAAGTTAAAGACAGTCTAAGGCATAAAATAGCAAGTAAGTGAAAATAAAAGGAAATTATTTTTTTAAATAATTTTTTAAAGATACTTGAGGAGCTATTGTGCCCATTTTTAGGTTATATATTAAGTAGAGTTTTATATATGGGTTTAAAGAAATCCCCGAACATGTGAAAATGTTATAGGCATAATGTGAATGATATTATCAAGTGCTTTGTGAGAGCGACGGAGACGTTATTTTCTTGAAAGTGATCAACAGAGACTTCAGAGAGAAGACAGTATCTGAACAATGTATCTGCAGGCAGAGGCAATACATGTTTGGCTCATCACAGCACAGAGGTTTTCAGTGAGGGCAAGGAGATATGATGTGATGTCTGGAGACCTTATAGGTTGTCACAGCAGGCACTACTGGCATCTAATGGGTAGAGCCCTGGGATGTTGCTGAACACTCTTCACTAAATAGCATAACATCCCACAAAAGAACTGTCCAACCCAAAAGGTCAACAGTGCCTGGGGTGAGGAAGCCTGCCCTGGGGACGGTCATGGAGTTTGACAAGAAGTGCACCGAAGAGTTGAATGAGTGGATGGGTGCTTGCAAAGATGAGTGTCAGTGGTCCAAAGACACGAGGGGAAGACTCCTATTTAGAGGTCAGAATGAGGAGAAAGAAGACAGTAATATTTTTAGAAAAGTGAAATTAGACAAAGAAGGGATAGAAAAGGGTGAGGTCAGTTTAGGGTGGAATATTGGACAACAGTGTCAAATGTGACAAAACTCTTGTCTGAAATGAGTATAATTCAGGTTTCTATCACTGGCAAATTATACACAGGCTTGATAATAGTAATTTCCCCAGAAACTGCAGAGTAAATAATGATATTTAGAAGTTTACATTTAAACTGCTCAGAGTAACCATGCATATTTTTGGCTGTATCTCATATCATATTCAGCATTGCTTGAGTTTTAGTGAGAAGACAGCTAATTTTAATAGAAGAACTAAGTTTCATATCAGCTGTTTGTACCAACAATATGGAAGATGTCATTCTGAGTCTAGAGACCCATGACTAAGTACCATCACTTACCACCAACTGGAAATGTAGACAGAATATCCAGGCAGAAAGGCCTGGTCTATAGAGGAACTATTTGATACCAAACCTTAATTAACAGTAGAAACTAGTGGTAGGATTCATTTGCTTTCATACCATGAATATATAAAAAATATTTGAGTCTGCCCTGTGGTCAGCCATTGGCAAAATTCAGAGTCCTCCCACACCAGTTCTCTTTAATCTCACAGCATCTTAAGGTAAGTACTTATCAAAAGGGATGTGTATATTTAAAAAGACCCCCAAAACAAAAAGGGCTTCTCAAAGTACATAGGTCAAAGCATCAAGTGAAATACGCAATTAAAAGAGATTTGGCTTAGAATGGATCTTACAGTCTATCAGTCCAACATCTCCCAGTTCCCCAGGGATCTCCAACTACCCTAAATGATCAGCTTTAGTGAGAGGCAGTCTCCAAACTACAAGACAAAACATGGAGCTGGGAGCACTGGTAATTTTAGAAATCATGCAATGGTCCAAAATGGCCCGATCTTGTAGTCATTCCCCTTAAAAAAAAAAAAAAAATCAATGCTGTCATCAGATACACAACTAAGTTAATTCATTTCTTGGGGGAAATAAATCTCAAAATATACAGGGGAGTTGGAAGAATTCAGACAAATTGCCTAACAGTGCCTCTCCTGACATTAAAGAAAAGTAAAATCAAGCTGCAGTAGAAATCTCTTGAAGGAGAACTCACTAAGCACAACATTCAATCTAAGTAATGTTTGTGAGAGCAGGAGGTGAATTACGTGGACTTCTTTTAGTGTTGACTTTGGAAATGACCTCCCAGTTGCTCTCCAGTCACTTGTAAGGAAGGAAGCTGGCACACTTCACTTAGGTCCCAGACACTTTCTAATTTCCAGGATTTACTTTGCATCAAAGGACAGTGCATTCACTTACACTTTGCTCAGGAAGATTTCCCCATCATAAATTAGAAGGGGACTTTTTCTTTTGCCCTACTACACGATCTTTTGCTTCTCTCCTTTTAAAATATGGGCATGTCGTAGCTAGAGTGCTAATTTCAGCCATTCTTTCCTTCTTACAGCCAGAAGGAGATATCCTCACTATGGTAGCTTGGATTTGAGGAGAGAGTGCAGAAAGGGCAATGGTCGATGTAAACTTCAGTGCCGTGAAAGTGAAATTAGGATTGCTTACTGCATGAGACCTTCAACTCACTGCTGCTTGCAGAAGTAACGGTGGCAGAAGACAAGAGAGACACATGCTCCGAGAAGAGGGACCAGTGTTACTCAGTATTCCTTCACGTCCTTTCAGCACAGCCTTCCAGGCCTGTGTGTCACTGTCACACACAAAGAATGGAATAAAATGTAGCAGTGAACCATTCAGAGGTGGTTCTATGTCATACACACATCTGGTGCCTTTACCTTGCATTTTCTCTGGACCTCTTGGTACCAGAAGGAAGCACATTTTTATTTTACGCAAGTTCTTCAAGAACTGTTCCCGTTTCTATGGGCCCTGTGCTCGCTGACATAAGAAACCCAGGTCACAGGTACTGACCGATCTGACTTCTGAGATCAGATCAAGCCTCCAGGAGCAACGTGCTGTTACTTTCTTATTAAACACTGTGTACAGATTATCCCATAGGAAAAAAATATAAACCCACTGGACCCGTGAGACTAGACAATGAGAGCGCAGATCCTTCTCGTGAAAGCACCAGGCTGGAATGAGAGAAGGACATGGTGTAAGAACGGAGGAACAGAGGAAACTCACAATCAGCTCCAGTTTCTCTCTGCATTTCGTATGTGGTGGAGAAAAATATGTGTCAGGAAATTGAAGAGGGAGTGAAAGGGGAAGGAAATAATTTCATAGAGAAGAGACTACCTTTATTTTGACCTAGGAAGCCAGCAACTAGGACTGGCAGCAGAACTCAGCTCCTCGGTCCTGAGAGATGACCGTGGCTGGGGGGTCACACACACGGCAGAGGGAAGAGGAGGGGTCTCTCCCCCCTTCAGCTCCTCTCCGCCTGCCTCCTCTGAAGGCCACTGTAGTTCCCCCCAACAATGCTCTCATCAGCACTCCTGGATCATGCATTTTCTACTCAAAAATGCAAACTCTGCTTCTTTTATGAGTTCAAGAATACAGTTTCCTCATTTGCATTCATTCAGAATTCTTTTTAAAAAAAGTATCATCAATACCACAACATAGTAATCAAACAATTAGGAAATTCTCTTCCTCCCAAAATAAAATGAAGTCATTTTTTGGTCATTTAACTGAAGGAAAAGGGGATTTATTGAGTGGATACCTGTGGGCCAGACTCGGACTCAGAAAGATACAAGGATTTCCAGGCCCCTGCTACATCCTTGACATTTTTATTCTGGTGTCTCACCCCATGTTCCAAATGCAGATGAGACCCCAGCAAAATGTATGAGGAAATAAATTTTCCCTATTAAGATAAAGCTTCTGGATATATTTCCATCACAAGGGATGGTTTCAGTTTTAGTTTTATCTTAATAGTAGCATACGAGTTCCCATTATGAAACAATTATTTCCTAGGCATATATTGGAGCCTTGCATGCATGACCTTTCACATTTGAAAAACTTAAAATAGACTTTGATGGTCCAGCATGTTGCCTTACAGTGTAAATGCCTTCAAAAGTATGTTGACAATATTCATGTAAACAGTTTCTCAACCTCAGCATTACTGATACTTCAGTCCAGGCAGTTCTCTGTTGTAACAGCTCTCCTGTGCACTGTATCTTTAGCAGCAAGATGCTTCTTCCCCATTCCTAGCCTTTACCCACCAGGTGCTAATAGCACCCTTTCCACCAATTGTGAAAACCGAAAATGTCTACCTACATTGCTCAGTATCCCCATGGGGCTCCACTCTCTACTAAACATTTAATGCACAACCAAACTGTGTTTCCATGTGCATATCTAAAGTGGTTTAGTTTTTAATAAATTACTCTATCAGTAAGTATTTTTGTGCCTATTGTGTTACAATATCCAGCTGTGTTGGGTAGGAGGTAACAAAGAATCAGAAGAAATCATAACTGTCACATAAGGGTTTATATTTTGGCTACAAGAATAAGCTACCATAACAAATGTTTAAGAACATATATATATAATTAAGTGCTACATTATGTTACGTAGAGCGTTGAAAGGAATGTTTGCTCCAGTATATTAAAAAAATTCAATTAACAGTGAAACGTGGAAGGGAGAAGTACTGAACTAATGATACTGTGAAGCAGCAATGAGTAGGTTTAAAAAATTGAGAAAATGAAAATTACAAGTTTTTAAAGACCTATAAACACCATCTTAATGAAAGCTTGGGAAAGTCAACCTGATCTTAATAAAGTAAGAAAAAAAAGACAGGAGAGCAGAAGCTTAACACTGATGTGAGCTGCAAGATGAGGACGTAACACATTTCGTGCAAGTGACATGTTTGTATCTGGGTCTCTTTCTGAAACAGCCGACAATTTGTGCTATAAGACATCCTGACATCCCAGGCGCTCCACCTCCCCAACACATGGTCTCACGACTAGACCAGGTTTCTTTCCCTTTGGTACAAAGCCACCCGCCCCCCCGTAGGAAAAGTCAGGCTGATGACTTCAGATGTCTTTCTTGATTGCAGCCAGAAGTGAGCTTGAACCAAAGTACAGATTTGAGAGATGCCAAGCAGTGAAAGGAACATGCAAAACATTCTGTGACGATGTTGAGTATGACTACGGATACTGCATTAGATGGAGAAACAGGTGCTGCATATAAATTCCGGATATCAGAAGCACCGCTGGGGATCCCGGCGCAGAAGAGAGATGAATCTGACTGGCCCAAGAGTAGGTAACAGGAAAATGCCCCAATGTTTAATGGAAACACGTACTTTTAAATCTTAAATGCTACTGTTTACATCAATAAAAACAATTTACTGTCTCTAGTCTGTCTATTCTTTGCTCACTCGATTTGTATTTCAGATGGATGAACATATCGGTGAAGCAAAGGAACAAACTCGCATTGTGCTTATAATCTCATTTGGGCCACATACATTCTACTTCTCTGTGCCCACAAGCAAATTACGGGGAAAGTGGAAGGATTCTTAAGAAATGATGGAAAGTAACACAAAAGCAGGAAAGGTTTCTCAAAACAGAAAGGCACATTAGCATTCGATCTCTTTCCCTCGTGTGTAAGATGAGGCTGAGGAAGCCTTCCTACTTGAGGTGAACACAAATTTATTTATGTGGTTCATTTATAACAAGTTCTCTGGTGCCATGCCATGTTATACTCCCCCTTGGGGGGGATTTTTCCCATAATTCTCATCTCAGGATTTAACTAGGGGTCAACATTTTCTTATAAATCTTTCTTTCTTACTACAGGAACATTAAAAGTTTGACTCCTCACCATGGTGATTCAACCAAATAACCCTCCTCACTCCCCAACTCTCTGACAGGTTAGAGTCAAAAAAAGAGAGAGAGAGAGAGAAACAAGAACACAAACAAAAAGCCAAGCTTAGAGATAATGTGACAGAGAGATGTAATTCAGAACCTTTATTGCTACAAACAGTCAGCGGTTTTAGATACGTGCAATTTTAACTTGTTAATTACATACTTATATTCACTAGAATGAGGTAGCTTTACATACTAGGCCAAAGAAGAAATCAAAAGCCAGAGTGATAAAAGCAAGCAGGGAGGCAGCCCAGCGTGGGGTGGAGGTAGCGAAGCTACAACAAACCCAGCAAGTCTTGAGGTTTTATACCTGGGCTGTGAGAGTCATAGTCTTAATTCTACGCTAGGCAGATAACTGGAATGAACACTGTTTATGAGAATGACATGAAACACTGCCGTCACATGAAGGACGTATAGGAAATTAAGAGTGTATTAATTTCTATATAATTACTAAATCACTGTATGTAAAACAGACATCACCAAGGACCTACCGTATAACACAGGGAGCTATATTCAATTTCTTGTAATGAGCCATAACAGAAAAGAAACTGAAAAATAAATATGTATGTATGTATATGTATAACTGAATCATTTTGCTGTACACCTGAAACTAACACTGTAAACTGACCACACTTCAATAAAAAGTAAGAAGTAAAAAACGAGTATATTGGGGGGGAGGTTATAGCTCAAGCAGTAGAGTGCATGCTTAGCATGCAGAGGTCCTGGGTTCAATCCCCAGTACTTCCTCCAAATATAAATAAATAAACCCAATTATCTACCCCCCAAAAAGAAAAAAGAGAAAAAAAATCATTGAAAAATGAGTGTACTGGTATCTCATTTGGGGACCCTGAAAAAGTGAGTCACTAAATCGGTCAGAAAAGAGGAGAGCAGACTTCAGCTGAAGCAGCAATAGAAGCTTGGGGGGGAATTCACCCTCATCTCCCCACCCACCGTAGGAAGATGAGAAGAGCAGTATCATTAAAACAGCAATGAAAATCAGAGCCATGAACAAACCGCAGAGCTGTAAGTAAACTCAGAAGGTGGTGAAGACAGACCAGCCACTTCAAAGGAGAACATATTAACCATCAAGCAGAACACAGAAGCCACAGCAGGACCCTGCAGGGAACACGAGAGACCTGGAGGCTGCAAGTTTCAAAGTAGAATGTCCGTAGCTAAGAGACAAATTGTTCAAGAACTTTTGCCCACATGGATTTATTACGTTTCCACAGAAAACCATAGGAGCTGGGGAGTTAGTTTAAAAACAAGGGTAATAAAGTTCTCTAAATGAAAACTGGAGATTTGGAGATCAAAAATTTAAAGCCATTACCCAGTAGACTGCCCAGGCATCATTAACAAACTTAACATCCTTGGAAACTACTAAGCCTCGGATGACAGCATGCATGTTTTCTTTCTTTCTTTTTTTTTTTTTTTTTGGAGGTAAATTGGTGATGTTTTTCAACTATAGTCCTGCTTACTAAGCCACAGACTCAATGATCTTCTAAGACGTAGAACTAAACTATGAGCCACACAAGTCAACCATAAATGCAGATGTCTCTCATCTCCAACTGTAGTGAGTTTCATGTATATAACATCATCATTGTTTCTTGCTTTAAGAAACTTCACCAGCCATAGGAATTTGTTATTTGTAATGTTTTCCTTCTTTCTGGCACATGTTCCTTCAATAAAAGTCACGCATTTATTGGAATTTTTTCTTGAAAACTAGAGAAGGGCATTCTCAAAGTTCTGCCCAGATTACTATGTATGAGTCAAGTAAATACAGAGCTAGCCACGGGGTGCTGATAAATAGTTTAGGATTAATTCAGTAAGACATGGTTAAACTGGCGACTAAGAACATTAACTCTGACAGGGTGAGTGCCTCTTTAAAGGATGTGCTCCGGGCAGTTGATACTCAAAGTGTGCTCTACAGACCAAGAGCATTTACATCACAGGAGAGCTAGTGAGCAACGGAGCATCTCTGTCCTGTTGAACCAGAATCTGCATTTTAACCAGCACCCAGGGATTCACATGCAACTTAGAGTTCAACTGTTTTAAGCAACGCATCAGAGCCATATCCATCTACAAATCAATCTCTTATCTTCCTTCTTCCCCTCCCTCTTCATTTCTTTTCTTCTCCCCGTTTCCCTTCTAAAGTGCTTATTCTCATCTCTAAATTAACCTGAAATGTCCCCTGTGGGAGTTTCTGGTTTTGTCTGTGTGTTAGACCCTGTTGGGGGATGTGAATGTCTCCTAAAGTAAACATGTATTGTGAGATAACAGGGAAAGACCCTGCCATGAACTCCCACATGGGTCAGTAGGTCATATTATTGGATTGTTCCTTAACGAAGTACAAAATCTAACTCAAGGCTGACTGGAAGTGGGGTAGGCGAGGCAGATACATATCAATGATCTAACAATAGGTCAGACTCAGGGACAGGCTCTCCTTACTTGTGGTGGACCTGAGTGGTAGCAGTTTAAGCAGGTTCAAGGAGAGGAGAACTGAATGAAACCACGGGGAGAGTCAAGACCCAGGGGAACAATGGACTGGCAGCTCAGAGAGACACCTTGTCTAAGCTACCATCTTCTCCCTTATCAACCACTGCAGTGTTCTCCAAGAACACCTCCCTCCCTGACTCTGCTAGTACTCCCTTCCAAAGGTTTCCCACCATATGCCAGCATGAATTCATAAACTCTTAAACGCCTTCCAACAAACATATAAGAAAATCCACCACTTCCCCATGGCCTGAGAAGCCCAGGAGAGATGGAGATGCTGCCGCTCCCTGACCACCCCCGCCCCCACCACTTGTCCACTGCTCGCCAAGTATCAGCCTCTCACCTGCTATTTGCTCCTCACACACATTACACTCTCAGGAATATTTAACTTTGGCTCACGCAGCATGAGCCACCCTTTGTGGGCCACCCCCTCTCAGGATGGTGCAAGTCATCTTCGGGATCACGTAACACAATACTTCTCTTGAGAGGCGCTCCCCTTCCTAACACTCGATGGAATTTTACAAAGAGCAATTCAAACCTGAGAAGTGAGCTCCCAGCGTGGCGGTGACCGTGCACACCTTGCCTACTGCTCACTCCTAGAGTCTTGAGTTGTACCAACCCCCAGGGGGAGCTCAGTAATTTTTAAAGTGAGGAATGAGTGATTTCTTTGTCAGAGTCACACATGATCTCATCTGCTCTACAGCACAACTCAGTAAGTCTGATATTAAAATCACAGTTTTATTAATAAAGTGACCTCAAAACGGTCACTCAGTAAGAGCAAGCCTAAGGGTCAACTCCAGGGTTTTCTAATGTCAAAGAACAGGTCCATTCTGTATCCTGAAATCAGTCACCTGGTCAGGGGGGCCCCGGTGGAGGCGATCTGTTAAGGGTATGAATGCTCAGAAGTTGGGAACTGTATCAAATGGACTTTGGAAACACGTTATAAACCTTGTCTCTTCATTCCTGAGACTCCGAGGAAAACTTTCAAAGCGACAGAAGCGTGCACTTGACAGCTCTCTGCACTCTTTAGTCTGGTTTCAGTTTCTAAAATACATTCCTACTTGTGTTATCTCACACGAGAAGCATTTTTTTTTTCAAATGTATTACGATTTTTGGTAATTTTTAACAAAACAGAGACTCTGCAGTAAGCTCTTTGCCTGATGGAGAAGTGGGGAAAAGAAGTGGGCTTCCCTTGTGACGTCACTAAGGGACTTACTTCAGTAAGGATGATGGGAACTAGAAATAGTCTCAGGTTTTATTTAATTTTTTCAGTTGTTTTCTTCCCACTCTTTTTTCTTTCCATTTCTAAGTACACTATGTGTATCTATCTATATGCATATATACTCACACACAAATATATATATTTGTAAAATATTTTTTCCTCCACAGGTGGATGAAATTCCCAGCAGAACACCAGCGTATGAATCCTGGAGCACAGGAAAATGTAGGGGATAGGAAACTAAAGGGAAAAAACATGAGTTTAGGTCAGATTAAGTGCTCATCTTGCACCATTTAATCTCCACATCATCTATGCAAGGTGACTGACTGTGTTCCCACCACTCCCAGGAAAGGTTGAGACTCGGGAGGGAAAAGCGCTTCGCCCGAGGTCAACACAGCCAGAAGGAAGTAGAGCGGCACCCATGGTCAGTTCAGTCTGTCCACACTGCTCCACCCACTGCCTTAGTACAGGGCTCGGACATACCCGCCCGGGGTGCTGCTGCTCTCCTGGGCCTCCTGGGGAGAAGACTGTGCTTCATCCTGCATTTCAGGCATCCCTGAATCAGAGCAAGAGAAGTGAGGAATCTGATCGTACAAATGGAAGAAATGATATAGATGAATTCATGCCTGACAAACACAGAGAGGGTGACTAAATCAGTGGCATCAGACCTGGATAAGCATCGGAAAAATTTAGTGGGCATTTATTTAAAACTGCAATTTTCTGAACCCTACCCCTGAATCACAGAGTGAGACAATTCACAGGTGGCTCCCAGGAGAATTTTTTTTTTTAATCATCCCAATTGATTCCAGAAATTATGACGTTCAGAGAACCACTGATTCAGCTAATCCTTCTGCTGTTTCTGAGCATGAATTTGCCTTTTGCTTTTAGAGCCGGTCAGTCGTTCACCACTTACCAAAGCTTAAACAGCTTTTAGTGCTCTGTTAGCAACAGGAAGCAATTAGAGGAACTCATTACTGCCTTTCAGAAATTTGTACATTCACAAGTTCACTGACTCAGGTGTAGTGGATGAGAACATGGGTTCAAGAATCAGACCGCTCTGGGGTGTAACGTCAGCAATGGTAATTACTAGCACAGTGACTTTGCACAAGTTATTAAAGGATCTGCGAATCCTCATTTACCTCAGTAGGAAATGGTGACGGTAAAACACTGCCCAACGATGATGGTAGCATCGACTTCAGAAGCTTGTTTCTATGTTTAATTGAGCTAATGCATGTAACATGTTGAGGTAGTAATTGATATTTAGTAAATACTCAATAAATACTCACAATTACTTACAGGGCATCTAGTAAGAACCAAGCCTTTTGCTAAAAATAAAAAAATAATAGAAAGTGGAGTTGTAAAGAACATCGATCGGACAATCTATATACTTTTTCAGGACACATCCTCATCACTCTCCTTTACACAAGCCATGTTTAGGGTGATGAATCGTAATTACTCGGTCGAGCTTAGGAAGACAGAGCATTAGCTCCCCCAATCATCTTCCACAACCAAGAAAAGGGAGAGAAACGGATCACAACTCTTTATGAATTGGTCTCTGTTCTCTTACAATGAGAAACTGAATTATGAATCTGACACTCATTTTCTCAGAAGTGCCACTTCCTAAAATGTTCTGGGTGGATAAATGACACATCCCACAACTGCTACTGTAACTTTACCCCAACCCCCATTTGGCAAGTCTGTATTAAATACCGATTCTGTCTTAGGCTTCTCTGCAAAACTGTCAAAAATCCCTCCCTCATGGAATTTGCATTGTAATGAGACGGGGCAGTGAATAATAATAACAGTGGTAATAATAATACCAAACCGAATGAATAAATAATTTCAGACAGACAAAAGCCAATCATGAATCAAACTAATTGCAGATAAAGACAACTAAAGAACACCAAAAATAAGTTTCCACGAAGCAAGGCTTACTATTAGAAAAGTTACCTAAAAAGCCTTCCAATTCTTCTCTGATAAGATGGCACGTCCGTTGCAGAGAGCGAATGAGAAAACAATTAACTGCGATTCTGGGTGAAAGAACGAGGGGACTACAACCTGAAAGAATGCTTGTTAACGAGGCCTAAATATCACATCTCTCTCCCTCTCTCTTTCACACACACACACACACACACACACACACAGCCAAAATCCTTCTGAAGAAATGGGAAGACTGGGTGAGGGGTAAAGCAACACATGTTCAGTGAGAAAATGAGTCCTCATCTGAGCAAAATTCACACTGACACACAGAAATGGATCATATGCAAAATACGCATGAATGATTAATGACAACTGTGAATTTATAATCTATAACTAAAAATCCACTTAGACATAAGGAGAGGAGGCAAATAAAACCTTGTGCCACAATCAATACCCTGTTTTCAAAATTAAAATGCAATGCTTTGATAACCACATTAACTTCCTTAGCTTAAAAGAGCTCACCAGTCCATAATACCAAAAAGTAATCAATGCATTTTGATAGTTACAGAATTCCATCCTTCTCTGAACCACCAACTTAAGTGATGGTCAAGCCAACAAAGATACCAGGAGGAGGCATCCATAACAACATATATTTTTCATTAAATAAGTACTGCTTAAACATTTACTAAACAATGGTTACTGGAGAGAGTTTCAGATTAAAATTTATCTAGCACTGTATAAAAAGGTAATACAGTAATGGGTCCTGCGAACTTAACTATGGCTTTCTTTTATATTTCTCTCACTATTCATTAATCTATGGATTTCAACACTTCTCTCCTTTACCTTTCCTTCCTCTTTCCTATCACCCACCCTTCATTGACACCCCATGACTGTAGCCCTGAGCTTAAGGACAATTTGGAAAGTGTGAGTGTAGATATCTTTCTACCCACTGGCAGATGTAATTGTTGGAAATGAATAACTTAGATAAATCCTATGATCATCTAACTTCATAAGAAGAAAGTTAAAAGTCTTCTTCATCTAAAAATCCAAAATCCTGATTCAAATAAGTAGAAACAGGAAGCCTTACTCATCTTAATATTTGGTTCATACACTTCAGGTCAGACCCCCCACTCTTTAAAAAAATTCTTCTTTTTTTTTAACATTTTTTATTGATTTATAATCATTTTACAATGTTGTGTCAAATTCCAGTGTTCAGCACAATTTTTCAGTCATTCATGGACATATACACACTCATTGTCACATTTTTTTCTCTGTGAGTTATCATAACATTTTGTGTATATTTCCCCTGTGCTATACAGTGTAATCTTGTTTATCTATTCTACAGTTTTGAAATCCCAGTCTATCCCTTCCCACCCTCCACCCCCCTGGCAACCACAAGTCTGTATTCTCTGTCTATGAGTCTATTTCTGTCCTGTATTTACGCTTTGTTTTTGTTTGTTTGTGGGAATGCAGTTTGGTGCAGCCACTATGGAAAACAGTGTGGAGATTCCTCAAAAGACTAGGAATAGACTTACCATATGACCCAGGAAGCCCACTCCTGGGCTTGTATCCAGAAGGAACCCTACTTCAGGATGACACCTGCACCCCAATATTCATAGCAGCACTATTTACAATAGCCAAAACATGGAAACAGCCTAGATGTCCATCAACAGGTGACTGGATAAAGAAGAGGTGGTATATTTATACAACGGAATACTACTCAGCCATAAAAACAGACAACATAATGCCATTTGCAGCAACATGGATGCTCCTGGAGAATGTCATTCTAAGTGAAGTAAGCCAGAAAGAGAAAGAAAAATACCATATGAGATCGCTCATTTATGGAATCTAAAAAACAAAAACAAAAACAAACAAACAAACAAACAAAAAATTCTTCTCTTATCTTCTTTTTTTTTTCCTTAATCACTACTTGCAATCTCATTCTTGTCCCTTTTTCCACCTTTTTTTCCCCTGCCTTTCCCTCCTAAACAAAAGTTTTAAATAAGAATTTAGAATCTGGATCCCTCCCAAATGAAGCCCTAAGATACCCATTTTAAGTAATAAATCAGGAAATTCACTTCTCTCCCATGTATCCAGTTCGGTTCTACTTGAGTTACTTTGTTGGGAGAATTGAGGTGAGAGCGACTCAAATCCTTATCTTTCTTCTGTGTGATTCAGGTGTCGCTGGTCCTAACCTCATATTAAAGCAAAGAGAGAAAAGGCCATGCAATTGATGAGTTTAGCTGATGTTCCCATTTGAGAGGACTGGCTTATTTTGTACAGGTGAAATGGATACAGCTGCACTGAAGCAAAAACGCTCCATTTGGCCCTTGGTCCTCTTCTCATCCATGCCATCGCCATGCTGCCTGGCCTTTTCATCTTCTCTTGTGTTTTTCGTACTTGCCATTTTGCTCTGCTAACATACAGTAGGTCTTGTCAAATCTCCAGCTGTTTAAAGGGCTCTTTTTGGTACTTTAGAAAGATGATATTGAGAAAATAGATTTTTCATGATTTGGCTATAAATATACAGGCAACTTTCAGATAAGGAATGGAGCACAGAATAACAAGAAGACTAGATTACTGCTTTTAAAATTCAGATTATAGAATATGCCGATAACTTACTTTTCCGCAATGACCCAGGAAGTTGGACCATAAATCATTCAGTTGTAAGCATACATCCTTTTGGCTTTCACACCCAGCCACATGGTTTATATTTAAATATAATAGATAATATTTTCACATATGTTATCAATGTAATGTTTACCATAAATGTTTAAGTACTGGTCCTACCAATCCTGCCTTCAAATAGAGAATCTTGAGGCTCAGCAGGTGAACATTTATCCCAAATATAAAGCTAGTAAACAGAAGAGCCAGATCTTAGGGTTAGTTTTCTTTATTTAAATTAAGTGCCCTTTCAATGTTTAATACATTGCTTTCCCCTGCGCATGAATGTCATCCTATGACTGAGTCATTACATCGTGTACAAAGAATTACACAGATTATCCTTAAAGTATCACTGATCACTTTTAATGTGACAGTACTAAAACTGTGTTCTAGAAAGATTTTCTGTTTGTAGAAAAACTGAATTCCAGAAAGAGTATCGAGCTCAGGCCACATGTACAGAGAATAGCTCCACATGACAAACAGTTGCTATTGAGTTATGACAATGAAGGTGGAGGTTCAAAGTGTGGATTCCTTCTGGCATAACATTACTGACGAGTCCATCTCTACTCTACCAATCCCTGCATGTGTGGTTTGAGGCGATTACGTAATCCCTCTGTGCCACCATTTCCTCAGCTGGAAAGAAGTTTCTATGTCATAAAAACTGTTGCAAGGATTCAGCTAATTAATCCCTATGAAGTGCCTAGAACCCTGCCTGGCACACAACAGATACTCGAAGAAGCACGTGTCTGAAAATGTTGATGATGCTGAATCTCTGCCTTCAATTCAAGAATGAAGAGGACTTGAACCCCATTATTTGCCCGTATAACTGACAAGCATATCATACTTGGCTCAAGGTCCTAACAGAACGAAGTCCTCTACCCTGCTCGTGGCTGTTTCACAACACTCACACGGATATCTGCTCAATCTTGAAAGGCAGCAGCATTCATCAGCATAGTAATTGCCCTAAGAAGGCTATAAAAACAAGAGCTCATTTTCCTTTTGTTAAAGAATAGCACAACTCTGTCATTTTGAGCTCTGCCTCGATTTCACTCAAGGAACTCTGTCGGCAATGAAGATATTTTGTATTTTCCTTACATTTTTCTTCACTGTGTCTTGTGGTCCATCAGGTAATATTTGATAACATGGAAAAGGAGGGAATTTTTTTTATATAAAAATGCTTTACTCTGGGAAATGAAACAGAAATTATTGTTAACTCCGTATGAACTCATAATGCAAGTCACTAAGTACTGTGTATGGAAGGAATTGATAATTGATAGTATAATAGGAAATAATTACCATCATGGTAGAATTAAACCTGTTATTTTGTTTGATAAGATTATGGCCCCTTACATGCTTCCCACTGCCTTCTTTTTTTAAATGTAATTTAATGAACTGATGCTACAGCTGGTGTCAAAATTAAGCTTCCTACAACTGGCCTGGTAATTTGTGGTAAGGGAGAGGGATGCTGGAGTGGATGGCTATTTAGAATTACAAAATATGTATGATTTCTGTAGAAATACATACAAAATATGTAGATTATTTTTTCCATGTCCTTTTCTCTGCTCTTGAGGAAGCATGCACAGGTCAGATATTTAAGAATATTCTACTTAGGACAATGACAAAAAGAGGTAGTGGCAAAAGAAATACCATTGGATAAATAAATACTTATATTGTACCTATTTATAGGGAATAAAATCTTAAGTCTTTAATACAATAGCCTGGTCATGATTTCAGACACAAAGTGGTTTAACTTTATACTTGTTTTTTTTTTTTTTTTTAGAAATTCAGTTTTATTCGGGCAGCTACTGTTTTGAAATGTATTCACACTTTTTTGGTGGGGAGGGGGTAATTAGGTTTATTTATGTATGTATGTATTTATTCATTCATTTTTGGAGGCAGTACTGGGGATTGAATGTAGGACACTGGGGATTGAACCCAGGACCCTGTGCGTGCTAAGCATGTGCTCTACCACTTGAACTATTCGCCTCCCACCCCCAACTCTCTACTTTAAACTTTATTTACTTATCTACCTGCCTACCTATTTATCCATCTACCTACATAAAGGGATTAAACCTGGATTCATGCTCACAGCCACTTTTTCCTAGTTTTACAGAGGAAGACAAGAGAAAAAACAAGAGAAATTGAAGAAAGAAGAGGACAATGTTACCTTGTCCGTGGTACTTGCAAGGCCTCATGCAACATCTGGGAATATGTATTTAATTACTGTGGCGTGGAGCCCTGCTGCGTCGTTCGGGAATACATAAAGCCAATGAGAAGCACTTCAACCACTTCGACCACGTTAACTCGTGCAAGTGTAAATAACAATTCTACTGTACTACCTAATGCAACTGTAAATTATAACATACTACATAACACTACAGGTGTAAACAACAATTCCACTAAATAACACTACCTTGTAACAATATTACTACTAATAAAGGAATTTCTACTTTCTATACATCTATTTCCACATGTCCTCTACCCTTCTGGATAATGCAACTACATCATGGCAGCTGGTGAGTTCAATGCTAGCTTGTGCAAGAGAAATAAAGAAGAGTGGTGGCCTCTTCATTAAACTAGCTGAAGTTCTCCTCCATCTGCATGGCAAACACCCTTCATCCTTAATACTTCCATTTCTCTCTGGCCTATTTATTTGCCCTGTACAGTTGCCTAGTTATTTTCATTTGATCTTTCAGGTATCAACCATCAATCATGGTTTTGCTTCCTTTCCACAGTTTCAGCAAAAATGGACTTGGGCCTTGGACACAAAAATTGACTGTGGTGATGGTTACACAACTCTGTGAATGTGCCGAACACCACTGTACAAATTAAGTGGATAAACTGGTACATGAATTAAATCTCAATAACTGTATTATGGAAAAAAAAAAGAATAAAGGCAAACTTTCTGTCAGAAACTATACAAGCCAGAAGGCAATATATCAACAATTTCAAATACTGAGAAAAAAAAAGTCTATCTACAACTCTACTCAATAAAAAAAAAGTATCAAAAATGAAAGTGAAATAAAGACATCTTCAAGCAAGCAAAACCTGAAATAATGCTTTTCCAGCAGATCTTTCTTTGACAAATATACAAAATCCTTCCAGCAGAAAGAAAAGTATACAAGATAAAAAATTGGACTTGCAGACAGGAATAAATTGAATTGGAATTTGTAACTCTATAGGTAAATGTAAATATCATTTCCCTCAATTTGTATTCTCTATAAAAGATAATTTATTACTTAAAGCAAAAGTAATAACAATATTGTGCAGTTTATAGCACTGTAGAAAGGAATGAATGACAGTAATAACCCAAGTTAAGGGAAAGGAAAACAGAAGCAGAGAATTTTAAGGCTCTTATATTACACATGATAGTTAAAGACCTATATTATAAACCCTAAGGAAAGGACAAAAATATATATGTAGCCAATGAAGTAGATAAAGTGTAATCATAAAAAATACAGGGATAGGAGGGACAGAAAAGTGAACAAAGAGAGAAGAAATAGAAAACAAATACAAGATGGCAGATATTAAAAGAATGGTAGGATAATATAATAAATATAATAAACAAATTATACCCATATTTTGATAATTGTCATGAAAAGAAAATCATCAAAGGATGTAAACTACCAAAATTCACTCAAATTTTTACAACTTGAATAATTCTATATCTACCTTACAAATAATACATAATCACAAATCTTCCTACATAGAAAAATGCCAGGGACAGATGGCTTCATTGTTGAAATCTTCAAAATACTTAACAATGAAATCTTACCCACTATACACAAATACTTCTGTACAAAGGAAGATTTCCCACATTGGGAGGCCAGCGCCATCCCATACCAAAACTCAAAAAAGAAACTGCAAGGAAACTATAGACTAGTATTTCTCATGAACACAGATGCAGAAATTATGAATAAAGTATTATCATATAAAATGCAAATTTAGCTTCACATTCAGAAATCAATCAGCATAATTCCTCATATTATAAAAGAAAAAAGCAAAAGCATGATGACTTCAATAGATGCAAACAGATCTTTAAGATCAGTATAGTGCCCATTCATGATAAAAAATTTGGCAACCAGAAAATGAAGAAACCTTTTCAACATGAAAAAAGGCATTTATGAAACACCTAGCACTAACGTCATTATTATGGTCAAAGACTGAACTGAATGCATTTCCTCTATGATCAACCTACTGACTGAGAAAAGATGTTGCAAATGATGTATCTGATAAGGGTTTAATATCCACAATATGCAAAGAACCCATACGAGTTAATATCCTAAAAACAAGTAATCTGAATAAGAAATGGATAGAGAACCTGCAGAGATATTTCTCCAAAGAACACATAGAGACAGGTCAGCAGTCATGAAGAGATGCTTAGTATCATTAATTATCAGGGAATGCAAACTAAAGGCACAATAGGATATCACCTCACACCTGTTAGAATGACTGTTTTCAAAAAGACAACAAATAACACGTGTTGGTGAGGTTGTGGAGAAAAAGAAGCCCTTGGGTACTGCTGTTGGGAAGGTAATCTGGTGTAGCCACTATAGTAATATGTGTGGAGTTTCCTCAAAAAATTAAAAAAAGAATTACTATGCACTCCAGCAATCTCACACCTCAGTATCTATTTGAAGAAAACTAAAACAGTAATTCGAAGAGACATATGCACCCCTTGTTCATCGCAGTACTATGTACAAATAGTCAAACAATGGAAGAAATCTAAGTGTCCATGAAATATGTATGTGTGTGTGTGTGTGTGTGTGTATGTAAAATGGAACATTACTCAGCCATAAAGAGAACTAAATCTTTTCATTTGCAAAAACATGAATGAATCTAGAGGGTATTATCTGAAGTGAAGTCAGACAGAGAAAGACAAATACATGTGATTTTACTTATATGAGAAACCTAAAAAGCAAAACAAATGAACAAAAAGAAATAAAGCAGAAACAGACTCACAGATGCAGAGAACAAACTGGTGGTTGCCAGAGGATGGGTGGCAGAACGAAAGGGATTAAGAAGTACAAACTTCTAGTCATCGGATAAGTAAGTCATGGGGGTGTATGTACAGCAGAGTGAATATTGTCAACAATATTACCATAACTCTGTGCAGTGACAGGTGGTTACGAGACTTATTCATAGTGTATATAAATGTCAAACACTATGTTGTATACCTGAAACGAACATTGCTTGTCAACTATACTTCAATTTAAAAAATGAAAAAAAGAGAAAGAAAAGAAGGAAATAATAATAAAATAATAATAGTAAAATAATAGTAACAATCTACTTGAGTCTGAAACCAAGGACATTTGTTTTTGATTAGCACAAGTGTTGTCATATTGTACAGATTTTAAAACAGCAATATCATTCATAATGCTTATATTACAAACTTTGAATTCAAGTATGAGTGTCTCGAGTCTGGCTATACACAGAGTTCCAGTATTATTCTGGACCATATAAAAGAAATGTGTAACAGCAGTGAATGAGATGTAGAAGGAATGATGGTGTGATTGGTAAAGGGGCTAGTATATTTATTTCAAATAAAGAAGGGTTAATGTTGGAACTAAACGTGATGAGGAAAAGATAAAGTATTTAAATGTCTAAAGATAATCTACAGAGGTTTTTAAAAATTAATATAACTTTCATATATCTGTGGAAAACAACAACATAGGAGAAACTGTAAGTGGCCTAAATACTCATTTTTTTTTTTTTTTAGTGGAAACCAAAAGATACACTCTGTGGTTGTCAAGCAAGGATAAATGCTTATGTTAATAGTAACCAGAAGACATGAAACTAGGGAAATTGAGGTAGGAAATTATTTATATTCATTGCAAGTTCTTTTCTCAGTATTTACTGTGTGCATATATTACTATGATAAAAAAAACTTGAAAATAAGTGGACACTAGTTGGGCTTTTCTAGGAAAAAAGAACAGCTCCATAAATATTCAAGTCATATCTGAGAAAAATGTAATAAAAATCAGAGATGTACTATCTGGACTTTGGTAAATGAATAATTTGGGGAAAGTAAGACAAAACTGGATATGAGACAGAATTTTGGATACATGAACACATTGATGAATCTGTATACCACATTAGTGACTGGAATATATTTTGAAAAGTAATCAGAATTTTCACTGACATAGTAATGTTCAGTTGTCTTACATCTAAAATGGAAAACGTCTCTCCTAAGCTCACTCCACCCATGTTCCTTTGTGTTGATGTTTAATCACCATTGATACATGGATGTCATGTTTACAACTATCTTCTAAATAGAGATTCCTCCCTAAAGATCAATTAATTTCAAGCGTTTTCAATTTGGGTAATCCTGCCCACAACCCTAGTCAATGGAGCAGAGATAAGTACACAAAATTGAAACAATTTCCGGATAGAGTCTTTCTTCCATTAGAAAACTATATAAATAGGAAATGTCTCTTGGCTTTTTGGAAAGTTTTCTAGTTGTTACCAAATCTTTCAGCAGCTTCTTTCTACAGAATGAAGATCTTTTATTATCTCCTTCATTTTCTGTGTTATGTGACCTTCATTCTACCAGGTAATAGATGCTTCTGGTGTGTTTGTATGTATCATATAGCTTCTAGCTAAAAATAGAAATCTTCAGTTATGAGTTAGAAAATGCAAGTTCTTAACACGATCTTTTCAATGAAAAAAGTCTGTTGATTATGTTGAATCTTAGTTTTCTCATGTAGAATAGAGTTATACTAACCTACTTATGTTGAAAATTAAAATGCAGACAAAATTAGTCAAGGAAGGTGAGATTCTTTGTCTTTTGGGGGTCTTGATTTTTTAGATATTCAAATTACTAAGAAAATCATAATCTATTAAAATGATTTATTCCTATATAAGTGAAGACTTCATAATGAATTGGACCCCAGAGAAGATGAATGGACTAAGAACAACAGTATATATCTCTTAGGATAGCAGCAACAGAATCCATAAAATGATCCAGGTTGTAGTCTCAGAATGTGCTGGGCAATGAAGTTCAGTAGCCATAAAAAGGCAAGTAAAGAAATAGTACCTCAAAACTGTTGAATTAAAGTTAATGCATCAGAGTAAAGGAATATAGCAATGGTTTATCAGTCAATTAAAAATAATCAACATATGTAATACAGTGAAGCCGTTGGTGGTAATTACATGCTATTCTTAGGAGGTGTAGCCACTGAGGTAATCTAGGCTCTCTAACAAGGAAGATGCAAATTTATGTCCAAAAGTGTTCAGATTTGGCCCCAGCGGGCTGGAAGTTCAAAAGGTGCAACAAGTATTAGAAACAGAACTGAGTTCAACCTTAGAAAATCTAGATTGTATTACTAGCCCCCTACTCGACAGCTTGTGAACCTTGCCACCCAGAGAATTTAAGTGGTTTGTCAACATCCTTAACAAAAAGCAAACACAGCAGAGTCAATAATAATTGTAAAAAGCGAAATATCTGATATAAAAGTTTGTGCCTGTTAATTACATGCACCTCCGTTAAGATTTACTGGAATAATAGACTGAAAAGTAGCTCTACACACTGAAAATCAGTTTACCAATTCAGGTGCGATGATGATTATTATTATTATCATCATTATTGTTGTTGTTGTTGTCGTCGTCGTTGTTGTTGTTGTTGTTGTTACAGTTATTATTAATCATGAAAGGGGCCTGAGTAAGTGAGGACCTCAAATATGATTAAGGGATACACTGAGGCACACGGTGCTAGTATGTCAATCAATAATCATCTAAGATTGAGTGCCTAGTGATCTACTGAACGAAACGCTAGACTCTGAGGAGACAGAAATAAAAGACACTCATTCTTTAGGCGTACTTACAAGCTGGTTGAGTAAACTCAGATAAATCAATGGATTCGCTTGATGTAGAAGGTATATGTAAGTATGCTTCAAAGACTAGGACTGGTGCAATTATGGCAATAGTGGAGGTTTGGGAGAACATCCTGAATTCTCTGATGAAGAGTTTTGAATTGGGAGTAAGACACTTGTGTTTAGACTTGGAAGGTGAGCGAGAGGAAAGAAGTAAATACCAGGGTCTAGGACATGTCAAACTCTGTTCCATAACTTTCCACACAGATGTCTAATCTGACCTTCCAGGTAACATTATGAGATGACTTTCACTGCCTCTTTTAACACAAGAGGAAAATGACATAAAAGGAGGTAACACTTCAAGTTCACACCTACATAAACATCTGTGCTAAGTGAAACACAAACCCAGTCTTTTCAGATCCCAGCATATCTGTTCTTTATACTTCATCATGCCTCCTAGAATGGAAGGCACTGAGGTTAAATAAAAGGCTGAAGAGATAATATGGTCAAAAGCAGTGAGGTCACATGGGAAGACACGTATACAAGGGTCTGTGCCATCAAACTCTACCATCTACTGGGCATTGCAGAAAACTAAAGAAACCTATAAAGACACTTGGTCTGTGAATGTGACCACAATCTTTCCTTTCCCCTTTGATCATTCTAACAGTACTAAGTTACAATGCCAGCTGGAATGGACAGAGTGCTCTATATTTGGCCTTTGATCAAGAAGGGGGAAAAAAAAAGACAGGAAAGGTAGGTAGTACAGGATGTCCAAGTGGCTGGCTTAGAAGGAGTTCATGGAGGAATACACATCAGTTGCACAACGGTGTGGTCTGGCTACTAGCAAAACCTTGAGGTCACAAAAGAAGTAATGAAAACTGTCCAATCTAAGTGTATACTCTGTGAAGATGTAAGATGAGTGTTCGGTCCAAACAGAGTGGTATCATGCTGGAGAGACCAGTTTAAAATGATAAGAGACCAACCCTGATGATGATTAAAACATGAAGACATGGACAGTATTTTAGGGGATGTGTGGGCATAAAATAATCCACAGAAACAGTGAAGACAGCATAGCATAGCAGTTTAAAGAATGAGCATCCCATTAAATAGATCAGGGTTTATAGTAAGGACCTGAGGCTCCACTGTAGCTGTGGGAAAAGCTTTAGATCTCCTAACTGTACAATGGATGGTAGTATCATTAATTTTACGAGGTTTTGCAAAGATTAAAGGAAACAAAATAAGCAAAGTATCAGTATCACACTGAAGGCTGCATTGCAATATTTCAAGAAATGAAAGAATAGGACTTGAAGTAGAAAGGAAAAAGAAGAGACGTAGCAGAAGAGAAGGAACACAAAGTAGTGCTATGATCAGATGTAGTCAGTTCTTACGACACGGGCCATGGGTCTCAAATGGCAGAAACATGGTGGCTTTGGCAGATTTATGATATATCACATGGTGAATGGGAGGCTGAGTCTAAAATAGTGAAGGAGAGACATTCAATTGTGTTGAAAAGTTGGTGACGAGACAGTATCAGTCTAGGTTCTTTAAATTTTATTAAGTTTACAAGCTGATCAGTCACCAAGGCAATTTGGCTACTTGAGAAACATGATAAAATGTTGGAGAAAAGTAAAACCCATAATAATAAATAGCCTTTCAAAGTGGCCAGGATTTTATTAATTAGCTAAATAACTTCCCAACCAATGCAGAAGGATGCTCTATGAAAAATGAACACCACACTAGTACTTCTCTTGTGGAGATGATTAGTTTATATTAATCAGTTGCATTAGTTAAGGTAATTTATAAGTTAGTCTTCATTCTTTATTATACTTTTTTCAATTTGTAAATTGTTTAAATATTCTTGAGTAAGCTAAGGAACAAATGACATACATTAATATTTTAGAACCTGTTATGACTTTTGCATTAAGTTACATTACATTACTTTTATATTAAATCTCTTCAATTGTAAAGATCCAGGTTCAGCCATAAGATAAGAGTAAGAATAATCCTTGCCAAACTGACGTTTCAGTAATAGAAAAGAAAACAAAAATTTAATTCTAAAATCTGAATAAGAGATGGGGACAGAAAGTGACATAAAATTCACAGTTATCATCCAACTTTGAGTTAATGCATATAAAAGCAAAGAGAATTGATAAAGAATTACAAAGAGAGGGGCCAGAATTATTTTATTTAAATTTGCCTGAGGTAAAATTTTTTTCTACATTCTGGTTGCAGCCTGGAAAACCATTTACTAAGCATGTGTAAAAAGAACAATATCAAGAATTTATTACTAATGATTCTTTACACCTGTAAACATTCATTTTAATTTGTCATTAACCAAACACTCAACTTCCCATTTTTATGGGTTCATGTTTCTCTGTAGTCATAAAATAAGGCTCCTATTGACAGCCAGGTCTACCCCAAGTGGTATCTAACTTGAGGCAATACTCAGGCAATACCTGTTGAATGCTTTTCATGTGTCAGTTTCCAAATTTTTCAATGTAGAATTCATAGATTAAATTTTAAAGTGTGAATTCTGGGTTTGGAACAATTTAAGATTAAATCCTGGATTACACATGTATTAGTTTTGCATTCTTGGGCAAATCATTTGGTCACTCAAAGCCTCGGGTGTTTTTTTATCTGAACAGTATCTACCTCAAAGTTTTGTAATACTTAAGTGAGATAATGCATGCAAAATATTTAAAACAATACCTGACACACAGGTTTGCAATGAATAAAAACTATTTTCATTATTAGTAGTTTTTGGACCTAAACATACCATGCTGTCTTTCAATTCTAGAATGAGAATGATATTACTGTGTATACTTGTTCTTTTTACACTCTTCCTACTCATTTGGATAACTCTTACTCATTTTTTAAGGTTTATATTTTCATATCACTTTCCACAATAATAAACACTCATCTGTTCACACATCTGACCCAAAATACGTCTTTTATCATGATACTTAAGTATTTTTTTTCACATTCTTCTCAAGCTCACATGGAGCATTCACCAAGATAGAACACAACTAGGCCATAGAAAAGATCTTAACATATTTTAAATAATAAAAACTATTCAACACATGCTATCAGAATACAACAGAATTAAATCAGAAATCAGTAGCAGAAAAGTAACAGAAAAATCCAAAAAAACATGGAGATTAAACAGTACATTTCTCAATAACACATGGGTCAAAGAAGAAATATCAAGAGAAATTTAAAAATATTTTAAACTAAAGAAACTGAAAACACAACTTATCAAATTTGTGATATGCAGCAAAAGCAGTGCTTGGAGGGAAATTAATAGCACTGAATAATGTATTAGAAAAGAAAGATCTAAAATTAACAATCTAACTTCTCTCCTTAGAGAACTAGAAAAAGAAGAACAAATTAAATCCAAAATGGGTAGAAGAAAATAAATGGTAAGAATTAGAACAGAAATCAATAAAACTGGAAGTGGGAAATCAAGAGAGAAAATTAACACAACCTAAAGCTAGTTCTTTGAAAAGATTAATAAAATTGATAAACTTCTAGCCAGAGTAATTAGGCAAAAAAAAAGAGCAAGCATAAATTACTGGTATCAGAATTGAAAGAGGAGACATCACTATAGAGCCCATGGAAATTTAAAGGATAATAAAAGATTACTATTAACAACTGTAAGTCAAAATTTAATAAACTAGATGAAATGAACCAATTCCTCAAAAGGCACAATATGAAAAAAACTCACATAAGAGGAAACAGGTGATGATAACAGGCCTATATGTTAACAAATTGAATCAATAACCTAAACGTTCCAGAACAGAAAACACTAGCCTAGATGAGTTTGCTGGTGAATTCTGCCGAACAACTAAGGATGAAATATACCAACTCTCTACCATCTGTTTATAGCATAGAAGCAGAGGGAATACTTCCTAACTCATTCACTAGCAGGAGGATAGCTAGCATCATGTTACTACCAAAACCAAAGACGTTATAAGGACAAAAAAAGACTACAGACCAATTTCTCTCATGAATGTAGATGTAAAATTTCTTAGAAAAAATTAGCCAACAGAACTACAATGTATAAACAGAATTATACACCACAACCAAGTGGGATTTTTCCCAGGTATGTAAGGTTGGTTCAGCATTCAAAAATCAATGAATGTAAACCATTATTACAACAACAGACTAAAAAAGAAAAATCACATATGACCATACCATTAAATGTAAAAAAGTATTTGACAAAATTCAACTTACATTCATGATAAAAAAAAAACTCTCAGTAAACTAGAAATATAGGGAACTTTTTCTCAACTTTAGATAAAGATTGTCTACAAAGAAACTACAGCTAACAACATACTTAACAGTGAGAAACTCAAAGCCTTCCCGGTAAGATCAGCTACAAGACAAGAATGTTCCCTCTCACCACTGCTTTTCAACCTCATTCTGGAAATCCTTGCTAATACAATAAAACGAACAAAAAAAGGAAATAAAAGGGAAGAGAGACATAAACTTGTTTTTGTTCACAGATGACATGATTATCTATGTAGAAAATCTGAAAGAAGTGGTAAGACTCCTGAAATTAATAAGTGATTACAGCAAGGTTGGAGGATGCAAGGTAAATAAACAAAAATCAATTGCTTTCCAATAATAATTAAGTGGAACTTGAAATTAAAAACACAATACCATTTACATGAGTAGCCCCCAAAATGAAATACTTATGTATAAACCTAACAAAACCTGTACAATATCTATATGAGGATAATTACAAAACTATGATGACTGAAATTAAAGAACTAAATAAATGGAGAAAAATCCATGTTCATGGATAGGAAGACTTAATATTTTCAAGATCTACAGATTCAACACAACCTCAATAAATTATTTGGTGAGTCCTGACAAACTTACTCTGGTGTCTATATGAGGAGGCAAAAGTCCTAGAATAACCAACATAGTATGAAAGGAGAAAAGCAAATTGGAGAACCAACATACCCAACTTCAAGACTTATAATAAAGCTACAATAATCAAGTCTGTGTGGTATTGGTGAAAAAAATGACAAATAGATCAATGGAGCAGAATAGAGAGCCCAGAAATAGACCCCATAAATATATTTAACTGATGTCTAATAAAGAAGCAAAAGCAATACAACAGAGCAAAGAGAGTGTCTTCAACAAATGATGTTGGAACAACTGGACATCCACATGCAAAAAAAAAAAAAAAAAAAAGAATCTAGACACAGATCCTACACCCTTCACAAAAATGTACTAAAAATGGATCATAGACATAAATTTAAAAGACAGACCTATAAAACTAAAAGTTAACAAAGGAGAAAACTTAGATGTCCTTGGGTATGGCAATGACTTTCTAGATACGACACCAAAGGCACAATCCACGAAAGAAAGAATTGATAAGCTAGGCTTCATTAAAATGTAAAATGTCTTTTCTGCAGAAGGCAATGACAAGGTAATGACAAGGCACAGACTGGGAGAAATATTTGCAGTAGACATATCTGGTAAAGGACAATTATCTCAAATATACAAAGAAGTCTTAAAACACAACAATATGAAAGAAACCCAAACAAAAAAAAGGACCAAAGACCTTAGCCTCACCAAAGAAGATATACATTGCAAGTAAGCATATGAAAGGATGCTTCACATCATACATCATCAGATAGATGAAAATTAAAACAATAGATACCACTCCCTGCCTATTAGAATGGCCAAAATCCAGAACACTGACAACACCAAATCCTGGTGAGGATGTGGAGCAACAAGAACTTTCATACATTGCTGGTAGGATTGCAATAAGTACAGTTCACATTGGAAGACAGTTTAGCAAGTTTTTACAAAAATACACTTTCTGTTACCTTATAATCCAGCAATCTTGTTCCTTGGGATTAAAACAAAAGAGCTGAAAACTTATGTCCTCACAAAAATTTGCACATGTATGTCTATAGCAGCTTTATTCATAATTTTCAAAACTTGGATGCATCCAAGATGGGTCCTTCAGTGGGTGAATGAATAAATAAACTGTGGTATATCCAGACAATGAAATATTGTTCAATGTTAAAAAGAAATGAGCTATTAAGCCATGAAAAGACATGTGGGAAATTTAAGTGCATATTACTAAATAAAAGAAGCTAATCTGAAATGGAATTTGTATGATTCCAACTATATGACCTTATAGAAGGACGAAATTATGAAGACAATAAAAAGGTCAAGGTTGTCAGAGGGGCAAAGGAAGAGATAAACAGGCAGAGCCCATAAAATTTTTGGTGCAATAAAAATACTCTAATATAATAATGGATACATGTCATTGTACATTTGCCCAAACCCACAGAATGTACAGCACCATGAGTGAACCCTAATGTAAACTATGGATTATGATGTAGTTCAACGTGGGTTCATTGTTGTTGAAAAAAAAAAAAAGTACTATCTGGTAATAAAATGTGTTGATAATGAGGAAGGCTATGCATATCTGGGGCCAGGGGATGTATGGGAAATCCCTGCACCTTTCTCTCAATTTTGCTGTAAACCTAAAACTGCTCTAAAAAATAGTCTTTACATAATGAAAAATTGAAAAATAAAAAGAGCTCTAATGAACTCATTAACAACAAAAAATATGCCAATAACATAAGCAAAGTATATGAACAATAAAATAAAGAAAAAAAAAAAGAAAAACCATTCAAAACAAATAACCAAAGGCATTAAAAATTAAAATTGCAATGAATAGCATTTTATTTGAGGGTAAAATGTACATACATTGCTAGCGGCAGTATAAAAACTAAGAATTCTAGAATCTAACAATTTCACAACTATCCTAAATATGTATCATGTAAATACTAAAATATGTAATACAAATTTGCTTATCATAACCTTAAAATGGTAAAATTTTAAATATGATATAGATGAGAGATTGATAAATTGTCATATATTATTTCAAGGGATTATTATGTAACTCCCCAAATCTCGACTCTTGTTGAAGAGAGTAATACATGATATACGTCATAAAATTTAATTATATATTAATTAAAGACATATTTCAATTTTATATATTTATAGTGGGGATATGTAATATTTTAGTGCCTTCTTATTTTTTTGGTATTTTACAAATTTGTTACAATGTACAGATAGTAGTTTTTGTAATCATAAATAATATGTTCTTAAATGAAAGATCAGTAATTTCAATTACTCTTCTTTTACTGTAGCCACATGTACCTTGGTGGATCCTGATCGATGCTCAAAATTGTATGGTCATTGTAGGAAACGCTGTCTTAAAAGTGAAAAGCATATTGATATATGTTTCTCACCAAGTAAGATTTGCTGCGTTGCAAGGATGTTTGAAGACGATTTCTCTTGAAAAGGAAGATGCACCTCTGACCAAAGAAGTCATGTGTGCACCAGTGTAGAGAGGTGTAGGATGCAATTAGAACCTCCCTAATAAAAAATTACATACGCTTAATATCGGTATCTTCCTTTGTAGATATTAATTATGTATTCGATGGAATGAGGTGGGCTCTTTCTTGTTTTCTCTAAGCTGGAGGTTTGATGGAGGCATATCTGGTACTAATTTTTTTCTCGTGGATACCATGTTTGCTTCAATTGAGGACCACTTTTGAGAGCTGTGGGTCACCTAAACTTACACATTTGAACATTTCCCAGCCAAACCATGACCATGCTAGAAATCTTATCTATAAAAATGAATACTCATAGGTTTATCAATTATCTAAATATTATCCTCATGTTACTGACATTAAGAGACAGGAAGCCTAAGTCCAAGATGAACGCATGAGTTACAGTAGAACATGGAGATGCTCACTGGCCTTTCCTCTCTTCTCCTAAGGTTATTCTCATTCAAAATGGCATATTATTTTAATACTGTCTAATGCCAATACACTGGATCCTTGAACAACAGATTTGAATTGTGGAGGTTCACTTACTCGCCAACATTTTTCAGCAGTAGATATTATAGTACTACACCATCCGAGTTGGTTGAATTCAGGGATGCAGATACCAAGGAACCGACATACAGAGGAACTGTGTACACAAAGGGCCACCGATAAATTACAGAAAGATTTTCTGCTGTGTGGAGGATGGGAACCCTTAACCACCTCGTTGTTCAAGCGTCAACTGTATTGTTAAACTGGGGTTAAAAACACTCCGAACTTGGGCTAGAGCTTAGAATCATAAAATATTAGCTCTGTGTTTCCTTACTTCTGTCTGGATGGGATGGGGAAATGCATAAATATCTGTTATTTTAGCCTCCATACAGGTACTAAACAACACAAACTGTCTCTGTAATATTAAAAGCTGGGGAAAAAACACAAAGACTAGAATTATTTTTTTAGCCAAAAACAAAGGATAATTCAAGATTTACAATGAAACTTGAAGAAAGGGATTTTGGAGGATGGTGGTAGCAATGCAGTTGTTTAAAACAGAGCAAATATAATGGTAAAACCAAAACTCAAAAAAATTTATAACCAACTAGGTGACAAAATATCTCCACATACCTTATTACACAAATGGGTGGGGAAAAAAAAAAAACAAACACCAATGGGAATGCTGTCATTCCAATTTCTCATTATATTGCTTTGGGTCTCTGTGTTCCTACAATTTCATGCATGATTTTATGCACACGATCTGTAGAAGGAACATGAAATTTTGGAATTCCTGGGTCAAAGTACATTTTTGATGTTTATACACAGCCAGGATGTCCTGCCTGTCTTCCCACAAAAAGCCCACAACTCATGACTGCTCTTTAAAGAACAACAACAAAAACACACATGTAATTATGAAGAATATCATTGTATTCATTCACACTTTCCAAATACCCACTGAGTTAAATATTTTGGGTAAGTTTATTGGGCTTCTGTATGTCTTCTCTTGTCGCTTGCTTTTTTATAAACATCTCTTAATTTTCTTTAGGACGATTGTATTTTTAAAATAATTTTGCACTCATTCTTTATCTACAATACAAACATGTTATATGTTGCAAGTATCTTATCCAAGGTTTGCTTGATTTCCATTCTTAAAGAAATTATAAATTTCTGTATAGTTTAAATCGTAGTATCTTTTGTATAGCTTCTAAGGCTTTTTTTCTTGCTTAGAAAGGCCTCCCTGTGACGAGATTCTAAAATGTTTCCATATATATATTTTTGACATATTTTGTATGCATACAAACACACATACATACACACATTCACATTTGATTACTGTAATTCAAAGCATATCATTTTATTTAGTGTATGTTAGGAGACATGGATTTTTGCACTTTTTTCCCTGACAGTTAGCTAATCCCAACATCATTTGTAACTATGCCATATTTTCAACACAGATTTGAGACGCTGTATTCATGAAAAGCTAAACTTACAAACATTTAAGTGGGCCTACATCTTTGAGAAATACCACCTTATTTTATTGCTCTAACTTTATGGCGTGTTATGATATGTAATAATGGACCTTCTTTGTGCTGATTTTTTAGGTTACTTGGTCTTTAGATGCTGCATTTGATCCCATCTGCCCCACTCTCAGAAATCAATGTTACAACTCAGATATCAGACACACTCTCACTTTCTTGGGTTCTTAAAGAAATTTTTTCTTTTGAAGAACAAAGGGACTTTGCTATTGTACTTTTTATTCAGAACATGTGACAGCCTGGTAATTAAACGATCAGATGAGTGCAATGCTTTGCCTTACGAATATCAGCCTACATGATGTATGGTACAATGACTTAAAATATTTAACGAGCTCAACCAAGTTATTCCAGAAATTAAAAAATTATTTTTTGAAAACCGTATTAGCATAATTAGGAACCTCAATGACTTCATAATAATAATATCACATCCATAATTTTCTAGTATTTTACATTTATAGACATTTTTATCTATATCATGTCACAACCAATGAAGGAAATCAGAGCAAATTAACGTTTTCACTGGTGAGATTTAGATAAGTTAATCACAACCCTAATTACACAGTGTATATAAGGCTGGTCAAGAAATGAGACTCTGGTATCCAACATCCTGGCTCAATTTCCTTCACTACTATTTATTAATTGTATCAAACTGGACAAATGATTTAATCTCCTATGTCTCCATTTCCACATCGGTAAGTAGAAAATAATTTTACCTACCTTACAGGATGTTGTAAGGATTAAATGGTTACTATATACACACTGTTCAAAACAGTGCCTACACAGTAAATGATAGACTAGAGTTAGCTCTTACTATTCAACAATACTTCTCTACAATGAACCACAGTAACCACCTTTTCCAATAATCCTGTTACTCCTAACGTCTTAAAAAAGGAACACTCAAAGCAAAGCAAAGCAAAATTTGACTTGGATCTTTGGCTAAACATCCCCCTTACACAATCTTAACTAAAATAGCTCCTTACAGACACCATTCAAATAATTCATTCTCTAATGACTTAGTATATATTGATGGTGGCATCAATTTAGCATCCTGCAAACACATTACATACATTATTATTTCGCTTGTATGTGTGTGGGAGTGCATGTATTCATTGTAAAATTGTCTTATGCCTATAGTGTCTCTAAGATCCACACTGCATAAGAGAGAGAGCAAAGAATTACTTATTTCTGTAATGATGAAGAAGGTTTTAATAATGACTATCGATCACAGGGGAAAAGTGGTTCTAGTGGCAAAAAGTAATAAATTAGTAGACAAGAATTTCTGCTACTTTTAAAATTCAGTAGTTTATTTTGCGTAGCTTTTTAAGAAATAGAAAAAGAAAAGCAAAGATAAAATTCTCGTATTTACATGCGTCAGACTTCCTGTAGGAAATCCCCAGTGATACGGAATTACTTAGGCAACTAGCTGTTAAAAGCCATAATCATCTGCTGGCGATATCATGAGCCCTTTACATTTCGAAGATAAAAGAAAAACAATGTCCAGCACTTTTGCCCCAGGCACTGCTAAATAGGAGTGTTACTTCTGATAAACATGAATGACTACATTCATATCACCGAAGGGAGAGACATATAAAAAGATACACTCTCCCCTTTCTTCTTCCTGAAAGACTCCAGAGCTGCCGATTTGACTGACTTTCTTCAATCATGAAGACTCCTGTCCTTCTCTTTGTTTTATTGTTCTTTCTGGCCCCATTGCCACCAGGTAAAATGGAAATGTTAATTGAGCGGTCGCAATCTTTACGGAGGGACAGGTCTTGCTGATGTCAGCTGGAGATAGAAGAGTGACTAAATTATCAAGGGAGTGGTTTGGGATGGCACCCGGAGTAAATCATTAAGAAAGGACTTACGATCTTACTGAAAAGTAAGGCTTCTGGTGAGTCCTCGCTATGGGAGACAGTTTAAGGACTTGATCAAATGCCTTGTTCTCCATATAGGCTGGCTATCCGGAAAGACAAGTTAGACAGCATATTAAAGAATAATCATCTGGAAACCTTGGGAAATTATGGGACACTGTGTGTAACACAGTAACCATGGATTTTCCACGAACTTAACACTGAATGATAGATCTGGCTGTATAACATTGCATGATTTACTTCAAGAACTCTCATTTTTTTTAAAAAAAAATGGTGTTTTCAACTGATTTAGAGTCTAAAAACATTTTAAAAGCTCTTTTACTGCAGGTGTGATTACATGGCAATGAATACTAATTAGGTAAGGAAATGATCATGGCCGTTAAGAGCTACCGATAGCTGTGTTCAGATTTGGTTTCTGCCACCTATTGGCTCTATAAACCTATCAGGGTGTTGTAATTCTTTCAGCATCAATTTCCACATCTATGCATTAAGTATAGGAAGGCTACTTCATAATATTATCATAAGGATTACTGATATGTAAATATGCAAAGTGCCTAATATGGACTACCATATATTATGTCTTTCTTAAATACTATACCTACTTTTAAATTGTGTTGGAACATCCGAGAAAGAAAGTAACATCCTGGTGTCTCATTTTGGAGGAAGAGACTCTGCCTTGATAACCACTGTAGGAGACAATGGAGGAGATATTTACCCTGTTGGGTTTCATGTGCTTGGGTTGTGCACCCTCCTTGGTACTTCCCACTCTTAGGTTGGATTAGCAACCAAGGGATGTCTCTTGCATTTGTAAGCTGGTGAGATAATGTCTTTTCCCTCTGGCATCAAAGGCAATAAATAATATCTCTCTAGATATTACAAATAAGGAGACATCATTAATTGGAAATATTCTATTAGAGGTCATTGGAAATGATGTTTTGACATATTTCAGGCTACCTGAGACAGAAAAAGTATTTTTCTCGTATATGCAAGAACACTAAAAACACATGCCCCAAGAAAATAACTCCACTCACCTTAAAAACAAATACAACAAACAAATAAAACTCCAGGGACTTCTGATTTAGGAGTGGCCTAGAGCTTCCAAAGTTTACTAATGGAACTCAAATTCCATTCCTTAACAGCACAGATAACACCAAGTGCTCTAACAGTAAGTCCAGCATGGAGTAAATAAAAAAAACCTCAAACACCTAGAAGTATTTTGGGTAAAAGATTCAAATGGTCTGAATTATTGTATAGTTATAATAAATTTTCTCAGATGAAAATTATGAGGATTATTATTCTATTACATCTTTCTAAGCTCAGGACAAATTGAACTAAACCAGGATTCTTTTTCCATTAACCCCGAACAAAGGTTTCCTGCAAATGGAGAAGACTAGTGTATAGGATGACCACATTTGGGTAATAAAATATTAATTTCAGTTGTGTTATCATGATTTACATGTGTCCCTCCTGCCACTTACTTTTGAAAAACATATGTGAGAACCTTCATGAAACCTCAGAGACTTGTATACGTGCATCTGAAAGTTGAAAAATTTGCAATTCCTTCTTAGGCATAAATACGCATTTTTATATGATGCAATAGCTGTTATCTAGGGAAAAGATATTTGTTATTTTTGTTCTAGTGGAAATATGCTAATTTAGAATTGCCACTTAAATAATGCTATTCTTTTCCTTATACTGGTGCTTGACAGCTGTCATCTTCTGTTATTTGTAAATTCCAATTAAGTCGACATACATGCTTCGCACCCCTCATGTAGGACGGTGTAATTTGAGGATGAATTTTTAAGCTGGTGAGATAATGTCTTTTCCCTCTGGCATCAAAGGCAATAAATAACAGCTCTCTAGATATTACAAATAAGGAGACATCATTAATTCATACAATGGAACAGTGATATCACATGGCCTAAAATATATGGCAAAAAAAAATCAGTGTAATATGGGTTTGACTTTTTTCCTTGAAGGCCTAGTTATCCAAATAACAGAGATTTTAGGCTAACATACGTTTACGGAAATCAGAAGGCATCAATAATATTGGCTTCCATCAACTCCATCATAGTTGGGTCCTAAGATTCTAGGGAAAGAGGGAAGAACACTGTTCATACACCTTCTTTGCTGATGTCTGTTCATCCATGATTATGTTTAATGCTTTCATTTTGTGAGTCTCCCTCTCTTAGTGACCCATTTAAAAATGCAAGCATTTCTTGAAGCAGTGAAACATCAAGTCTTCTATCCATGATACGAAGGAGTTTGTGAGTTGATACATGTAACAATGGAGGCTTGAGTATGTTATAAAGGAGACTGAGAAAAGAAAAGATGAAATGCTAAATAGTTTCACCCTTCTTCACTGTGTCAAAGACTGGTCACGAATGGCATCACTAGCATAGCAACTCTTCTTCCCTGAGCACCTCAGACCTCTGTGTGTGTGTGCAGAGAATCCCTCTTAACCCAGTGTCTGCTAGGGTTCTAGTCATTCTTCCCATCAGAGAGAGTCCTAAAGACAAAAGCGAGAGAGCAATCTAAACCACATGAATGGGTTTTCCCATTTTTGAATCCCAAAGCCAAAAAATGTAGGTGTTTACTTTCTTTTGAATTAGAGGAAAAAACTAGCAGGTGGGTAGGTACCCTCAGGAATATATGATGTCTGTTCCAAAGCGACTCTGGATCTAACAATAACTATCTGTAAATTTCCATGGAAAACTAAGCTTCAGCCACTAGTGGGCAGCCAAAAATTGGAGAGAGAACAGATAATGAAACAGAAAATATCACAAAACTGTCTTCGCCAGAAAAATAGTAAAAGAAATGACTTTTAAATCCCTACAGTAGGGGGTAGGGGGACTTAGCATGTGCAGATGCTGTAATAATTTTCATGTCGACAATGGATTTATTCCAAGTTCAGGGCATGAATAATGATTAAATGACTTATGTGCTTTTTTCCTTCCTTTTAACAGTGAAATGTGCCATGAAAGACATCTATAGTTGCTTTATCAAGAAAGGCAATTGTAGATACGAATGCTATGATTCTGAAACACAGATTGGTTTCTGCACAAAACTACAGGCCGATTGTTGTATACAGAAGTCTGAAATAAAAAGACAGCATTCCTGAAACACAAAGTTCAGCGAGTTTAAGGATCAGTAATAAATGAGCCTGAATGACTAAGCACTCCTGCACAGTACGTGTTGCCTTCTTGATTATATCGCCTCATTTGAGGAACTAGATTCTCTTCTAAGGATCTGACAACAGTGAGAGATATCCAATATTGGGTGGTTCTGTGAAAACATTTCATCATTTTGGATATCAGTTCCCTATTAACTGGTAGAAGGATGCTAATTGACACCAGAAAATTTGTCATTGTCAGGTCCCTTCAATGCAAAGGTGTCCAAACTGATAGGGACACTTCTCCAAATGAGGGAGATGTTGAAAGAGACCAAAGAAATGAAACGCATAGGCTCATCATCAGGTCGTGGATCAAGGGACCTGATTCACTGCAAGCAGTTAGTCCAAGAGTCAGTTCAACCCTTCAGTTTTATATATTTGTTCTCCTAAACTAGGAATTTTAACAAGAGGCCATATCTGAAACCAAGGCACAGATATATGACAGTGGAAACAGACAACAGGGGAAGTCTGATGAAACCTGGGAGAGTCCCATAGCTAAGACCTAGAGAACAGAGGACAAAGAATTCAGTGTGATCACTACAAAAAAAATTCTTGGTTTGCTAAAATATTAGGAATTTTATTAATCATTATCCTTATATATTTTTTACTAATGTATGGCTTTGAGATCCAGAAATGTTTTGATTGCCACAACATGTCTATAAAACAATGCAATGTCCATGAAACATATACAGTAAATAGGTAGAGACATATATTTGAGGGCATAAATTACCAGGGGTCTTAATTCTTCAAAGCAAACAGTGTGTAAATGTTCTTAAATTAACCTGACGTGTTAAATAATGCTTAGAGGGTTTGTGAGGCCATACAGCTAATCAAGCAGTTATACACAACTAAAAATTAAGCTCTGTTGTACAATGAACATAAGAACTTCAAAAACAGGTACATACATCCTTCCTGACTAGAAAAAAATACTTTCAGAATTATCTCTTTATGTGTTTTTCTCAGCACTGAACTGCAAGCTTCTTTGGGATAGAAAGCATGTCTGAATCACGCTACTATTTCTCCATATTTGGCTATTATATGGTCACTGAAGACATTTTAAAAACCCATTGCAATATTCATCCTAAGACTATAATCTAAAACAGAAGCATTGTGTACACCTGTATCTTTGCTCTATAAAATTTCTCTATGTGGGATGCTCCTAATAAGAATGTTTGGCTATACATTTATGGAACCTGTTGGAAAGTTGGCTCTTCACGGGTCTGGTACAGACATGTGTCAGATGTATCACCCTTTCCCTATCTGGATTGTGGAAGAGAATTGTAGAAGGAACGGTGACATCTCTAGAATACAGTTTTCATTAAGTCAATAAATTTCAGCCATTTTGGTAGAAAAGACACCATTTTTAACCTATTATTTCCATATCCCTTCTAAAGGAATTCTGTGACACAACCCTAGGCTCCCAATACCACCAGCATGGGTCAAACAGAAAGAAGTTGTACTTCCCAGTTTTCTCACACCCAGCATCACTCACGGGCTGTGGCTGAGTCCACAGAGAAGTCATTAGAGTCTCCTCTCTAGACAAAAATTGTGAAAAATCATAGTAACACAATCAAAATACTATCATTTTACCTTATTACAATGTGCCTTCTCATCGGGATTCCAAGAATCCCACTACCTCCTCTGTAGGACTTCCAACTTTCTCATCTACTCACTTTTCATTATAATTAAGGTATGGATTCAGTAGAAATAATTAAAACTCAATTAAATTATTGGTATGTTTGTGGGCATATTACCATGAATTCCTGGACATCACTAGCTCACTGTCACAGCCAAGACCACAGAAGTATGCAGGAGTCTCGGAATGATATGAGGTTTACCCACAGAACCAGAACCCTCTTATTCTTCTTCCACGTTAGGCTGTCAGTTTTCCTCTTTACATCTCTGCTGCTTGTGGCCTCCAAGAAAGCTGCCCACCAGGCATAGCCATCTCCTGCTAGAATCTTCCTTGCGCCCTCAGGGGAACTGAACCCGCCGTCTGTCCTGCAGGGAAGTAATTCGAATCTCACCCTCTCTTGCTCACCCTTGTGCTTTCCTCCCCATACCCTTTCTTGTGTGATGGTCTGAAGCCGTGCTGATACAGGCCCCAGGTAACATGCTTACCCAAAGCATTGTCCAATATGCCCTAGAAGACTACAGGCTCTGACCTTCTTCCTTTTCCTTTTATTCTCTCAAGTCACGCACGACTGTTTGGAGCTAGAGTTATGGGATACTTTACAGTAGAGGAGCACTTCACTCTGCTGTTACATGTTCCTATTGCTCTGTTATCTGAAAAAGGCCAGACCTGTCTTTGTTATCCCAGGTTCCTCATCTCTAAAATGAGTGGGTTGATGGGATAAATTCTAGTATTTACCCAACCTAAAATTCAATGACATTATAGAATAGATTTGTCCATCTCCCCATGTAGGGGCAAGAGTTGAATGTAGAGGTACTGGATGTGCAGGGGTTCAAACTGAAGTGGGAAGCCCATCCTTTTCCAAAACAAAGTAGGATAACCACAGAAGAGTGGGTGGGGGCAGTGTGGTAGAGAGTAGTGGCTGGTTGGAGGTTCTAATGAACCCAAGAATAAGAAGGGTTTAATGAGAGAGTATAAGGGTAAACATGACAGTGAATTTGAACAATACTCTAGCTAGGAGTGAATGAATGAACACTTACCATATGCTAAGAGCTATGAGCATATCTCACTAAGTCCCCACTATGAAGTTGGTTCTATTATTATCTTTCACAAATATGGAAACTAGAATTTAAAGAGATTAGTAATTTTACCAAATTATACAGCTAACAAATGACAAAGCTTGGGCTGAAATCTATGTGCAATGAGAAGTAAAAAAAAAAAAAATCAAGATGTTTGGAGTATAGAAATGTGTAGAGAGAGAAAAAGAGAAAAGAAAGGAAAAAAGAAGAGAAATAAGGTAAACCCTTTTGAGTTAACTGTAAGTATATATCTCTGTATACTCATAATACCCAATAAAGTATGCTATAGATTAGGCACTCAAAAAATAGTTGTTGACTAGCTGTTTCTAACACACACACACACACACACACACACACACACACACACACACACACACAGATCAGGAAGAAGAGCAAATGCTATTTAAATTTATTCATAACTAGCAGCTCTAATATTAACCATAGAATTTATTTTAGAGATCCAAGTGTTCCAGTGTGTTTAGTTCAGTGGTTGTACAAATTGCATCTTTCGAGAAGTTCTTTGGGCTTTGGCATATAAACAGACTAATCAGGCACAAACAGTTCTTTGTGCTGGGTAATGGTCCAAGTTTCATGCTCATTCATTTTGGAAATAGTATTTAAGATTAAAAGATACCATTCTCTGTTTTCAGTCCATTCTCCACTTGACGCTTGAATTCTTTCTAACATGTTCCCACCAAGTAGTTACCCAACTTGAATAAAAGGAAATTTGCAACTTCCAGGAGTAACTGATTCCCCTTTTAGATAGCTGATCTAACAGGCTGAAAAATCATCTTCCTCACGATCAGCCTCGATCCCTTTCCCTGAAATATTCACATCTTGGTTCTATACTTTGAGATTTTGTTTAACAAGTCTGATCACCTTCTCATGTCCAACTTTTAAATATCCAAAGATACCCTGACAGTCTCTCTTTGTAATTTATGTTTCTTTTGCTAAACCTTCTGTTTTCCTTTTCATATAATGGGGTTTCACATCCTCATACGATTCAGGCACTGCTGCCTATAAACTGCTCCAGGACTTCCACTCTATTCCATTTTCTTTCCTAGAATCAAATGCAAGATTCCATGCAGTGTTTGACTAGTGATGAGACACTCCCCTGTTTGGAATTATTTTTATCTATGCATACAGTCTAATGTAATCATTCACAATCAAAAGTATATCTCTAAGGATAACTAACCCTCACCAAGTTAACAAAGCTAACATTTTCCTTCTCGTTTTTATTCCTGACACGTTTTGATATACAGAGCACAGAGTCTCCTAAGGCAAAAAAAAGCAAACATAAACAAATGGGATCTAATTAAATAAAAGCTTTTGCACAGCAAAGAAAACCACTGACAAAATTAAGAGACAACCTGTAGAATGGAAAAAATATCTGTAAATGATGTGACTGACAAGAGGTTAACATCCAAACTATACAAATAGTTCATAAAACTTAATATCAATAAAACCAAACAACTCAATAAAAAAATGGGCAGAAGACTCAAATAGGCATTCTTCCAAAGAAGAAATACAGATGGCTAAGAGGCACATGAAAAGATATTCAACATCACTAATTATTAGAGAAATGAAAATAAAACAGCAATGAGATATTACCTCATACCTGTCCAAATGGCCATCATCAAAAAGCCTCCAGATAACAAACACTGGAGAGGGTGTGGAAAAAAGGGGACCAGCGTACCCTGTTGGTGGAAATGTAAATTGGTGCAGCCACTATGGAAAATAGTATGGGGGTTCCTTAAATACTAAAAATAGTACTACCATATGATTTCAGCAATTTCCCTCCTGGGTATATATCCAGAAAAAAACACTCATTTAAAGTGTGAATTAGTGAATATGCACCCCAATGTTCATAGCAGCACTACTTACAACAGTTAAGACATGGAAGCAACTCAAGTGCTCCTCAACAGATGATTAGAGGGAGAGCATATATATACACACACACACAATAGAGTATTACTCAGCCCTAGAAAAGAATGAAATCCTGTCATTTGCAGCAACATGAATGGGCTTAGGGAATATTATGCTTATTGAAATAAGTCAGACAGAGAAATGTAAACACTGTACATGTGGAATCTAAAAAAAAACAAAAATAAATGTATTTGCAAAACAGAAACAGACTCGCAGATATAGAAAACATATTTGTGGTTACCAAAGGAAAGAGGGAAGTGGGAAGGGACAAATTAGGGGTATAGGATTAACAGATACAAACTACTATACATGAAATAATTAAGTAACAGTGATATATAAGGAACTATAGCCATTAACCTATAATAAAGTGTAATCTGTAAAAATATTGAATCACTATGCTCTACACCTGAAACTAACACAATATTATAAATCAACTACACTTCAATAAAAAATAAAATAACATTTTAAAAAAGAGTGAATGGCAAATTGATAGTTTGAAGATTTACATGTAGGCAAATGTCTTTTAAAATCACTCTTGATTTACCGCTTGGGTGGATATAGAATTCTTACTAAGAAATTATTTTCAATCTTTTCCAATATCCTTCCAAGTTCTAAATACTCTAGTCCTCTGTGATTTTGTTTGACTGGAAAGGTCTAAGATCTTCCGTATGTGAGCATACTGAATTATATAATTACTGAGAATATGATTCTTCCATTCTTAAAAGTTAAATCTAATTGAGTCTGGAGGACTTTTAAAAACTGATACCAATGGAAAATACATCAGTTATGATGTACATGATTTATCTGATGTAATTCCACATAAGTCTTTTTACTTTTTATTTTGAAGAAAAATAACCCTGCAGAAAATTGTAAGGAGAGTATAATAAATTCCTAGATGCCTTCCCTTAAATGCACTAATAGTAAACGCTTTGCTACATATACTTATCGTTCTTTCACTTTCTCTTAACAGACACACAGTGTATATTATTTATTGACTGAACCATATGGGAGTAAGTTGCAGATCTAGTTACCTTTCACCTCTGAATTTTTCAGTGTATATCTTCATAGAACAAAGACACTGTCTTACATAGTCACAGTGCGCTTATAAAATTCAAGAAATACAAAACTGATGAATCACTGTTGTCTAATATAAAGTCCATACGATATTTTACCAAACTGCCTCAATAATGTATTTATAGCAATTTACCCCAACAAAGATCCAACAGGAGACCACGCAAGTTAGTTTTCATATCTCTTAGGCTCCTTCAGTCTGACACCGTTCCTAAGCCATTCGTTTTCTTTCCTGACACTGATCCTTTTAAAGACTACTTCAAAATTATTTAGGAAAAGTTACTTTATAGTATATTCCTCGATTTCTGTTGTTTCTCCCTGATGAGTATCTGATACTTGAGTATTTAATCTGGGGCAAGAATACTGCATAAATTGTCCTTCTTAAAGCAACTCATCAAGAGGCACATAATGTCAGTTTTCCCCACCATCGATGACGTTAACTTTAATCACTTGGTTAAGGTGATGATGTCCTACAGATTTCTTCTGGATAAAAGAACTATTTTTAAAACATAGGATTTTGGGGGGAAACTCAAGATAAATGAGAAAAAGGGACAGGAAAAGTGTTGTCAGAAACCTAGTGTTCAGTATATTTCTTGACTGTGAATTCTCATCCTAAATATCAAAGGCTTATGCCTGGAGTGGAAATAAGATAAGGGAAACCCGTAATCGCAAATCTAGTGGTTTATGTGCCAAAAATCTCAATTTGGGGATTTCTTAAAGAAGTTTGCTCCCTGTGTTTTTCAAAGTTATACATTACAGCTTGTTTAGGCAAAGGGCCTTCCTATCAGTATGGTTTCTTCTATTTGTTGCTTAAAAAACAGGTATGACTTTTTCCTCTATAGCCCCCAGTGACAACACTGTGACTGACAGCTACTCTTAAAAGATGAGCACATATTTCTTCCTTAAGAGTCTCTTTCCAAGGAACTGCCACATAATTTTAATACAATTTAATCAGAAAGGGGCTATCTGGGTTGACTTCATTATACATTCACACATTCAATCACACCAACATCACTTTTCAAATACCATCTCTTACAAATGGATGCTGTTAACTTTCTCAACAGTAAAGGCCCGGCATGTGATTTCCACCCATCAGTGGAGAATTAATAAATCACCCAACATATTACAGTTTCACGCCAAGTTAGCACCTTCATCAGGGAATGAAATTAGCAGAGCAAATCCTGGCTAATTGTGAAAGATGCTAATTACCCGCTCGCCCAGTAAAATAAGGCATGAGTGATGTGTGGCGAGCCCTGCACAGAGTCATGAACACTTGGAAATGCAACACTTAAATAAAGCCTAAAACTGCTTGTGCAGAGAGAAATGGAGACCAGACAGAGAGTAACATGTACAGCCACTAAAGTGAAAAAGGATTTGCAGGGATTTTTAAGATCTCATTTCAGAACTGTAGCAAGATGAGTGGAGACTTGGACGATTCCAGGGAATTATTATGCAGTCTTTACTTCTAGGTCTCTAATGTCAACCCCCACCTGATCACTACTGGGAGCAAGTCCTCACTGGTTCATAGCTGTTCACAGCCAGGATATGGGACAGCTGTGAAAGAAGTGACCCCAGATCAGCTACTCCTGGGTGAGGGGTCCCCATGACAGACTGGCAGGAATTGGCTCCCCCACTGCTGGTCTCTGCAGAGGCCAGGAGCTGAGCAGGTCACAGGATGTGAATCCTGAGCAGGCACTTCAGAGGCTGCCGGCTCCTGCTTGGCTGAGATGGCGGAGGTGAGCTGGGAGGATTTAGCCCCCTCACTGTCAATCTGCAACCCCTTCTGTGCATGGGAGACTCTTTCCCCAAAGTTGTCCTTTTTTCACTTTTCACCAGCACAAGGATCACATTAAGAAGGGAAATATGATTAGACTCAAGGTTAGATGTTTATGTCTCCCAACCAAAACTAACGTCTCTGTCCTCTGGTCACCACATCAAGACCAGAATTGAAATACATTTCAGTACAGATTAAAAAAAAAAAAGAAGAAGGGACATATCTTCCTTCCTAACAGTGCTGTTTAAGTGTGTGATGAAAAAAAAAAAAAAAAAACTGCTACATGTACTGCCTTTTTCTACCCTTTCCATCTCCTCTGAAGATCTGAGCAATCACTTAAGACTTCAATACAGCTAAATCCAAATAAACTAACCAATATTTCTATTTTTTAGTGGTCTGTTTTGTTCCCCACACTAAATTTGCTTATGAAAGGCAATTAACACTTTACATTTAATTAAAATGTCCCTGACTATTGATTTGTGCAAGCCACTAAAACAATTATACCATTTACAATTGCAAAGGTAGCCCAGAGAAAGATGTTGTATTGTGGTTAATTTGTGTAAGGATGCAAAGGTGATAAATTATTAACTCCCCAAAGAGGCAGTATGGAAATTCCCCAAAAGATGAGCTTTGCGACACAATTTAAAACATCAACATGATGAAAAAAGAAAAGAAGGAAGGAAGGAAAGAAGGAATTGAAAGGAAGTTAAAATTCCCCAAATTTTCCAAATCATCTATTTTAACAAAACAAAACAAAAACAGAGTGAATTAATAATTCAAATGTGTTTGTACTACTGTTTATAGGAATTCTATATAATCTATTTAACTACAAAAAATAAAATAGAAACATTCTTTCATTTTTAGATTTTTCTTTTTACTCATTATAAATAACAAATTCATGGTAAGATAAAGGAAACTGCTCACTTCACCCAAGATGACAATTCCCAGCATGGTTTACATGTTCTAGTATATTCTATATTGAGATCAATTGCTTCAATACAGATTTCAAACCTGAACATCTCCCCGGCAGAGAAAGGACATCACAAAGACACTCTAGATAAAAAGCATTATGCACAGGAGATAACCTTATCCATTATTTTGTATAAAAAAATAATAATTTAAACCATTTAAGAATACAGAAATAAAGGTTGCAACTTTCTATTTTGCCTGTTTTTCTCTGTCAACACCTGTTCCCCTTAAAATAAAAAATAAAATCTTAACATGATCATTCCTTTCAAATAAAGGAAAAGGTTTCTCTACCTCCCTCAACATTCAAAAACACACCCTACCTAAACTACACTCCAGGAAAACTGAACTTTCTCCCTAAAGTGTTCTTTCTTTTACAAACTGTGTTATACTATCAGTATTGTCCACACTAGAAATAACCTCTCCCCATAGTTTCTACTTATTGAAATTCTCCTGCTCCTTTTAATCTACACCATGAAAGATATTCTGATTCTTCTCCTACTTTTTATTAATGCAGTTCTGATTTGCCCTGAACTCAAAGAGAATTTGTCACTTTTACATTTTAAATCAGATTTTAGTTGTTCCTGTGTGTCTTCACCTCTTTCTAAGAAATCTTAATGTGGAAGCCTAAATCCTGTCAAGATTTACCACAATACCTCACAAACAGTGGGTACCCCAAAGCTGTAGAATAAACATTTCCCTGTCTTCTTTGAATGAGTTGAGATGAATCCTATCTCAAAGACTTTAGGTCTTCTCACAGATACTACGACGGACCTTGACTGTATAAAGAAACCAAGCCACGACAACAAAATTTAGAAAGTAAGGGCTAGAGAATCATGGATTTCCGAACAAGAAGGTGGTGAGAAAGTAGTCCAGTTTCATTCTTCTGCACAGAGCCATTCGGTTTTACCAACATCAATGTCTTACATCTTTCCGAGTGCAGGTCTTTTACTTCCTTAGATTTATTCCTAGGTATTTTATTCTTTTTAATGCAATTGTAAATGCAATTGTTTTCTTACTTTCTCTTTATGATACTTAATAATTAATGTATAGAGATGCAACAGGTTTCTGTATGTTTCTTTTGTATCCTGCAACTTTGCTGAATTTATTTATTCTAATAGTTTTTGGTGGTTTCTTAGAATGTCCTGTGTATAGTATCATTTCATCTGCAAACAGTGACAGTTTTACTCCTTCCTTTCCAATCTGGATGCCTTTTATTTCTTTTACGTATCTGATGGCTGTGGCTAACACTTGAATAAAACTGGCAAGAATGGGCACCCTTGTGTCCTCAGGCAAGGAAAACAAAAGCAAAAATAAACAAATGGGACTACATTTAACTAAAAAGCTTTTGCACAGCAAAGGAAACTATCAACAAAATGAAAAGGCTGCCTACTGAATGGGAGAAGATATTTGTGAACAATATGTCGGTTAAGAAGTTAATATCCAAATCAAAAAGAAAAAACTCATATAACTCAACATCAAAAAAAAAATAATCCAATTTAAAAATGGGCAGAGGAACAGAACAGACATTTTTAGAAAGAAGACACAAAGCTAGCCAACACACACATGAAAAGATGCTCAACATCATAATCATTCAGAAAATGCAAATCAGAACCACAATGAGAGATTACCTCACACCTGTCAGAATGGCTATTATCAAAAAGATAGGAAGTAACAAATGTTGGTGAGGATGCTGAGAAAAGGGAACCTTCATGCACTGTTGGTGGGAATGCAAAGTGGTGCAGCCACTATGGGATACAGTATGGAGGCTCCTCGAAAAATTAAAAATAGAACTACCCACTATCCAGAAATTTCACTTCTGGGTATTTATCCAAAGAAAACAAAAAGACTAGTTAGAAAAGATATATGCACCCCTATGTTCATTGCAACATTATTCACAGTAGCCAAGATATGGAAGCAACCTAAGTATCCATCAGCAGATGAAGGGATAAAGAAGATACCCATTGGAATGGATGGAATATTACTGAGCCATAAAAAAGAATTAAATTATGTCATTTGCTACAACATGGATGGACCTAGAGGGTATTATACTAAGTAAGTCAGACAGAGCAAGACAGATACCATATTATTTCACTTATATGTGGAATCTAAAAAACAAATGAACAAACATAACAAAACAAAAACAGTGTCATGGATACAGAGAACAAACTGTTCTCTGGTGGTTGCCAGAGGGAAGGAGGGTGTTAGAGCAGTGGGTGAAATACATGAAGTAAATTAAGAGGTACAAACTTCCACTCACAAAATAAATGAGTAGAGGGATGAAGTGTACAGTATGCAGAATATAGTCAATAATCATGTAAATTTTTTGTATGATGACAGGTGGCAACTAGACTTACAGTGAACATTTTGTATCACTATGTTGTACACAAGAAATGAATGTAGTGTTTTAGATACTTCAAAAAAGAAACAAGCAAACAAACAAACTCACAGAAAAAGAGATCAGGACTGTGGTTACCAGAGATGGGGGAGGGAGGTTGGATGAGAATAGTCAAAATGTACAAACTTCCAGTTATAAGATAAATAAGTACAGGGGATGTAATTACAACATGATTAATGTAATTAACACTGCTGTATGTTATATATGAAAGCTGTTAGGAAAGCAAATCCTAAACATTATCAAAAAAAAAAAAAAAAGATACAGGTAACAAGCCACTAACTCCTTAGCCAAACTTGTGTAAAAGTAGAAATATGTAAATACTAGTTCTCAGAAACTTTAATAAACCATTTCTCCCCACTTCCTTTCATTCTTTTATGCTTTATTTTAGGTGTTTTTAGCTATCTAAGTACTAATTTCATAGATGAGCTCTAGAAAAATAATGACTTTTGAATAATGGCTTACTCTTACCGTGTATCATAAAGACTGATAACATTTAGACTTCTCGATGCTTCGAGAAGCATCGCAGTCCCTTCAAGGTACAGGAAGAGAAACCAATACATGCATCTTCTGTATACAGTTGACCCTTGAATAATGTGGGTTCATACTTCTTGGATCCTCTTACACGCAGGTATTTTTCAACAGTAAACACTGCATGTGCAGCAACAGGGATGGACCCAGAGTTATCATATTAAGTGAAAATTTAAACTCCCCCTGGGGTCTTCAACCATCAGATCAACTGCAATTTAATGGATCATGATGTTGACCTTTTCTGACTCTCATGACTTCAATAAACTACAGCTTGGACTCTGTCAACCTTTGCCCCAATTCTATGCTGAATTCTCTTCTGCTCAAACCCCTTCATGAATACGCATATACAACCCAAGCCCCTTCATGAATATGCATGTACCCTTAGCTGAAAAATTCCCCAATTTTGCTATTTGAGAAGACACAGCATTGTAAAAATACCTGGGGTTCTCCTTACTTACTACAAGTAATAAATCGTTCCTTTTCCTTAAAAAACAAAAAACAAAATAGTAAACACTCCAGTACATACAACCTATAGTTGGTGTGAATCCTCTGATGCAGAGGAGCTGCTGACACAGAGGACCAACTGTACGTTATCAACGGATTGGGGGAAGGTGTAGCTCAGTGGTAGAGCACATGCTTTGCATGCACGAGGTCCTGGGTTCAATCCCCGGTACCTCCATTAAAAATAATAAATAATAAAATTATAAATAAGTTATCAACGGATTAACCCCAGCCTTGTTCAAGGATCTTTCCACTCCAGTTATGCCCAGAAATGCAAGAAGCAAAGACTATGTAAGGCCACTTCTTGCTAAAATAAGAAATAATTATGTCAACAATCTAAATGTTTAGTATCTAAATGGACTAAGACTCTGGGTCAGGCAAAGCTAAAACTGCTGGTGCACAGGCCACCCTGAGCAGCAATTCTCGAGGGCTTGACACCAGTAACTATGTACGGGGACGTCTGCGAGGCTTTCTCCAGCACTAGCACACCTTCCTTACACCTCCTCATGTACCTCATGTACCTCATGTCGCCTCCTGAGCACAGGCCAGGGAACACTCTTTCCTTCCTCATTCTGAATGCTCCTCCTATTCTTCTACGGGTACTTAGATGCTCCCATAGAGAAGTCATGAATAGCTGTCTCAAGATGAACACAATGGCTATTTATCTGAATATTATCTTATTTGTGTACTTAAAAAGGCATCTAAAGCCAAAGTCAAATACTTCAAATTTTCAAATTAAAAAAAAAACCAAACTCCAATTATTGAAAATGGAATCTGCTCTGTACACAGTATCTTGCCTAGCTGGAAGCCAACCATTTTTCTTGTTCTAAATTATGTATCACTGTGAGTAGTAAAGCATTTTGATATCAGAATCCACTAACACTTCTCATATGTATCTATGGGGTTTTTTTTTTTCATTCCTAAAGGTGTATCTATTTGAATTGGGAATATAATTGCTAATTGCTGCAATAAAGTGTGGCCTTTGGGTCTTAACACTGATACATACACCTCGCATCTATTTAGCAAGCTAACCTTCAGTTTCTCTCTGCATCTTAATTTAACATTTCACTGAAAATAAACATATGAACCCAAAACATTGACTTGGTAGTAAAACATATTGTTGAGTAAACTAATTTCTATTGTTAAGTTCATTTCATTACCAGAAAACTTTAGTTATATCCTATAATATATATAAAGCAGAGATACACGCAAATAAATATAGCAAATATTTGAGTATTTACACGTGTTAGAACACGCCCTAGGGATTTAATATGCATTTTCTTATCTGCATCACAGAAATCTATGAGTTAGGCTATCCCAGTTTATAGGTAAGGAAGCTGGAGAGAGGCTAAGGTCAACCACATAGCACCATGAGCAGAGTTGGGATTAGAACCCTAACAGCCTGATTCCAAACCCCACGTCCCAAGTGCTATCATGTATCTCTGGTCATGATGAGCTCAGGTGAGCTCCACATCTTGTAAATGGGTTCTGCCATCAGATAGAGATACTAAGGTTTTGAGAACAGGTGCAAACCTGCATTATGAGAAATCAAGCACTGTCTAAACTTACGCAGGGACTTTCAGAATCAGTGGGGCACAGAGACAGTACACAGTAGGTATAAACAATACAAGATTAGAGAGTCTGTGTGCAAAGTGGGTAGATATTTAGAAAATGCTGAAAGGGTTCTCTGAAGAAAGCTATCAATAGCTTTACTTAAATTCTTTACGTCAGAGATGAACTGAGTTGAACTTTGGACAGGCAGTAACCGGAGAAAGATATGGGTGCCAGGGGGCAGGGTGAGGGTGGTGAGAATTACGAATCCCAAGTGCAAAATAATAAATCCTCAGCGCTTAACAGTATGTGCCCACAAAATATCTGTTGATCAAGCTGAATTGTAAAATCCTTAGCAAAAAAGATACTTGCTTTATCTGCTTTAAAGTACCTCCAAAATACAGTTAAGTTTTCAGTACATCATTATGAATATATGATTAAACCCATCAGAAGGGCAGAGGATTCCAAACACTCCGTCCAGAAAGTCCTTTCATTTTTTAATTCAACAGATTTACTACTCCTTAAAATTAAAATAAAGAAAACAAACTGTACTGTGGGCATGACATATTGCCAGTTACTCCTCTCTGTATGCCAAATACTCCCGCCAGTAACCCCGAGTACATGCACAGGGTCATACTTTCACAGAAGGCAGAGCTGCTAGTTTGTGAAGAGATACATATAATCTTCATTCATACATGTTTATATAAATACAGACATACATATACAAATACATATTTAGTTCTAGGACATATTAGGAGGTCACACAGTAATTGCAAACCACAGAAACTGCTTTGACGTTTTAAAAAAATTTTTTTTCAGAACCTTATTAACATCATGATCGGTGTTCCTTGTAATCGATTTTGTTGTGAACATGTAGGCAAAAAAATACCGTCTGGTCTACTACAGTCTTAATAAGGAAAACTGATTGCAAACCATATCCTCATAATGCTATACAAACGGTTATCACATTCAAATGAAGAATATCCATGGCATGCAGTAATAATTTTAGTAACTGATTACTGAAGAATTCTTTATAATGTTCTTGTTGCTGAATGACTGCCTTGACAGGATACTGTCAAGTCTCCTATAACAGATTGGGTCAGATTGGATTGGTGCCTTAATTATTCTTTACTTATGTGTTGGGATTTTTTTTCTTACGTTGGCTACAAACACTGGATACTTGCGTAAATTCTGCTTATCTGATCTTACATTTGCTGTGGATATAACTTAGTGGTAGAATTGGAGTTATAATTTTGGGGATTAGGCTGAAGAGTGACTCTCTTACATTCTCATCGATGTCATTTGCGATGAGAAAGAAACACAGCTATAGAAGAGAAAGCTCTGTGTCTACAAGTCCCAGCTGGTCCTTGCAGCCTGCCCCTCATCTCCCATCTCACACAGACTACGGATGCTTTGTGTCTGGTTCCTGGAAGATACGGAAAGCCTGCTTCAAGCAGACCTACTTGTGATTCCTTGTTCTGACAAGGACCAGAACAACAGCAGCGGTGTCCTTCTCGTCATCAGCACCACTGTCAGGGAAAGCAGGGTGTCAGCACCGCGCAGTCTGCTCAGGCCCCTCCTGGCACCAGCACTCGTGGTGCTGACAGCTTCTTGGCTCGCTGCGCGCGCTTCTAACACACCACACAATCCAGACCCCGAGGGCCTACACGGGCTGCACCTATGTGTCTCTTCTTATTTGGCATGAAGTAGAGTCATGTACGCATAAAATGATTTAACAAATGTTCTGTCACCATTTAAGCGATTGCAATAAATACTTTTTTTATTGTAAAAATAGTACTCCAATGGTCATCTGACAGATGACTTCTTTTTTTTCCTAGAAATATCATCTAGACGGAACTAGCAGTGGCCCTGTTAGCATGGAGGACCCTGCAAGTAATGAATGATGGTCGGAGTTCGGCAGAAGGCTAAGATTCATGGCTATTTCAAGTAGATGACTGTATGGATCTTAGATATTAAGGAATCTAAGTACGTGACCAGTTGACTTGACTTTGAAATAAATGCTTGAGATAAATGCTGCTCCTTTTCCCTCCTAGCTCTGGTTTTCACAAGGCAGCGCCTATCAATGTAGGCTTTGCAGAGCATGGTTAGGTTAAAGGCTGTTAATGTGGTTTAGGGAAAAGGTACTTCATTGACTCGGGAAGCCTTGACATTTAATCTTAATGCTTTATTTATTTATTTATTTTTCCTGCTGGGCAGAGTCAAAGCTTTATTGCAGATGATCCAATCAGGGGTTAACTAGTGGGTAACAACCCTGTGAAGTCCCTAATTCTTTCACGACAAAATCACCTCCATCCATTCAATCTTGAAGGAGCAAAAGATTTCCTCTGCAAGTGAGGGGTAATACATTTCAGTGACTGTATTTTCCTGTTTCTGAGATTACTGATGTGTTCTTTATCCAACAGTTCTTGATCCATATCCAACTGTTTTTGTTTCATAGCCTTCTGTTTATTTTTAGCATGCTAGTCAAATTTTTTGAGAAGCTTACTCAGTTTATGTTCATTTCTTTTATAGATTACCCTTTTATTTGTGTTACCTCGAGAGTATTCTCTCACTGAGATCCTTCCATTAAATTAATTTTTCTCATGGAAACTGTATTTGGGGAAGGAATTTCTTGGCGGGCTGGTTGGTTGTTTTCTTTTATTTTTAAGATTTTTTATTGATTTATAATCATTTTACAATGTTGTCAAATTCCAGTGTTCAGCACATTTTTTCAGTCATACATGGACATATACACACTCATTGTCACATTTTTTTCTCTGTGAGCTACCATAACATTTTGTGTTTATTTCCCTGTGCTATACAGTATAATCTTGTTTATCTATTCTACAATTTTGAAATCCCATTCTATCCCTTCCCACCCTCTGCCCCTCTGGCAACCACAAGTCTGTATTCTCTGTCTATGAGTCTATTTCTGTCCTGTATTTACGCTTTGTTTTTGTTTGTTTGTTTGTTTTTGTTTTTGTTTTTTAGATTCCACATATGAGCGATCTCATATGGTATTTTTCTTTCTCTTTCTGGCTTACTTCACTCAGAATGACATTCTCCAGGAGCATCCTTGTTGCTGCAAATGGCATTATGTTGTTGGTTTTTATGGCTGAGTAGTATTCCATTGTATAAATATACCACCTCTTCTTTATCCACTCACCTGTTGATGGACATTTAGGCTGTTTCCATGTTTTGGTTACTATAAATAGTGCTGCTATGAACATTGGGGTGCAGGTGTCATCCTGAAGTAGACTTCCTTCTGGATACAAGCCCAGGAGTGGGCTTCCTGGGTCATACAGTAAGTCTATTCCTAGTCTTTTGAGGAATCGTCACACTGTTTCCCACAGTGGCTGCACCAAACTGCATTCCCACCAGCAGTGTAGGAGGGTTCCCCTTTCTCCACAGCCTCTCCAGCATTTGTCATTTGTGGATTTTTGAATGACGGCCATTCTGACTGGTGTGAGGTGATACCTCATTGTAGTTAGAAGACCTAAACAAGCAATTCTCCAAGGATGACATACAAATGATCAAAAGGCACATGAAAAAATGCTCAAAATCACTAATTATCAGAGAAATGGTTGGTTGTTTTCTGTCCATACTCCCTCCTCCATGTTTGATTTCTCTGCACTGACTGTTTCAGGCTCCCAGGGTCCTCAGATGAAAACCAACTCTTATTTTTCTGATTCTGTATTGTCTTAAGGACACAGAACCTATCCTTGTTGAGAATCAGTGTCGTTTGGTCCAGCTCTTGGGTGGAGGACTGCTGCTGACCCTCCCTGACACTCCAGTGATAATGCCCATTGTGTATGTCGTATGGCTCAGGTTCTTACCAGAGTGCAGGCGATTTTCAGCCTCCATTTGCAGACCCACTGCTCTGTTTCCCCACAGTGGATGGAACAACATCAGAGCTACATCTCGTGGGAGTTGAGCACAAAGATGCCATGAGTCATTTCCAATAGTGGAGTCCTGAAGGCTTGTCTCTTCACCTTGCTGTTTTTGCGGTTTCCATTCCATTTCTGCTCCCCAGATAAAGTTAATCTGCTTTGGACCATGAATACGTCTTTTAAAATAGGTACTAATAATGTTTCAACTGCCACGACGTGTGTTTTGAGTATGAGGATTCAGTGTATACTGACTCTACGTATTTGCCAGAAAACCTCCCAGTAGGACTTTTTAAAATACATTTTTAATTAACCGTAGGACAGTTTCATAATGAATTATGTTTTCTACAGAATCCAAAGATCAGAAAGAATACAGAATATGTTAGGTCTCAAATAAAAACCGAGATATTTATCTGAGCATGAGCCATCTAGATACAAGTGTGGAGAAACCTGGAAGGTCATTTTTAAGATTGGAAAACAAGATATTTTACAGTTTTAATATATGAAATCTATGAATACAAAATTTAAAGTGTCAAAACATACCCATTTGGATCTATTGATCAATTGATGAATTAATCGATAATCAAATATAATAAGCATAATTTAAGAGATTCTGAGACTTGAATATGTGATTGTTAGGTGAATAATTCTCCAACAAAAGACATGTTCAGAATGCTATCAATAAAATACAATTGACTTTATCTTGCAAAATACCTTACTCTATAAAACATCTTACTCTACAAAAATGTTTTAAAGTGGCATCAATTAATATTTGACACAAAAGGTTAAAGTTTAAAAAAATCTAATATTACATTAAGCTACTTTATTGCTTCAGTACAAAATCAGCTTAAATTGGTAATATGAATATTTAGAATAAGCAGCATGAATCAAATTTCTTACTAGTTAATTCAATTTAAAATGGCAGAAACCAAATGAGGAATTATACATGCTATTCAGATACGTGGAATGATTTTTTTCTACATCGGTAAAAAAAATCCATTTATTTGAAGTATTTATATATTGATCCTATTAATGTCAATAATACTAATACAATTCAAACTTTCCATTGTGGCAACAGGTATAAAAATAAATCTGAACCATTCATTTATTTAGCCTACAAGTATCTGGGGGCATCTACTCTGTGCAGGAACATAGCTAAGGTTTAAGTGGGACATGAAGTAAGTCGCCCTTTTTGCTATAGGGACCGTCTGTTATTTTTGTCTACACAACATCCTTTCCTTTGAGGACTTTTCTATCCCCTAGAGCACCTGAGCCTGGTGTACCAACTGTCAGTAAGTCGGAGCTCTGTCAACGTTTGCTAAACTAAATCATTAAGGTTCTGATAGTGTGATTCAAATGTGATGCCAAATGCTAAGAACAAAGAGTTTAAGGAATGTAAGAAAAAGAATATAACTTTAAAGCAAATGAGAAAGCTATGAAAATGATTTCACTTCATCTGATACTTAAAAAACAAAATCCTGACTCCCAGTGAACACTAAAAACAAGTTATTTCCATATATGTAAGCCCGTGGTGAGAACTGTCCAGCATTCAATAAACACTTCTTGGATTTTAAGTGACTGTCATCCTGTGATAGTCCATTTGGGAATATGGATCCGCCAGCAGTGCATTTTACTACTATCAGCCACCAGGTCCTCACTTCTCCCTTCCTCCGTCTCCTTAAATTTCTGTGTTCCACCCTTAGTAACACCTTTGGAATATGTAGATAACTTAAAGATACGGACTTTTTTGCTTTTGCTGTTGTTGTTTTCATCATAGCATTGCCATCACTCCACATGTATAAGGCAGTGACTCTGACAGGGAATGTCAGAGATTTTCTGTGCCAATATTTCACCTAGTTGCTTCCAATTTTATCCCTTCCATTGTCTGATTTAAAAATGAAACACATTTTTATAAAGGAAATTTGTGCTGAGACTTCCTACCATGATCTTTCTCAAGAGGTCTGTTCTTTTCTTTAAAATATCAAAGTTTGGATTGTTGGAACTTAGTTTGGCCTCTTTGGCTCCATCGTCCCAAACTTTAACGTATCAGTAAAGCTGGTTCCCATCCCGAGTTGAAGGGTAAAGGTGGGATGGTAAGAAATAAAAGAGACCACTGAGTTGACAATAGCTTTCCGTTGGCTAGAAGTGTTTCGAAGGAGAAAAGAGGACTTGAAAATCAGATTAGATTTGCCTTCAATATATTATAAGATTACATCTTTTTACAATTATTCACCTTGTTCAGATAGCACTCATAATAAATACTTTCTATTTCTAAACTCTTACTGTTACATTATCCTGCCATTTATTTCCTTTTTAGTTGACATGTTGAAGGAGGGGTTAAAATTGCATGCAAATGTGTCCGCTGTGGTGCCCAAATTTCAGACATTCAGTTGGGAAATAACGTGACTTGAGAAATACACTGAGAGTAAAAAGCCAAATCAAAGAATAACAAGAACTTTCTGTAAAACGATGCACAAAATAATGTGGAAAGTTGGTGCTCACATAGTCAATCCAGGCACTCAATAACCATTGTCACTACCTACAGTTTAAATATTTAAAGTATTAAGGTACTTTATAAACTTGTTTTAGAATAAGAGAATAAATTGTATTTGGTGGAAGAAATTCAATGTGCTTGCAATGAACAGAATTAACTATGCATCTCCAATATTGTGTATTTTGATTTATATGCCAATACCCAATTTATTAGCTGAAACCATAGCTCTTTGACTTCTATCAAAATGCTGATGTCTGTACATCTCAAAAATGTTCTCCTAGAACAGTCTACTCAAGCAATAGAAATAAAAGCAAGAATAAACAAATGGGACCTAATTAAACTTACAAGCTTCTGCACAACAAAGGAAACCATAAGTAAAACAAAAAGACAACCTACAGAATGGGAAAAAATTTTTGCAAATGAAACCGACAAAGGCTTGATCTCCAGAATATAAGCAGCTCATACGACTTCATAAGAAACAACCAACCAACCCAATCCAAAAATGGGCAAAAGACCTAAACAAGCAATTCTCCAAGGAAGACATACAAATGATCAAAGGCACATGAAAAAATGCTCAGTATCACTAATTATCAGAGAAGTGCAAATCAAAACTACAATGAGGTATCACCTCACACCAGTCAGAATGACCATCATTCAAAAATCCACAAATGACAAATGCTGGAGAGGCTACAGAGAAAAGGGAACCCTCCTACACTGCTGGTGGGAATGCAGTTTGGTGCAGCCACTGTGGAAAACAGTGTGGAGATTCCTCAAAAGACTAGGAATAGACTTACCGTATGACCCAGGAAGCCCACTCCTGGGCTTGTATCCAGAAGGAACCCTACTTCAGGATGACACCTGCACCCCAATATTCATAGCAGCACTATTTATAATAACCAAAACATGGAAACAGCCTAAATGTCCATCAACAGATGACTGGATAAAGAAGAGGTGGTATATTTATACAATGGAACACTACTCAGCCATAAAAACCAACAACATAATGCCATTTGCAGAAACATGGATGCTCCTGGAGAATGTCATTCTGAGTGAAGTAAGCCAGAAAGAGAAAGAAAAATACCATATGAGATCGCTCATATGTGGAATCTAAAACAAACAAACAAAGTATAAATACAAAACAGAAATAGACTCACAGACATAGAATACAAACTTGTGGTTGCCAAGGGGGCGGGAGTAGGAAGGGATAGACTGGGATTTCAAAATTGTAGAATAGATAAACAAGATTATACTGTATAGCACAGGGAAATATATACAAGATCTTATGGTAGCTCACAGAGAAAAAAATGTGACAACGAATATATATATATATATATATATATATATATATATATATATATATATGTTCATGTATGACTGAAAAAATGTGCTGAACACTGGAATTTGACACAACATTGCAAAATGATTATGAATCAATAAAAAATATTTTAAAAAAAGAAAATGAAAAAGAAAAATACCAGTGTGAGATTGCTCATATGTGGAATCTAAAAAAAAAAAACAAAAAAAAAAAAACCAAGCATAAATACAAGACAGAAATAGACTCATAGACATAGAATACAAACTTACAAACTTGTGGTTGCCAAGGGGGCAGATGGTGGGAAAGGATAGACGGGATTTCAAAATTGTAGAATAGATGAACAAGATTATACTGTATAGCACAGGGAAATATATACAAGAGCTTGTGGTAGCTCACAGAGAAAAAAAACTTGACAATGAATATATATATGTTCATATATAACTAAAAAATTGTGCTCTACACTGGAATTTGACACAACATTGTAAAATGATTATAAATCAATAAAAAATGTTTAAAAAAAAAAAAAAAAAGCTTCGTGACATATTATCCAGTATTTATAAAATGGTACTGGGAAGTTTTTCAGATTATTTCTGCTGCTGTGTTGTAAAAAACAAGTCTCTTTTTAAACATTTTATGTCACTTTTTAGTTATGCCTTAATAAACATGATATGGATGGGCTTATTAAATTCCAAAAAAAAAAGCTGATGTCTGCACTAATAATTATAAATGTCTAATATTAAAAAAAAAAAAGTCCATAAGATAAAATCAATGTCATGCACAGGAAAGATAAGGAGCACAGAAGTGCTAAACACTAGATTCGAATCATAGCTCAAGAATTTCATAGCTATGTAATCTTGGGTAAGTACTTAACGTATTTGTCTTCTGTAAAATAAACTCACTGAAGGATTGTTGTAAGCGTTAGAGACAGACTAGCTAGCTGAGTACCTGGCAGTAAAGACACACAATGATAGATTTAAATTATATCATATTCATTATTATGAATGAACATAACATAATGGTGCATGCTATTTCTCCATCCTTTCAATCATAGTTCAGGCACTGAGATATTCTGAATATATATACTTTGCTTGCAAAACATTTTGCAAGGCCGTTTACATATTCAAGAGGGAAGAGTGAAGACTTTCCATTGTGGGTGTACTCATAAAGACAAGTACTTAGCACTGAATGTAAAATAGTGACTCTCCATCTCACTATCTAAGTTCAGACATGGTAAACACATTTTTTGAGTTAGCTATAATAAAGAATAAAGAGCATGCTAGAAAATTGGTAACTAAGAAAATCCCTCTGTACTGATAAAGCTTGACTGAATACAACAAGAACAGAAGTCAAGTAATTTTTTTTTCTTACAGCTTTCTTCAAAATAAATCTACATTGTCGATTTGGAACTGACTTCATTAAATATGAGCTTTTTAGTTTTAATTATTTTACTTTATCAAAAAGTAAACATCTACAAAGAGCAAATTAATGAATGCTTTTAAACAGTGAACTGCGGGGGAGTGTATGTATAGCTCAGTGGCTCTAAGCTAAATCCCCAGGGCCTCCACCAACATAAATTAATAAACAAACCTAAATACTTCCCTCACCCCCCAAAAAACAAAAAAACAATTAAAAATAAATAAATGGTAACTTGAATTCATTTTGCAAACAGAGGAAAACATCATATTTTAGAAAAGGTGTTTTGGAATTAGTTCCTCTAAAATAAGTAAGCTTCTTATAACCACGCCAGTAAGTCAATAAGAAGAAAAGAAGTAGAAACAAGTTCTAGAATCAACTGGTCATGATAATAGCACAAATTCTCTAGGTATAAAGGGGCTAGATAAAATTATAAGTTTCATGTCCTTCTGTCTAGAATAAACTTCACCTTCATCAAGTCAACTGGATCCCCTTTGTCTATAAATTCTCTGAAGAGGCAGTTCACATATAACACGGGTGTTAAACACAGTCTACCTTTTGATTGCTTACCTTTAGTTTTAGATACATTCATTAGCTTAAGAAGTAATTGAAGCCTTGACTGCTTATGTTGTTAGTGAGGAAAAGAAGTTTTAGGGACATATTCTAGCCTAAGTCAAAGTTGACACGTCTTGGCTTTCATTACTCAAAGGAATGCCAAGTCTAGTTGGGAATACGGCCTGCCACTGTCATCACCTCACATCTGCTAAATGCTGACAATAACCCATGTTGGAGCTAATATCCCTGACAAACAGCACGCTCCCATGATTTAGTTTTGGCATATCTGCAAGTATTCATGAACACTGCCAGAAAAATAACTTATTCCTATAGGAATTCTTGCAATTAAAATTAATCATGTCCTTAGTTATGGTTATTATTGTGTACTCATAAAAAGTAATGAAGCAGGAAGATTTGTGGGCAAAGTGACCTATTAATCATGCTGATTACATATTCGTAAAACATTAACCACGAATTTATAACGTGCTCTTGGAATTATAAGAAAAGTAAAGCTCAGAATTACCACATAAAAATCAAGGAAAAAAATTCTCATGCATGACTGAGTGTTACATAGAATGTTTATAATTAATATTGGAAGTCAAAATTGACTGCTTTGTTATTCTTCACTTAGATCCTGTATTTTAAAAAATGGGATTCTGGTATCATTTTACTAATCATGAGTCATGATACACCTAAAACCTAAAGAGAAGAGGAAGCAGAAATTTTGGCCCTCTAATCTGGCCAGTTCAACTGTTCAGATTTTAAAACCAGGAATATAAAACCTCACTATGTTGTGTGAAAAGCCGAGGGTTTCATAGTTAGCTGTAAAAACAAAGACACGTAAATATCCGAATGGCTTCTTCAAAATATCGGTGATTTGAGGACCATTTAGAAAGTGAGAGTTCTTATAAAATTAAAATACAGTGTAAAGGATGGAATCGTCCAGCTGAGAGTATCTGGCAACTAGGCTGAACTTTCCCCCTCAACTTACACTTCTTAAAGTGATCTTGGCTTTAAGGATTAAGACATTACATGTCTTGATAGTACTTGAAAAATACCAACAATATTGCCTGGTACAAATTTTAGGTGTCCTTCTTATCTCTGCAAATAAACGTACAGTGAATAATATTTGCTTTGCTCACTCAGATAACTGAAAATATGAAATTAACGACTGCTTTCTAATAGAGGCTTCCGCCTGATCAATTACAATTGGCTGTCTTTAGCTCCCACTCAACACCAGGGCACACTAACGAAGAATCACGGAAATTAATGACTTCATATTGTCCTAGGTTCAGGACAGCTGTTCCAGCACCTTCTCACATGAGCGCAGACTTCGCACTGTGGACGGCGGCCAGTGGCCCAGGCCGCCCCACCATCTGGGCATCTCGCCCATCAGCAGCTGCTGCGTTTGCTTTGGTACCTTCTGCCTGGCTATCTCGGCCTCCAGTCTGCACCACTCCTTGGCACTGCTGAAAATTACAACACATTTCACCCTCTACTCCTGAACAGCGGAATTCCCTAGTCATTTCTCCATTTAGATTTTGGGAAGCCCTGTGTGAAACATCTATAGGGCTCACTTTAAAAAAAATCCCTTTCTTCTCAAACTTAACAATTTCATTCTGTAATGATTTCTCAGATTTGGAAGGAAACTCAGGTCTTGTTTGCCACAACAGAAACACAGAGCTTCAGAAAAGCAACTATGATGATACTTGGTGTTCAGATGATGCCTGTCCTTAAAATAAATAAATAAATAATAATAATAATAATTTTTAAAAACTCAAAAATTTTATTACATATAAGAGAATAAACTCTTAAGGATTTTTCCAATTTATATATATATAATGTATATAATATAAACAAATATGATGACTATGAGCTTACCATATATTTGATTAACAAATATGAGGAAAGGATTATGCTACTATCAGTAAGAAATATAAAATTTTTAAAACATGACTTTATAGTCCAGTTTAGGAAATATAAATACACAGAAATGATTGAAATATAAGATACAGAATGACTGATTTAAAGTCTTTATTTAAAAGAGTTAGTCTCCCCAATCCTTCAGCGTCCTCCTTTATCTCTAAAGGCAGACAATTCCTTCCCTGCAGAAAATAGGTTGATACATTGGCGAAATTAAACAAGCAAGGCTTTGGATTGAGGGATGCAAAATGTAGCACGAGGTGAGGATGAACTATAAGAAAAAAATAAAAAGGGAGGATAGTACATGATAATCTCTCCAAGCTGAATCGGAATTCTAATCTTCCTCCCTGCTCTGGAATATCAGGGGCCAATTCTGTCAGTATCCTTACTCTTTAAATTAGAGAATTATTTATCCCTTTGGGGTGGGGACCCTCCACATTTTGATATTTGAGGTGTTCAAAGAATTTTTTTTGAAGAGAGAAAATCATGGTTCTTGTACAAATGTAAATAATTATGTCAAACAGAAAACAAATCCAGAATTAGTAAAGGCAGACTTTTGTTTAAAAGGACTATTGCAAGGGAGGGAAAGAGGCTGTTGCAATGGGGGAAAGAGACCAGAACTAAGTGTGAGCTCTATTACAGTGAAGCAGGAGGGGTGGGGATGGGGTTGTAGGATTTCTAAGGGCGGGGTAAGCTAGAAGAAAAGTACTGGAGAATATTGGGGGCAGGTCATAGACCATCTGTGTTTGTGAACTAGCTTTATCCAAAGGTAAAATAAACTCCTGTCTTTATGACAGGACCTAGTTTTATATCTCAGAGCAAGGCACCCACCACAACCAGGCTCCTACCTCCCACAGAAACTGGGAAATCATAGTACTACCTCCTTCAAAATGATTAGAAGTAATTCTGGTAAGACTTGAAATCTTGTCTAGGCACATGATGCAGAAGGCAAAGGTACAACATCTCCTACTGCAGAGAAAGCCATTAATCAATAAAACAAAGAAGCAAGCCCATGGGGACTCAGCAAACTTTGTAAAAATATTTATATATGTCGTGGCTTCTTTTCAGACTCAGTTATGATAGAATAGTTTTGCTTTTCCCTGCCTGTTACTTGCTATTTATGCTTTCATGCTCTAAAACACACTGATACTTTAAGATAAAATTATGCTGTTTTTTCCTTGGGAGAAAGTGGAATATACACACACATATTTCTCTTTCACTGTGGCTCCTTGGATAGACTTCACCATCGATAGTAATTGTAAATCTTAATCAAAATAACCTAACTTCCTCATACAGATAAAAACAAGGAAGTTAGGAAAATGAAAATTGATTGTCATACACAAACATTTTAAGAGATTAAATGAATACATGTAACTGGCAATGTTGAATTTTATCTGTGCACTATGTTCCTGGAAAGTAGGAAAGAAACAAGAAATCTCCAAGCCTGTGTGTTCTAAGAAAAGGCTAACCACAAAGGACCATTCTGCTCTCACCTATTTAGAGGCTAAGACGCTTCTTCCTCCTTCCTCATGACTCTCGTACACTTGTGTGTGATTCCTCTGTTTACCTGCCTTTGTAAAACCCCAGACTCTAGATTTTCTTTGAGATGTTCTTCATCTTTCTTTCCCTATGGCAATGGGCTAAGTACAGTTATCTCCTTGATTGCCCTGTGTATTTGTCTTTCACAGAGCACAGCTTTCTACAGCCACGCATATCCCTTTTACAATGATTTACTAATAATTTCTGGAGGCAGGAAGCATTTCATACTCACACAGTGAAGGTCAAGGCTTTTCCTAATTATAGACACACAGATTCCGAGACATACAAACACACGAGAGCTTATGGCTTCAGGCTTACAACTTCAGCCACAAGTAAACAAGAATCTGCACATTCCTTCGCAGCAGGCATGAACTTACTCATCTATCTGAGCTCACAAACAGACAAATCAATGAAAATGACTAACAAGCTGGGTTCTCCATCATCTCTCACCCAGTGGAGAACCATCCATCGACCAAGAACTCCACATGGCCAAACAATAAAGCCAAGTTATCACTTACTGTTGCCATCCCCCAATGGGGAGTAATTCAGTGGCTGCGCATGAACCAGAAACAAAAATGAAAACACAGAATCAGAAGAGAGGAGAGAAAAAGGCAAGAATACAGGAGAGTCAAATGCGTTAAAATTTCATTGCTGTTGGGAATTCACTTTAGGGGCCAAGAAAAGCCACGTTTGAGATTAAGCATCCCAGTAAGGGCTCTTCTCCATCAGTACAGTGTTCCTAACTCTGGCAAGTAAACCCACCAGTGTCTTCGGGTGGTCTCTCACACAAAAGCCACACTGACGTCTGACTACCCTGCGGTCAAGTTTCCCAGTTGCTAAGTCAGCCCTCACATGCTGGGCTCCCAAGTCAGCGTCTGCAGCGCTGCACTCTTAAATAGAAGCTGACAACCATAGATCAGCAAATATTTTGAGCATAAGAATAAAAGATACCAAAGCTAACAAACAAGGAAAGTAATTATAAAGTAAAAACAGCCAATTCCGTTTACAGGTTTTTTTTTTAAGTGAGAAAAATGATTTTGCATATTTTGCAAACATGTTCATTGTGTTATCTTATCCACTCCGACCAGAAGCAGCTATTACATGATTCACTCAACAAACACAAATGCAGAGATTTCCAAATGAAGTTCAAGAGGTTAAGAAAGCCAATGAGAACAAAGAGGTAAGTGGGACCATTTTTTGAGGGACGTGATTTATTGACTAATAATATGAATTATATAATAAAAGTTATAAAGGATCACTGGGGAATTCTGCATAGGATCTGATCTTGTATACAGTGCTTTCACAAACATGGGCATTATTGAAACATAGCATATTATAGATTTATTTCAGGATTTTCTAACGTTCAGCTGACAGAGAAATCAAATGCTTAAAATAAGTCACAAAGAATTTGCTTCTAGGTCAGGAGATTCAAGTCATAAATAAGTATTTTTTGCTTGTGGTTATCTGTCTGATACTCTTTAAAGTATGTGAGTGGCTGGCATTAATGGTTCAGATCTACTGAAATTAAACTAGAGAAATGAAATCTGGAGATCAAGCAGGCTGCTCAAGTTATATGTTGTCAGGTATATCTACTAGGGGTTAAAAACAACTTTAAATCTCCCATTACTTTAAATTAAATTTAAATTCCTTTAAATTAAAAAAAGATTTAAATTTTTCAACTTTAAACCTTCCATTAAATCTTCTTTTACTGTAATTTCATTACAGATAGAAATGTTAACAACAAAAACATAATCCAGAAATAATCTCAGGGAAAAAAAAACAGTTTTAAATTTAATATAACTAATGCTATGAAGAACTCAGAACACTGTCCTTATTGGTTGCTCATTTCGCTGGTGAATCGTACAAACTTCATCCTGAAATATTAAGAGTCTGAGTCCACCCACATATTTAGGAACCATTTTAAAGTAGTGTATTCCTATGCTTAAGAGAAAACAGCTTAATATGAGGACAAAGAAAAAAATTTCAAGTTCATTGCTTTAGGTTAGGGCCCGAATGCCAAAGTGTTCACTAAAAATTGATGAAGACTAAGTTAAATTCTGATCCACAGTGTCTGACCATGAATCACATTGATGGTATCTGTTTTTAAAAATTAACCAGTATTTCCTGAGATCTCTCTCCCATCTTACTTACCATTGCTTTTTTGCTTAACTCCTTCCAGGCACACCTTTTGGGAAAGTCTCTCAAAGAGAAATAAAGAATATGCTATGTTCTTGAACAAATATTAATATTTCTGTATATTAGCCCTCCTTTCAATGTGTAGCTGTCTACAGATTTCCAGTTCATTTCCAAATGTTCTTCAAATATATGGAGGAGAGGACTTAGACGAATTGGACTTTGCCTTTGGATGAGTTTATGTTCGGTGTATAGCTCATGTGAACCTCTCCATTTCCCACAAAGCTAAGCTCTGCCTCCCATCAGTTCACAATTTTCTGATAACCTAATTCCAGTTTATGCCCTTTAACATGCCCAACGCCCTGTTTTATTGACCTCTCTTGCAGCATCCATCTCTTTGTCCTTATTACTAAATCCATTTCCTTAAGCCATGCAGTCATTATAATGGAGCCTCCATGCCAGGGGGTGATTCTGGTGCTCAAAACCAGGCCTTTATTGTTTTGTACATCACCTGGCAAAGAACTGACAATCAGTGTTTGTTAAATACATGCGTGTATTGTGTTGAAAGGAAAGCATCGAATACATTGTGTATAATAAAATCTACGTGTCGTGTTCCCCGATTTGTGGTCTCTAATCATTTCAAACTAAACTTTCCTGAATTCTTCTTGATGTCTTTCTTCTTTCAGGCTGTAAAGCCCTTCCAAGGATATTACATTTATAATACTGATGAATGAAAATAACTAATTCTCCCTGGAATGCATCTAGATGCTTCAGATACATTAAAATCATTTACTCATAAGAGAAACCCTGAGGCATGGGCATTATGATTCCCTATTTTTGGAAATGAGGAAATTGGAGCACAGAGATGTTAATTACCCTAGTGATTGATCACCCACACAGGATTTGGACCCAGGCATTCTCACTCCGTAGTTTACTGTCTTGGCCATTCTACAGGTTTTCAGCATGTGTACCTGCTTCAGACAACCCTTTAATTTAAGGTTGAGCTACCGCCTTTAACTCTTCCTCGCCCCGGACTTTTGACTTTTGTCCATATTAGGTTCTTTTCCATGTGGATCTTAATACAATCTTAGTAACTTCTGTCACACACCCGGTAAGCTTTGCGGTTTCCCAGCTCACCTGGTAGCTCTCTGGTTTATGTCCTGTCTCAGTCCTTGTTCTCCAGAAGACAAATCTGTCTACAGTTTGAGATCTAGCAAAAGAATGGATGTTGGCATATGTTTTAGTCAGGACACTGGTTTCTTCCTTCTCTGTATTTATGTTTGTGTTCTCTACAGTTTTTGGTAGCCAACCTTTACGTAAATGATTACAGTTTTTTAATGCATATATTTTAACCAACATGACGTGCTGATAAACATATGAGTCTTCATCTATCTCCCAAGGATTTTCTGGGATAATTCCAATTCTGTTCTATTCTATCATGTCGTTATATCATATGTTAAACTCACGTGTCTTGATTTTTTTCTTTTGCTTTAGGAAAAAAAAAATAAAAAAGTCACAGTAGACCCCTTCCTCCTATGCTAAGAAGCTGAAACAGAAAAAGAACAATGTACGAAAACAGGCGAGATGTGAACAGAAGCGGCCAACTGGCACCCACGCTTGGGACTCGTATGCAAATCGAGGGGTTCTGTGCTTTCCAACACTTCCCAAATTCTTTCGAAACCATATTTGAAGCTGGATAGCAACTCTATATGAAGACGTCAGTGATATAAATACGGACAGCATTGTGTTTGGTAGAGCAATGCCAGGAGCTGACAGGACCAACAGATAAAACCAAAGCAATTAAGTTTCCAAAAACACTTGACTTGGTGTTGAATCAACACTCTTGTTTACAAACAGCAGTGTAGAGAGACGTGCGTGACAGATCATACATTTCCGGTACATAAACCGTGCTGGTTTGGTGAAGCAACAGGATTCCTTTCCAGCTTTCTTTTTACAATGTAAGAGGGAAAAATAAAAAGTGGCTCAGTGATTTGTGAGTTTTACTTCAGAGGTGTGCATTTCTCCAACTGCAGAATGCTAAAAGATTTATAGGTGAGCTTTGGCGTGTTTCCAGTTTCCACCATTGCCTTCAACAACAACAGAATTCCTTCTGGCTAGAGGTGAGCAGTTTTTGAATGACATTCGGTCCTCCTCTTTTACAGAAGGGATTCATTATCAACTCTTTGGCAGAGCCAGAAAATTCTGTCTCAAGAGCTTCTGATCTTTCTGTTATTTTTTATTTCCTATCCCCCACTTCATCACACAACACAAAATAACTCACGGCTACACACGCTTTACGTTATTTTGTTCCCTTGTAGGTATTCAATTGACCTTTTTCAGGAAAGATCTGAGGAAAACATTTTTAT